>NC_044366.1:9797916-10148216 GCF_007364275.1 Archocentrus centrarchus
CCCAGACACAACACAACAGTCAGAGGAGAGGAAGGACTTGAGAGTGAGTGGGGTGAACAAGCAGGGATATGAAAAAGACATGAACATGTGGGGGCAGGGACTGAAGGCATCAAGCATCAGAGCAAAACAAAAAACAAAAACCAAACATTTTGTGTCATCATTTCCGTTTACAGTGCGCTCAAACTGCCTCATGTGTTTGCATGCAAATATTTACATGCAAATTGCTATCCATATGGCTATGGTATATTAGTTCCTGGGCAATTAGCATAATGGAGCTTTCTATTCTATATCTTGCTGTACTATGTGATGATGCTGTGTATCAAAAACACCTTTGACAGTACATCAATAGTATGTATGAGTTGAGGAAGTGTGTATTGAGCGGTATTCTGATTTTTCTAATGTGAAATGCTGATTTTTGTAGCATTAAAATCCCTTTTCCATAAAAAGTCATTTCAACCCTAGGAGCTAAAAAAGCTGAACTAATCTGATCTCAGTGTGGTTTTACCAGTTCTCCGTTCTTGCTGATAAGCTCCACACAGGTACCAAAACATGCACGCAAATAGCCAAGGGCAAAATTCTTTTCCTTGTAATAAAAATGTTTGGGTGGTCTGATTCTGTCCTTGTGGCTTGTCAGAACAAAAAAGAGCTGGTTTGATCTGCCATTTCTCTTACCTCAAATATTTCAAAGCCATAGATGTCCAGCACACCCATGACCTTGTGGCGAGCTTTAGTTTGTGCCTGCAGGGAGACAATATTGTTAGCATTAGGAATAACATACAACAATGCAGTACTGTCAGTTTAATGAAATAAAAAAAAAATATGCCTGACATCACTTACTTTTATGCTTTCATTGATTCTGGTAACTAGCCAGCTAAACAAGCGACTGTAGAGATTTTTGGCAAGGGCATCTCGAGCATAGTAGGCCTGTAAATGAAGACATTTTCAGTGATGAAGTGACAATAAAGCAACTAGCAGAGAAGCAAAGACTCATTTCATTATGTCTCTGCAGACTTAAACTATCCTTGCTCCTTGGGAAGAAAAAAAAAACGACTCAAACTTTAAACTAACCAAAATTGTGATTACATATATTAAAAGTAAACTACCAACAGAGGGCATATATTAATGGAAATATGAGTATTATAAAGTCAGGTTAAACCATTTCCTCTTCTGTTTGTGGACACACATGGCCCATGTTTGCAGCATTAATGTTATATGAACACTCTGAATGAACTCGCTAACCTCTAAAATATGACCTACATTTCAATTTCCAGGAGGAATACTGCTCATCTATAATGGAGAGGTCCTCATGTAGAATTGACATGGATCAGAATCGGCAGCCAGTAAGGCAAGTCAAGGGGGAGAAATGTCCCTTTATCTTTCGACGCATTGTGCTTGTGTGTGTGTGTGTGTGTGTTAAGGTCAAAACAAGTGGGACAGAAGTGAGCAGTTAAAAGTAGTGCAAGACAGATGTTCATCTCTGACCTGAGCCACATTCAGGGTAGTGGAGACTTTCTCCATTTTAGCCTCTACTGTTCGGTAGCTGAA
Source organism: Archocentrus centrarchus (assembly GCF_007364275.1). Lineage (NCBI taxonomy): Eukaryota > Metazoa > Chordata > Actinopteri > Cichliformes > Cichlidae > Archocentrus > Archocentrus centrarchus. The sequence goes on from NC_044366.1 coordinate 9,799,462, forward strand.
CGCCCTCTCCAGCACTGACTGTTCGATCCCCAGCAGTTCACACATCTCCTTTAAATCTTCAAGGCAGACAAAGGAAACAAATTATTAAAGAAAAGAAAGAAACTCCAAACAAACAAAATGCTTCTGCAGACATCAAGAAAAAGATATAAATCTCACCTTGTTATTGTTCATATTCTGCATTTTACACAAAACATCAAAGTGTACCATTGTGAGTAAGCTGTGATAAGGGCTAGATGGAAACCACCTTTTTAAGTCTCAACACTTTTTTTGTTTAATCCCAGACGATGCAACGTTGCCACCGGTGGAATTAAGGAAAAAAGCAAAAACACAAGGCTCATCTGAATAATGTTGCAGCTGAATATTAACAATGTAGTCTTTGATTCGTGGAAAGCATGCAAGTGGGATGGATGTGCAACAGTCACAGAGGGACATATGTAAATGAATTATTTGCCTAAAAATAACAGATGTGTAAGTCATGCAAATCATAACACACACAAATATTATGTTTGAGAGTGCAAAGAAGCCAACAGGGGGCAGTGACTCTAGATAGATGACTCTAGATCAGGCCAACTGGGCATATGGGTCAAAAGGGTTATATGGAAAAATGTTTACAATAAGTCCTCTGAATAAAATAAATAAATAAATAAATAAACTTAAGCCATAAAAGCATCAAGCCCACCATTTTGTCTTTGACACGGCTCTCATCGGTGCCATTGCAGCGCGACTCTGGCTTGAACTCTATGTTGCCGAGCTTCAGCACGGCTGCCACCAGCTCCAGCACTGACTGCACCTCATCCTCCATGAAGCCCACGATCTGCATGGCGTTCTGGTGTTGGGGATAAAACCGGAGAGGAAAAAAAAGGGGGGGGGGGGGGGGGGGGGGGGCAAACTGATATTACTGAATCCTGGTGGGGAAAAAGGAGAACAGTTGCAAAGGGGAACACCTAAAAATGTAAGGTCAATCTACAACATTACTCTTTTGTTATATATCACTGCTCTGTCAGCACTGTGAGTAGTGCTCTCAAGATTAGTTTCTCAAAATGCTACACATTCAGCACTGAAGTCTTCTATAAGAAAGGATTCTCCCAGTCCCATTACCATTCAAACTTTATACATGGGGAAATACACAAGCAAAATCCTATAAAACATATCAGATCAATCTATCATAACACCTGAAATGATAGATTTGAATATTTAAATGTCTTTAACAGAATCCCAGTCCACTGCTACTTCTTCTCATTTCCTGGATCACAAAAAACACACAGCTAATGAATTTATGAATGGAAAACATTTAGTCAAACATCAAAATAAACATTTAAGAAAAGAAAGTGTGGCTTTAACTGCAACAGAAAGTAGCATGTGGTGGGACTCATTGTTTAGAGGGAATGTCCTCTTGTGTTTCCTGCGGCGAAACGCAGCTGCGGCAGGAGCAGTGTTAAAAATTCTGTGGGAGTTGATGAGAAGCAGGATGTGAAGTGCGGGAAAATGAGTACAGTAGACTGTGACAGACTGTGAGGGCTTATACAGTAGCTGAAAAAGGCACGCTGAAACAGGCCTGATGATACAGGACAGCAGACAGAGTTCCTTATAGACACAACATCCTATTTGTTACCATCAGTAAGGATGAGAACACGAGGCATTGCAAAGACAAAATAGTGCATATTGTGCACAACTTAAATAAGAGGAAACAGTTATCTTTTTTTCCTGTGGTTTCCCCATTAGAACTGCCGTTGCACCGTGCTGTTATAATGTAAACCAGTGCTGAATTTTAAATGCAGGTTTTCCCTGTTTAATCAATACAAACCAGTCTTTAATCCACCTTCAAGATCAAAGTTCACCTGATTTTGCAACAGGTAGAGGGACACTGGTGTGAAGTGTTTACACAACCAAGAATACTGACGATAACACGCGTTTGTTCGTTTGTTGTGTGCTGGAGATAAAAGGACAAATTAGACTGCCTCCACGCTCTGTTGCATCACGCCAGGTTAACATAAATCCTGTATAAAGGTTCGTCGGTGCTAAATGTCGCTGGAGTCTGTTCTCCTTGAATGGACCCTTGTTTGTTTGCTTTTTAAGAGCCAGCATGCAGTCTGAGGTTTAGAGACCTCTCAGTATGAGGTCTCTAGAAGTCATATATCCAAATGTATATACATATACACACTACTCACTCTGACTGTCCTGAAGTTGGCCGCATCATCCAACCCATTGACCACAGCAGAGTCCAGGCTCAGGTAGTTGTACTTGCTGAAGTCCCGGTCCAGCTTTAGCTTCCCTTTGACACACAAATCAAGTGGTTGTGATTTAAAGTACATTTATTTAAGCCCTGATTTCATGCAACACACTTACGCTCCCACAGTTTTGTAAAGGTGGTTGATAAAGATGATGAATCAAATAACCATCTAAAAAAGACAAAAAAAACCTCCCAAAACAATTGATGATGTTGCCTTAGAAACTTTAGAAAAATGTGTTTAACCCCCAGGGTATTGCCATCCTTTTACTTTTACACAGTGTATTCAAACACTGAGTTATTGCTGTGAACATTATCCTGGAAGATCAAATTGCCCTCTTAAAAATCCCTGTATCATGTAGAAAAGAAATCTATTCCTCTTGTAGGTGCATGTGTCAGATTTCATTCGTAGTTGCATTAACAATAGCTAAATCAAACCTCACTGATGTGTGCGCTCTACAGTGAATGACCATTATATTGTTCTCCTTTGTTAAGAACATTAAACAATACCCGCTCGCAGCAGAAAAGCAAACAGCGTTAACAGGTTTCACTGCCAGGCTTTGTTCTCTGTGGTGTTTATTAGGAAGGAAGGTTGAGTTATTAATGTATTATCCATGTGTTCATGCAGCTGCAGTTCTGACAGAAAAGGGGCTTAACATCAATATTTAACATAAAGAATGGCACATTGGTGACTACAGAAAAAGTACACAAATTTCACGCTCATGTTAATCTTTCCAATTTGGTGTGTGACACCTAAAACAAAAGAGGAAGCAGAACATCCAACAATGGCAGGTCTTTTTTTTTTTTTTAATTCCTACTGCCAGTATCCAGAGATGCGCATGTTCCGAAGCCTTTTTAAGTATTCAAAGTGGCATTTATCTCAGGTCCAAGATCCCGAGAGCTCTCTGTTCTTTTAGTTTGGTCCTGTTTACTCCACCATTCAGCTGCCTTTTCCAGCAATTTTACTCACTGAGTGTGTCGTCTGAGGCTCCAGACAAAAGCTGATAAAAGACGTGGAAGTTCCTCTCTCCTCTTGGCTGTTTCACCACACGTGACTTCTCGAGCAGATCTAAAATGAGTGTAGGAGAACAAAAGGAAACAATGACACGCAAAGACAAAACAGAAGCCTTCGCAGGAAATCTGTCTGCTCTGACTCTCAGAGGTGTCCCCGAGTAGTAAATATTGAGCTGATCCCACGTCCAGTCTGTATTTATAGAGCTCAATTGAGTTCCTTGTCCAATATTTTTTTTTTTGTTGCCAAGGTGACCAAACCAATGTTGGTAATTATCTCTGTGTGTAAACACCACAGGAAGTATGCAAGGAAAAAAAAAAAGAAAACGCCACAATATCAAACGTCAGCCCTTTCTCCTTGGCTACCAACCAATGGTAACTACCTGATTAAAGAGGGACCCATGATCCTCTCACCACATTAGGAGGAGTATGATCTAATTAAAGCCCAACTGCACTGCTCAGCAACATCACAGGACTGCCAGTCAGCCTGAATAAGCATTCAAATTGTCTATTTAAAAAGATCTTATTTTAGGAAACTTAAAGAGTTTATATTCTACTCAAATGAACATTTTGGGGGAAAAAAATGTCCACATGAACTACCATAGTAATTGTGACCAAATATCTAGTCATGACAGAAAGAAATAAAAACTGCTCCTGGCAATTTTCTCCTGCTATTTAGGACTATTTAAACACTGACTCACAAATCAGTGGGCGAAGAGAGGACTGAGGTATTTATTATTTCATACGATGGCTGTAGATACACTGCAAGCACCGAACTAGAGAGCCCTTTACAGACCCCGGGTTGTTAGGGTTAGCAGTGGATCAGGCCAAATGTGAATTTGTGACACCCACTGGCCATGAATCACTTAAGGGGCTCCATAAGAGCTAGCACCATCAATAATACAACATCCATGACTGAGGCTGTCAGCAGCAATATAAAGCTGTGATTAAAGACACAGAGAGAACAAGACAAAACTCCACTGAAGAAGCAGTTCCTTTATCTTAGTCAGGTTTTTTTTTTTTTTTACCCTAATGTAGACAGCTTTTTGATACCCCTCTGGGAAAAAGACAAGTAGGAGGGCAACGAATAGCATCTTTTTATTCCCATCTTAAGTGACCTTAAAACAGCCAAGTCCAGCCAAACTCCTTAGTCAGCTTGCATTTACTTTTAAAAGCAGCAAGGTTTACAGTTTCCGCTGTAAAGCATCCTGAACGGCATTTATTTAATTTTCTGTTCACAACATGTTCCCTCAGACTAAGATAAGCAGACACACATTAAAGCGTCAGTGTGGGGACAATATTATGTTATGTTGTGACTAAAAGCATGCCAAAAATGTCTTACCACTATCATTACCAAAGCTACTGAGAACTGCCTTCTCATAAATTATAGCCATCTATTCTCAGTTGTAGGAAGCAGTGAAGGCTTCAAGGATGTATGTCTAGAAAATAATGAGCAGAGACGCAAAAAGAAATTCATCCAGGCCTGCCCTGTAAGAGCATCAGTTGAGCTAGCCAGCTCTGTCTGAAGAAGTCACATGTCAGTGGCTACTTTTCACAGACAATCCCTTGTGTTTGACTGACTCAGGCAAGCAGACAGAGGTTCATTTGTGTCTCAGCCATCAGCTTCTGTCTTTGTTTCTGTGACCTCTGGTGGGGAAACCAGAGCAGACAAAACAATGTGAACCAAGGCGAGATCAAACCAAAACACAGCAAAAGAGCCGAGAGAAGAAAGTCAGTAGCTGGAATGATCCCTTTGTATTTAACATTTTACAAATATTTAAAATATCAACCAGGAAAGACATTTTCTTTCCATTTTATTACTCACAGTTGCTGATGACTCCGCCCAGGGGATCTCCTTTGAAGTCAAACTCAATATCCATATACTTTCCCTGAGGGTCAGAGAGCAGCAGTTAGCTTGAAACTTACAGAAAACTTTTATTTATGCTGTCTTTTATTGTGATTGTCTACGTTTTTAAAACGTCATGTTGTCATGTTACAACAAGATGAGTTTCAAACCCTGCTCATGAGTTTATATCAGGTTAAAAAAAAAAGTGTTATGAGTACAGCTGCCAATCTTAACAGCAACTAGTAAAGATAACTGGAAGAAATAACTGTTTTTTTTTTTCCTGAAGAACTAAAAGTGACATTTTGGGCTTCTTTTCGCTCTCTTTGAAAAATGGAAGCTGAGACAGAGAGTCTTGTGTGTTTAATTTTTCCCCCCTCTCCTCTGATGTATTAATAGCAGACAGCACCCCTGAACAGGCCAAGCTCTGCTGGTAAGTGGGTTTAGCCAAACTCAATAAGCCTGCTGCACTCAGCAAAATGAAGAGACAGCTTGATTTAGAGTTTTCTGATCAACTGATGGTGCTCTGATGAACTGATATCTGCTGAGCAGGCCTGAGACTGTTGTCTAAATATAAACAGATCAGGGGAATAATCCGTTATAATGCTCCCTGTTACAACTGCATGCCCATGCGCTGGCATGATGCTGCCATCTACCAATGTAGGTAGATGATTAAAGACCATGTACAAAGTGACACTAAAACTGGGACAGGAAGGTACATTGGCAGTGGCGGTGGTGTTAGCCTACGAGTTGGCACAAGCTGGAATAAAAAGAAAGGAAAAAGAATAAACTTCCTTTGGGGTTTTTTTTTTTTTTTGGGGGGGGGGGGGGGGGGGGGTGTTACTGAAATAGACTTTTTGGATGTACCCGCCATCTCTTAAGATGAAATGACTTTTCTTTTTGAAGAAACTGCAGCTAACTAAACATTCATGTTAGAAATATTTTGAAATGAACAGGAATAAAAATCACAGGCACTCCTACAACATCAGACGTCCCTAAACATACTGAGCCAAGGAGTTTAGGCATCTCTTTTTACACTACCTGGATTTAACGTGATTTCTGGATATCTGTCTGACTGTACAAAGACCAAAGCAGCTACTGAGTCACCCTGATGAAGCCATATCTATGTTGGAGATAAGCATTACATTTCTCATGCTTTCTCATTCGGTAACAACCAGATTCAGAGATATACAAGCTACAGAGAAATGAGCAGTGCAGTGTAGGTGAAAGGCCTCGTCCTGCACACTTTATGTTATTTCCTGGGGCCATTTAACATGTGCACGTGCACTGTATCAAATGTGCAAGCCCTGCTCTGACAGAGAGTGTGTGGGCTGGTCTACTGGAAAGGTCCAATAAATGTCTCAAATTACATGGGAACATATGCAAGAAAACCTCACCTAGGATACCAGCGGCTCCTGACACAAAAATTATTACCTGTATTTCTTTCTTTTTCAAATCATAGCTTTTCCAGGATGTGTACGTGCATGATAGACTTGACATGTTGTGAATTTCAAACCAGCTCACATAAAAAAAAAAAAACCCTTCAGGCATTTTTTTTAAAACTGTTAAGGTTTTGCAAATAATGTCAGAGATATAGAAGACAGGATTTGTGTGCTTGTGCTACCATACCAGTGCACATCTTGCAAAGTGGAATTTATTACAGGGAAGACTGATGCATGAGAAATTCACACAGTATACAAGAACAAAAAAGCTTTCTGGGAAAGATTAAAAAAAATTACTTAAGGCACAAGACTGAATGTGAGTGTGTGTGTGTGATATTCAGCAAATAGTCTCATTAGTAAAGAGATCATCTTTTCAAACAACAGAAGCTAATTCTGGATACTTACAAATCTTGAAGAGTTGTCATTTCTTACTGTTTTAGCATTTCCAAAAGCTGAAAAGGAGAAAAAAAAAGAGAAAAATCAAAATATAGAAACATTATAAATAATGCAAAACCTGTGCAAATAATGTGAGAATGAAGTTATTGCCAGTACATTAGAGACCGGCCATTAAGAACATTCAAAACCTTTGTAATGATCCTTAACATTATGCCTCAGTCCAGCTAGCTGTCAATCATATATGGCCTGGATGTCAAAGCCATTTGTAGTGATGAAGCCCCATAATTCTGAGTGGATTAAGCAAAGCACCAGGGCTTTCCAGGCTTAGGATGGGCTGAACCTTGATGTCACGCCACATTCAAGCCAAAGTGCTTCAATATGTGCCCCTGCTTGTAAATAAACATAACTAACAAGTTGTAAAGGGTTCATTAAATATTAATTTTTGTGTATGACATAAACGCACATGCATATACTACAACCTTGTGCTTTGTGCATAACCAAGCCTTTCAGAGCAGTCTTTTCTGCTACGAGGACCTTTCCATTTGCTTCACACCACATTTCTACATTAAAACGCCATTAATGTGCCATGCATTAAAGTCCTATTAGCATAACTGCTTAATTGCTGGTAACAGCTGATGAATGTGTGTTTAAGTCAATGGTAAGTGTGAATGTGTGGGCTACAACTCTGGTAAAATAGAAGCCAGAGGGAGAGGAGAACAGGGACTAAGAGGGCTGGAGGAAGATAAAGAGCAATAAAGGAGAGAAATCAGAGCCAAGAAATTAAAAAGAAACCGAGGGTGACAAAGAATGAAATCTATACATATTTTGAAAGAGACAGAGTGTCATGGAGAGCAAGTGTGTTCCCCTTTCCCCCTTTTTAGTGTTAGGGCAATTAGATTGACGTGAGCTAAACTCTTGCAGATGTGCGGGGTTTTCTGAAGCAACCCGGGCATACAGCTTCATCATTCATGGGCATTTCCTGTCCACTGCCCCCAATTAAAATACAGCTGTTTATGTGCCAGAACTGAGCTGTGGGAATGAGTGTGTGTGTGTATGCATGTGTGTGTAGCGCTCTGTTTAGCTAAGAAACTAAAAGTGTGCTATACAGTATTTATAAGATCCCTAAAGTTATTTTGCAGATGAGTAAACTTGTCTGTGATTACATTTTCCATGGTTATATAATCTGTGTTTATGGATTACTGCTAAAAGAAACATTTTGTAGGTTGTGTGACTTACGTGTGTCGGACAGCTAAACACCAGGAGCTTTGCATTTATAAAATATATTAATTTTATCTCGCTGTATTATGTATTTAGAAACCAAGCCAACATATCAGAGACCACCATAAAACACTATACAGTAACTCTCTCTCACAGAGTGCACAGCAGTTTGCAGTGTATTTGCAGTCAGTCTGCAAATATGCTGCTTGTTGCTTTTGTTTTGTAAATGCTGGCTAAAGAAAGCTGCTTTTCTCAGCTGCACTTCGAAGATCTCCTGAATTAGAGCAGCCCTGGCAGCGCCTTAACATAGATTCACTCTCCAAATGTGAACTTCAGACAACCCAGCTCCTGAATTGGGACGCAGCTTGGGCATCTTCACTCACCCTCCAGCACGGGATTGGACTGCAGCAGCTGTTCCTTGACCTTATTCACCTCATGGCCCTTCCCACACACCGCTGCCACATACGACATTACCAGCTTACTGGCCTCTGAAACAAAATTAAAAAACACACAGACACGCGCGTGCACACACAGATAAATATAATGTGAACTTCGGGTGCAAAGCATTTGCCAGACATGACTGAGGGACAAGTGCAGAAATGCCTACCCAATTTCACCATTCCCTATAAAAATCCCCCTTACATCATCTCCCCTGACAGCCATCAGAGGAGGGTGTGGATCATTTATTAGTCTAAGGGTTCAGAGCAGAGGAAGAGGTCCCATTATAAAGACTTGCTTTGTTAAATTAGATGATGACCAGGGTTGCATCATATTATCATCATTCAAACTGCTGATTACATTGGAGGCCAACAAAGCACTGGGAGGGAGAAGGTGAAGAAAAAAGATGGGGAGAGGCAGCTTACAATGATTTAAAAATGCTCCAGCAGAGTGTACTGTAAGTAAGCCACAAAATAATTTTCTGCATGAGGAACGTGACAGTCTCAAAAAGCTGCTTGTCTTGTCTGAACAAGTGACAAGCCTTGTAGGATGACTGCCGGCATCAGGATCATCTCTCCTGACCAGAGAGGACAGTGACCCAGAACTGATGGTGTGTGATGCGTCAGGGAAAGACAGAAAAGACCTTCACACTAGTTGTCAGCACAGACTGCTGATTAGTCTGGCAAAAAAAATAACTCAGTACATGCTCATACTTTTATCTAAAAGTAGACAAAAGGTAGGCAAATGTTTTCTTTTTTTTTTTCTTTTGGAGTTACAAGCTGTAGAGTTTAATCCTCATATTGTTATCTCTCAGGTTACTCAGTCTTGCAGACAATAAAACTGTTATGTCTCCTGCACACTGTGATGGCATCTGATAATCATTTTTGTCACATCTCCTTGCTTTTATACAAGCCACAGTAAGACAGAACATGAGGGGGGGGGGGAATCCATCCAGACTTTAATGTCAATGACCCATATCGACAGGGTCAGTTTTGATGGCCTCATTTCACTACAGAGCTTCAGGGCTGATGAGATTACTGAAATCCAAATTTATTTGACTTGGCTGCAGCAACAACTTCTTGGAGTTGAAACCATTTGGAAAACAGTAAGTCATATTATCAGTACGGGGTGGGCTACACAAATGCATCTGACAAAGATAATATAGGTTGGCACTTCTTGGCTTGAATGATATTGTAGTTAAATGTTGTTTGAAATCTAAAATTCATCAGTTTAGACATTGTGGATCAGTTCTGAGAAATACAGTAAGGCTTAAAAGTGGAGTGTTTATTGAACCTTCTGATAATTTAAAAAAATTAGGACAACCTTCGGCGTTTGTACAAATAAAAGTGACTTGACTCGATGCTTTTCTTGGCATAAAACACACAGCTTCACATTTCAAGAGTGAAAGGGTCAAGTTCTGAATTCTATGAATGAATGAACGTCTGTAGCTGCACTGTACAGGAACAGATTTTATGAGCAGACTGCAGCAGCATTCCCAAAGTCTACGCACAGCCAACTACATATTGCCGTTACCTATGACACAGCACTACACAGGAAATACCATTCCTCTTCTGTTTCTGTATGGTATGTGAAACTGTTTCAGAACATGGATACACCATCATAAAAAACAGAAATAAAAACTAAGGTGCAAGAATATTGGGGGGGGGAGGGGGCGGTGTCATCAAAGGCTCCATTTAGTATTTCCAGTCTGATGGAAAGTCCAACCTTTAACAATTCTTACAGTGTAAATATTGCTGATTGAATATACCTTATGTAGACAATGTGACTAAACCATCTGTTTGCTGCTGGTCTACTTTAATATGTCTACCTTTATGATTTTACGGGAACAGTGTTATTATCACTTTCATGTACTAACATGATGTTCTCAAAACAAAACTGACATCAAGCTACCTTTTATGGGGGCATTATAAACCACAGCCCTTATCGTCCTCTTTATAAATACGTTTTGACTACATTCGAAACAAAACACTACTGAGAATACAAAAGGTTAGATATTCTGTTAGACTTGTAAAAATGTTCTGTTTTCTATTATTGATTAAATGTATTTAAGTGTTACCTTTGATCAATTAAGAAACTGTCTTGTTTAGTCTTAAAACAGATGCATTATCATCATCTGCAGATTTTATATATAGGCTGATCCCAAACAGATCCCAGGTATATGTACATGTATGCTGTGTGTGAAAAGCATGGTGATGCTGAATTGTTCAAGTGGGCTGATGTTATGATAAAAACTTCCCCTGCAAATCAGACAAGTTAAAAAATAAATAAATAAAAAATACTGTCAGCTGCCAGTGCTCCACCTCAGCCACCTGGCAGTAAAATATTTAGGTGGCACAAACCCTACTGGAAGCACAAGTTCTAGAACATATAATTACCAGGTCTCAGTAAGAACTAAGAAAGAACTAACTCGTTTGAGATTTCTAGTAGATGCATCTATGGCAGCAATTTGAAAATCCTAGGTGACATCTTTCTCCAGATGTCATGTTGGCGTCTAACCGAGATTCAACTCTGTCTGAGATTTTTAGTAAATGCATTTATGATGTGAATTTGAAAATCCTCAGTTACATCATTCTTGAGTTATCACATTCACAATGTTGAAACCTGTCCGCCTGCTCGGCCCGGCTTGACGGCAACACTACCCCATCAGCCTTTTAGGTCTGAGGGGTTAAAAATGAGCACTTACCAGTTTTCCCAGCGCCACTCTCCCCTGTGATGAGAATGCACTGGTCCTTGTCCTGGTCTCTCAGTGAGCGGTAGGCCTCATCTGCCAAAGCATAGCTGGAAGACAAAGAGCACAAACTTGTAAACCTTCACATTACAATTACAGGCCCCACATAGCTAACTTATGTTTATTCATGTATGTTCTAGGACATTTTGTCCTTTGGGAGTCGAGGTAGTTCAGAGACACTGTACGCTTACGTGCCAGCCCACATGGCATCTACCCTAATCAATAGCATGTGACAACATTGGAAACTAGGTTGGATCTGGACATCTTGGATTTCCAAAGAACTGGAGTGAGCTGAAGCTTTATTTAGCAACTCTGGTTGATTTGTCCTTGGGATTTGGCTTTGACAATGAACCATTCCCAGCCTCTTTTCAGAAACATAATTACTGAACTAATGTCACTGAGGCACTGATTTGTGTTATATATTTATATACATATTGAAACTGTTACATAAAATGGATCATTAGGAATTTGCCTGCTTTAACAATATCCTGGAAGGTGCTCGAATAATGAAAGTTGTCAACATGAAATAAACCTAGGAGATAAGTTAATGATGCAAAGATAAGATTTCATTATGAAATAAAATCTATTGCTTTACATTCTAGGACAATGACACAAAAGGAGAAGTGAAAAATGACTCTTGCAGTTTCACACCCACTGAAATCCAGAACAATATATTACTTGTTCTCTTTATGCAGGCAGGGTCCTTATGATTGTCTGAGAGAAGGGTGTGGATGGTATGAGGGCCATATTACAATGACAACTTTTTATCTCGCGTGGCAAATTAGTCTGTAATTTTGACGTGTTATGCATTCAAAAAAGGAGCACCAAAGGATAAGGCTGCAACAGTAACTTTTTACAGCTTCCATTTGGCAAACTAACAGTTGTTTACAGTGTGTCAAGAACTATGTTCTCCTCCAACAGGGCGCAAGGCTGCAAATTAGCTGTTCCTCACCATCCTTTGGCTTTTATCACTCAGGTATTTGGTCCAAAGCAATACCTGTGATTTTGTGGGGGAAAAATGCTGCATGCAGAATCCCCCCTGCTTTGCTTTATCACAGGGTACATTTTCAAAATTGTGTGACTTAACCCCAGACAAGATACAGTGGATTTGCAATAACAGATCATCTAAGACCTCCATTATGAGCTCTGCCAGGATTAAGGAAAGTCTCTTACGTCCAGATGTATTGTGGGGTGTCACTGGAAAGATGGCAAACTGAGATAACACATCTGGCCAAATTTTGTTTTAAGCTCATTTTGAAAGAAAAAAAAAAAAACCTCCCTGCTCATGTTCCCTGAAAAAGACTGAGTTCCTAAGACCTCTACACAGGCATTCAGACTGACTCGTTCCTGGTAACATTGAAAGCATCGAAGACTTAATCTCTCAGCTTTTCAAATATCAAGAAAAGATCTTTAGTCTTACATTTCACATTAAGTAAAGGGTAAACATAGCTCAAAGTAATTTGGAGGAATGCTTCAAAAACAGTCTCTCCCTAGTGTCTAATTTGGTCTTACTCCTTGCCTGGAGGGTGGGAGCACTCAAAAACTCCCAGGTCTCAGTAATATCACAAATCAAGAATTTATATGCACAAAGTGAATTAGACATGAATGCAGGAAGGAATGTGACATTCGCGGATGCTGACATGCAGCACTAACATTGGGCACTGGGTCTGAAATGTGAACTCCGACGGTTGCTGAGGTTACATGTATTTGTAGGGGCAAAGCTGTTGTCAGATTCAAGTACTCTGCACATCAAAATGAGCCCCAACCATCTGGCTTTAAAACTGGTTAAATGAGGTTCAAAGTGATTTCTAAAGGAAGTGTCATCATTCGAGTTTGTGTAAGGACTGTCCAGCATCATTCTGTAATTTCTACTCCAACTTCAGAAATACACCAAGACATGGAAAATGAAACTCATGCCTAAATCTAATTTTGGGTAAAGCAATGAATGCATTAGTGAAGCCAGGGCTGCATGGACCAGAACTTTAAAGCATGCAATCAGACACTGAACTAACACTGACCCCTGATTTGTAAAGAAGTTGATTGCTAGTAGCAAACCATGACAGAGAGAGTGCCAGAGTTGGACAGCCTAGTGAATGCATTCCAGACCACAATATGAAGTTAAAGCTCAGGCGGGCTAATGGAGCTTAAGGTTCTGCACCATCACACATTGATTTGGATCAGACCTCATTCAGCCCTGCTGCCAGTCTTCTCCTTTAAGAGCTCCCAGTGCTGGCCAACAAACAATCCATAAGGTAATGGGGTATTCCTAACGCAGCATTTCTCCTATTGACAGGTTGGTGTGGCTAGTAAATATAATTGCGAAATAATATTAAGAAACCCATGGGGTTTTCAACCCTTTGTGAGGCACTACAGTATAGTCTTTTATTAAATAGTATACTATAGTGACTCCCATACATGAGAAAACAAACACACACACATATTTTATAACATGCTTAGAAAACTTGTTATGTGCATTGTCATTCCAAAGCCCTTGTTATGTGAACGACGTTTGTTGGAACCTCATTCACATAACACATTCCTGTAAATTTGACTAATAATAGTCAGAAAACTGAAGCCCAGAACTCTCAAAGTACTCAAAACCATCTTTGTGTTAGCTCACTGCTATAGGTATCCAGGCCATGTCATATTTGAACATTATGCCTTTGTCTTTCCATGGATTTATTGGGTCCTCAAGATCAGATACACTAAACTAAAAATTAATTGTCAGTATAAGTTTTTACAGGGAACTGAAATCATTGTCATGCTCAATCCCAGCTGGAAGCATTAATTTTTTTTTTTTGTGTGCCCCCAATAGCGACAAATGTGTTTTTCTGCACAGACAAGTATAAGCCTCTAATTCAATCCCCACCCCCACAACCTCTGATCACAGCCCAACCCCAACCCTCTCCTGTACACCAATCCACCAGTTTTGTATGGATGAGACTTGCCACAGGACATTTCGTCACTGCTGAAAACGGCAGCACAGCACAGCAGATGTCTGCTTTGTGAAAACACTCCTGTTGCCTGACCTGATCCTGACAATGAGCAAACCATCACACAATTATCTCGTCCCCGGAGGATGCCTGTGGGCCAGGGGGAAGGGGTGAGTGTACCAGGAGAGGGCAGGGGGAGTAAAATAGGAGAGTGGGAGGTCTTTTGCCACAAACTTGTCCCAGTGACACACACAAATGCACACACACATTCACACTAAGCTCGTCATATGAATAAGAATAGCAATCAGATAATTATAATATGAATAGAGGTCATTAGAAATAAGCCACACCCAAAACTTCCAAAGACATTAAAATTAAAAAAATAAAATAAAAGTTAAACCAGCAGTGACTTGTCTCATCTAATAGATTGTGACAATGAACTAATCAATATTATTAGGTGGACAATGAAACAGGTAAAACAATGCTGATTTAGAGAAAAAAAAACAACAAAAAAAAACAGAGCAACATAAAGCCATGAAATTAGTCTAAACAACAACTCGAGCAGTGACGTGATGAAGCACCAAGCCCACCATGAAAGAGAGAAAGGCACAGAGTAAAGTATAAAAACCCCAGAAGCCTCCATGATCAGTGTGTAGAGATGGGGGTTAGGCTGGGATAAGGCCTTGGACCATAAGTGCTGCTTGGCACCTCCCCTAGGCATCTGCCTGCAGGCTGTAATTTGGACATGCACGTGGCAGTGGTGAACACAAAGCCACACTGGCATGAGGTAAGTAGTAGAAAATAGTGTAGTCAGTTCTTTTACCACCAACCTCTGGTAAGTGGGGCACAAGAAGAGATGATGGGCCTGCAGTTTGTGACCTGAATTTTAAAGGGTGGAGTACTTTAAGGAAAGATTGAACGTACTTTAATGTCAGGATTTGTAGATGGTTATGAAGCTATAATGTATGGGCTGGAGTTCAGCCCACCCAGCTACTGAAAGATAAAAGGCTGTCTGCAATTAATGATTATTTTCTCAGAGGCTCTTGGCTATGTCATCTTGCTGACATATTGTACATTTGCAAAGTCACTTTTTCAAAAAGTTATATCTCTTGCCCTACTGTAGATTCTGTTGTGTTACTCGTTTCCATGCATGGGAGGGGGCAATACAGTAGTCTGTGATCTCAGTGTGACCTGGCTCCTCTACAGGACTCAGGAAATCCGCCAGGCTCTAAGAAGAAGCCAAGGAAACAACTCTTTCCTGATGCTGCACGACCAGGTGGAAGAGTGGGTGACTGTTTAAGAAAAACACTGCACACACAAATTCACATTCTGAGTTTAACCTTCTGGTGTGGGTGGGCAAGAGAGCGGATACACACATGCACACAAAAGATCCTGATCCTAACAGATGTGCACCATCTGCACACTAAGTGAAACAATGCTGTTCTGTAAAACAGGTGGTAAAGAACAGATCAGCACACAGGACAAGGCTCTAACAAATAAAGTCACAAGATTATGATTACCGTCTTATAATCAAAAGAGGATTCTAAATGTGCAGTCTCCAAGGTGCAATAAGAAAATACCTATAACTTACTAAATTGAAAGTTCATAGCTAAATACAGCTGCCACAGCTCTCTAATTTATCCAATACTAGGTTGTCTAAGACCTTGACTAAATTACTCATTGATACCATCCACCCATACATCAAACTTTGAGGGGGTCTACCTCCTTAATTTACTTTACTACACAGCAATTTAATGTTCCACAGCAGGAGAAAACACCAGCCTGAGCTGTTTGTGTGATCACTGAAAAAGCAGGAAATCAGCACGCTGCGCAAGGTAGCAAAACATCCTCAAAGCAGTATTCAAAGTGAAGAATTTTATGAACCTCTTTTGTGAATTTGTGTGCTTTAAATTCACATTTATATACACACATATAAAAATATATAATAAAATGTTGGTTGAAATGGCAAAATGATTTGACCAATAGCCTGAGTCATGAAAATTCATTCAATGATAAATAAAGGTGAGGAATCGAACCTTGAAAGCAAAATTTGTGTAAAAGATATATATATATATATATAAAAAAAAAAAGCAAACTTGAAGAAAAAAAAATATGGCCACATGTGCACAGCCACAGACAGGATGATGGAAACAGACTAGTAAGACATCTTTTTATAACTCAGAAAGCACCAGTCCAGTCAGGTTTGAGGACTTCCTCTCTTCACTTCAGGCTCAAAGAGGCCTTGAAATGCAAAACATATCTCAGTACTGAAGTACACACGGCTGCTGGTATTGAGATAAACGTGCACCGACCGACGCGTACCACATTAAAGTTGTTCGTTTATTCCCCCCCCCCCATTCTTGTTTCAGTGGGTGACAAACTAGGACTGCGGGTTGCCAAGTTTAGCACAAAGATGCTAAGATAAGCAAAGTTGCTCAGAAAGCAACATTATCTGGATGGCAGCATATGCAAAACGTGTTTATAATTCAGTATATGTGCAAGTCACTAATACCACGCCATCTCGGATGCTCCACTGTGAGCTGGCAGCAAACCAGAAGTTCCTTCTCCTCTTGCATACACTTACATACAAATGCAGCGTAGAAATAAACTGTCGTGTCCAATTAAGAACATCAATTGGCATGACAGCCTCATGCTTCAAGGTGACCATGTGACCCACTGAGCCAACCAACACAGTTACTACTGCGAGTCTGGCCAACAGCCTGTTGGTCACACACCAGCTCCATACTGGGGACACCTGCTCAGAGCTCCAGTGGTAAAGGGTGAAGTACTATTGATATACAATGATAAATCGTCCATCGATGTACAATATATAGGCTGAGGTAATACCATCATCACCAAATGACTGTGTTCCATCACCTTTATTTATTCTGAGGGCTCAGGTGCTGCCAGCGTCACAAACTACAAATCGTTTCCAAATTTACACGATACTTTGTTTGGCCAGTAAATTACCAATGCATAATTGCCTTATATTGCTGTACGCTAGATACAGTATTATAGTCACACAACAGCTGCACTCCATCACTTTTACAATTGATTGCTTTACACGTGCACACACAAAAAAATACGCATGGATGTTAAAATGCCAATAAAATGCATTATCTGCTCCAACGTAACAGATAAAATAGTTTAATATCATCTTCTCTATTTTAGCAAGAGTATTATGTTTGGCAATTAATAAGACAGCAGTGTGTGTGTGTGTGTGTGTGTGTGTGTGTTTGTTTTACTTTTGTGTGTGCGTGTGTGTTGCTTGAGCAGATTATACTTGCTGAGCACCTGAAAAAAATTAATTAAAGCGTTCATGTTTGTTCCATTGTGTTTCTCTCAACACAAATAAATCTAAATAAATCTTATTATTGTCAGAGATATAAGGTTCCCCAGTGGAACAATATTCTACACAGCTCATATGAGTCTTTATCTGTTTGCCTTCATTTGGTATGCCTCACACATTTTGTTATGCAAGCTGTGTACACAGATAAAAGCTCAGTTCCCATTGTTCTGACTATGAATAGACAGAGTTTACAATGGATTCTGGACAGTGACACACAAAGGAAATCCATAAAAAAAAAAAAAATGCTCACAGAAGCAATAATACCATCCCAGGCAATGTTTAATCTGTATTGTGTTAAACTATTGGCAGGTAAATGCATTGTCTTTGAAGACACAGGAAATTCCAAAGCTTTCTACATTAACACTGACAGCGGGGTTAGTGATTTTTAGTCACATAGTATCAAAAATAACACTATATTTTAGAAAAAACATGACAACCACTAATATAGAATTAGGTGGGAATGACAAAATTCATAGCCAGCACAATCATAACATATACACATGCACCATTTCATTTATTTTATCTCACACCTTGCAAGTGCAGTGAAAAGCAATATGGTCAGCCTTGGGCCAAACTTGAGCAAGAGGCACTGTCATTGCTACAGGGTGTAAGGGGCAGCTCTCTTTAGTGGCAAGGGGATGTTATTACCAACATAACATCTGAAAAATAGTTTAAGCTGCATCTGTTATATTTTCAAATTTAACACTGTGAGCTGCTTGGGATCTATAGGCTCTGGATAAGTGTGTATACACTGTACTGTATTTTTCTAATGGAATAGGCAGGTTAAGAGTACTGCCTGCATGCACGGATGTAGCAATTGATTATAAATGGTCGCATTATCCAGTTGAACACATTTGCATTTTATTCTTGGGTTGAGGTGGGTGGAAAAAGGAACACACACACTCTTACACTTTTTCCTATCGTCTCTCTAGTTTCACAGAGCTCACCATTACGCCAACACACATGCTGGAGAGGACTCATGCTGCCCACCTGAGTCAAAATGCCATTTCAACAAGTGCCCACTTAAATCCACCTACATACAGGTTCTGAGGTGCAAGTTGCGAAGGCCTCCTTGAAAACAGCATTATAATACCAAAACAGTCCATGTGACTTGTTTGTTACCCAACAACTGGCGCTGTACAGGACTGAAAAAGGGGAAAAGTGCAAATATAAGATAATATTTACTGTACAATTTATATAAAATAAAAAAATTTACAACTTCTATATATTGCCTGTTGCTTAGTGTTCTACAACACTGGAAAAGCAAATGCAGGTGCGATACCATGATGCAGTAAATGACTCCAAAGTCCACATCCTGTAAGTAAACATCTTTTCAAGTCTTATCATATTCAAAATAAACCCAACACAAATGAGCAGCTGGGAATTTCGGCTTCATCGATTTGCACATCAGGACCAGGGAAAATGAAAGAAAACTCAAGTCTATGAAAATGCTGAAACAAATCCATATCAGAGTTGGACACAGATCTTAAAACCTAAACTTGTTGAGAAATGATTAACAAGTAATGTGTAGTGTACATACAAATCACATAGTATCACATTGAGGGACATACATAGATATGATAACACAGATGTGATTTCATATCAAGCAGGCAATCAGTACAATTAGCTTACACGTGTTATGTCACATTTTTACTGTAATGTGGAGAGCTCAGGTCTTTCCATGAAAATTGTAATAACAGAATGACTTTACATAACCAGTGCTTCAAGTTGTTAACTGGGGGACACACATATGCTGCAGTTTTCTCCATGTCGTGTTTATTATAAGTGGACCAGCCAAAAAATAGCCATTCACGACGTGCCTCTGTAGCCAATGCTCTAGTGCCATCAAGTACTGACTGATGACTGCACTGAGGGTCTCAAAATCTCATTAAAAATGAGAAAAATATGATCTGTCATGGGCCTAGCTGACTGTCAACACACAGTACCCATGACTTCTGAGTATATTACATTTACTTTAATGTTTCCTGTTAATTTACACTGGCACAATACCTACTTACTTCCACTCAGATGGTGCCGGTGAGTGGCTTGCTGTCAGCGGTCACCTGTTTTTGCTAATGGTCGCTCTGTTTACATCCGTTTTTGTCAATAATGTCTCACCAATTCCTCCTAAATATCCAAGCAATTATTGAAGAGCAGTCCCAACTGGTTCCAGAACAAACAGGAATTTCATATTCTGCCTGTGCTGGAGCACCTCTGCGCCTTCGCTGGGGCCCACCTTGCTTTCCTTCCAGCAAGAAGGGCCACTGAATACGTGGGAAACAAGGTGGTGTGTGTCAGTAAAGTTTAAAAACTACCTTGCGGCTTCTCCGATGGTTGACCCCTGCGTTCTTCTGAACGGACTTGCCCTGGACCTCAAGTGGACCATGTCCTGGCGGTCACTGGAACTATCAATGGATTGTACCTGTGGCTCCAACTCACTGTCCAGTTGCCACGGCATCCCTCGCCCAGTCTTCGCAGAGGTGGAGTGTATCACCGGGAATCTTCGTCCCCTAGCAGCTGATGTTTAGCTGTCCACTCCAGTGCTGCGCGCACTGGTTTACTGACCACCAAAATACAGCAAGGATTTTATCCAAGACTTCTCTGAATTCTTGACAGGAATCATGCCGAGATATGACAGTTGGAGACTAATAAATCACGTCTGCTGCTTAAATACGCCGCTGACTAATGACTTTTTAAATCTTATTTACTCTTTTAATCTTGTTCAGTCGGTTAAAAGGCCCAACACACAACGTGGGCATACTTTGGATCTGCAATCTAGTGGCCTGCTTCTCTGCAACACTGAAATCTGTGATGGTAATGTTTCAGATCACATGCCTGTAACATTTGAGATTCCTCTTTCATCACAGTCTGTCAAACCTGATGTGCCTGCATCTCGCCTGGTTACCTCAGTTACTGCAGAGTAACTTTACTTGTTAGTATCAAAACAGTAATCATGTTACTTTTTGACAGATCCATCTATTTGAACACTTACTTTCTCTGTTTAATTCCACCTGCTCAGAAAGCTTTGACTCCATTGCTCCTCTCACAACTAGGAGTCTAAACCCTAAAACTGGTGGCACTATTCAACCAAGATTCAAAGAACTCAGACAGGTGTGCAGAAGAGCTGAACAAAAATGGAAAAAGGATCAACTTCAGGTGTCTTTTGAT
This sequence comes from Archocentrus centrarchus, assembly GCF_007364275.1. Classification (NCBI taxonomy): domain Eukaryota; kingdom Metazoa; phylum Chordata; class Actinopteri; order Cichliformes; family Cichlidae; genus Archocentrus; species Archocentrus centrarchus. The sequence continues at coordinate 9,820,236 of NC_044366.1, forward strand.
GTATTTAAATAATCTCTGTTAAATTATCAGAAGGCTGTAAGAACAGCTAAAACAAAGTATTTTTCTGACATTGTGTCTAACAGCTGTCACAGACCTCATATTTTATTCAGCATCATAAACTCTGTTCTTAATCCTCCTAGTGCCCATCCTCTTGTAGCATCTAAAGCAATGTGTGAGAACTCAGTGAAATTGTTTGTTCATAAGATTGCTAATATCAGGTCTCATCCCTCTGGTCACTGACCCATCTTCTCACACATAAACCTTTGTTGCTTTTGACCACTTTGAGCCCATGTGTTTTCACTGCTGAATGAAGTAGTAGGTCACTTGAAACCCACGAAATGTCCTCTGGATATTATCCCTTCTCACCTACTGAAGGATGTTTTTCACACTGTGGGAATGAGTGTGCCGTCTATTAATAGCAGTCTTAATTCTGGGTGTGTCCCTGCTGATTTTAAATATGCTGTCGTGGAGCCTGTTCTTACAAAAACAAAAACCATGATCCAACAGTCTTGTCCAACTTCAGACCAATTTCTATATTGTGGTTTCTTTCTAAAGTCTTGGAGAAAGTTGTCCTTCAGACCTTTTTAGATCAAAATGGTATTACTGAAGTAATTCAGTCTGGATTTAAAAGCACATCACAGTACTGAAACTGCTCTTTAAAAGTTTTAAATGGCCACTTAATTACTGGAGATTCTGCAATTTTAGTACTATTAGACCTCAGTGCTGCCTCAGTGCTCTTCCTCAAAATGCCAGCTCTCATGTGGGGTCCCCCAGGGGTCCACTCTTGGCCAAGTTCTTTTTTCAATTTATATGCTTCTCTTGGGCTCAATTTAAAAAACCAAACAAAGGCTCGTTTCATTGTTACACAGGTGACTCGCAGATTTACCTACCACTGAAATGTAAGACTTTATTGGACTGTTTGGAAGATGTTAAGATATGGATGGCTTCAAATTTTCTTAACTTAAATGAACCGAAAACAGAGGTTATTGTGTTTGGTGCTCCTGACCACTACAATCTCAGCCCTTTAAAAAACCCTTTGCAAGGAACTTGGGAGTGATCTTTGATAGTAAAAGTGAAGCCATTCCTCTGTTTCAGAGACTTTGAGAGGGCCATTCATGCCTTCATTTCATCTCAACCTGACTACTGTAATTAGTCTTTATTCAGGTGTCTGTCAACTTGTCAAAAATATTGCAGCATGGTTATTAACCTGTACTCATAAACAAGACCACATATCCCCAATATTAGCTTCCTTACACTGGCTGCCAGTCAGTTTTCAAATTGACTTCAAGGTTTTATCATTTGTTTTTAAGGCATTGCATGGGTTAGTGCCTTCTTATCTCTCTGATCTTTTAAGTTTGCACATTCCCACTAGATCACTGAGGTCTGCTGAGCAAACGCTCCTAGCTGTCCTGAGGTCCAGATTCAAACACAGAGAAGATGGGGCTTTTGCAGTTGTTCCTCCGAAACTATGGAACAAACTGCCCCTTCAGGACTTCTCCAACATTAGACACTTTTAAAACCAGTTTGAAAACCCACTTCTATTCTCTAGCTTTTAAATTAGACTGAGTTCTGAGTCTGTTATTTGTGTTTTGTTTTTTTTTTTTTAACTCAGGTTTTCTTATTTTTATGTTTCCTTTCTTAACTGTCATTTTTATTTTATGTTTTATTATTTAATTATCTTAGACGTACAGCACTTTGGTCAACAGCTTTTTTTAAATGTGTTATAGAAATAAACTTGACTAACCTTAAACAAAACTACTAATTGACTAACCCTATCCAGAAGGTTTCACCTCATTAGACCTGGGCCTTGGTGCTCACATGTATATTTCTGGCCGTGACAAGGTCAGAGTTTGTTTAGCATTTCCATAGAGGTAGCAAAAATATGCATGCATATGCACACACACACATGCACGCACACCTCAATCTGTGTCTGGTTGGGTGGCAAGGGACATACAAAAATGGCCATCTGCATGCTGCTGTGCATGAAGAAAGGCCACTGATTAGTTCATCTCTAATGGTCTGCCTATGTTTTGAAACAAGGAAAACACCTGCCAGTTAATTATTAGGTGCCTCATCTGGGCAATTTGGCATTTTACCAAACTGGATGGTAGACAGAACAGTGGACAGATTAATGCAGTTGGGTGTGGCAGTGCAGTTCTATAGAACCATGAATGTTCTCTCCATCTGAGTTTACATTCAGGTACTTTTATGAACAGTGATAGAAGCAAAAAAAAAAAATAGATTAGTCTTTTAAAAATTTTCAGTATGTTATGATCCATTATGGGTAAAATGTACTGGCATATATAGTCAAAACTATCTCTGGATATTGTAAGCTCTTCCAGAGCAATATGCAAGTCATGAATCAGATATCAATATGTACTGCACGGGTCTCAGGCCTGGCATCAGCCACTCTTTATTCGTAATAATTATAATTAAGATGGAAGCTCAACAGTCAATTAGCCTACTTACAACTTTACAGACAGGGGACCAGCTGCAGTTCTCCCTCCAGCTGATGCACACACATCACAATTTGTCTGGGGACCAAAAGGAGCAGGTGTGAAATGTTTTTCCACCTGCACACAATCAATGCAACCTATTCTCATAGCAAACACACAAAGTGCTGGCACACTTACACCTCATTTACACAGAATGAGGTAACACAACATAACACAGCAAAACAGCATTAACCAAAAGCAACATGCTTTACAAAATAAATCCACTATTATTATGTCCCGAATAATATGAAGTCACAATCTTTCATCTTATCCAAACACACTATTCACCACTGGAGAAAGCATCAAGCTGGGCAGTAAATTCACATGTGAGGGCAAGAACAGCAGCAGCAGCTGCTTTGGGAAGAGCTGATTCAGACTGCATATTAAAGACTGACACAGCCACTCTGACGTCAACTGTTAGTTTGTGAAACCTCATCTTTAGCATTCAGGCCATGTTACCACAAAAGGAGAAGAAATTTGTCAGATAATCAGAATCAATCAGCACCAACACCACAAACATGGTTGCGAAGTCCAGTTTGGTGAAGGGATGCCGAGGCTATAGCTGTCTGATTCAGTACCCACCCATCACGTTTTACTACAATTTAAAAGGGTTTTTAAAAATCATAGAATAGTTGTGAATATTCCTCCAGGAGGTTGGAAAAACAGGTTTGTGAAATTGTGTTATTCACATACAGATCTTAAAATCTAAACTCCACATGAATGCTGTTGATCAACACACTAGTGTTATTAACACTGTGGGAGGGTCTGTGGTGGTGGGAAGGAGGGCTAAAGGGCTGAGCCATTATCAGTTACTTGTCAATAAAACGTCAAATATTTTTTTTTCCATAAAAAAGTTCTACCTTTTAATTATCATAAAACTGCATCACAAAACATATGCTTTGGTGAATGATGACACCATCCATTTTCTGCCATTTGAGCACAAGAGAAGGTTTAAAATTTTCCATGATGCAAGTCATGTCCCTGGATCTTAAGTGGCTCCAAAGTACTATGACCTTGTCTGCTGCAACTTGTTCTGAGCTTCCAATTTTATACTGTTTCAAGTGTCTAATGAGGATCAGAAATGAGAAGAGGAAGATTATAGAACCCCCTGTTGTTACCTTAATTAAAGCTTAATACTGATCTTCTTCAGAGCTGACTGGTCACTGTGGTAATATTTCCCCCCATCCAGTTGAGGCTCAACCATGCAAAAATAACAGTTATGAAAAACAGGAACTTCTGTTTTAAAATTGGAAACACTGTGGAGAACTGAGAGTCATCTTTAATCTAAAAATATTAACTGGACACTAGATTCTTCAGAGAGTTTATAAACATTGTGTTGATACATTTTTAGTGGTTCCTATTTACATTCAAGAAGACTAAAACTAAACAAAAGCTAAAAATCACATCTTGATGCACATTCATATTTGTTTAATCTTTTGTTGCTCTGGTAATGCTAAGTATTCAGAGCATATAAGTATATCGAGGCTTAATCACATCAACTCTTTAAAAACAAAAACTGCCTGCTCTGACTCTCTAAAATGATTTGCTTTGTGTTTGTGAAACACTGCTCTGCTTTGAATACCAGTCAAGTCAAATGCATTCAAATAACATTTAAATGTCTTTCTAAACCACAGCTATCCAGCTGCATGTAGTTATTTTTTGTTTCTGAAAGGGTTAAAAAGAATAGAATAGAATAGAATGCCTTTATTGTCATTATACAGGATGTACAATGAGATTGGAGTAAATGATGCTACACATGTCACATGACCAAGGGATTAAATTAACCTCCGCAGGTATTAGTAAATTTGCATACATTTTTTTTAAATATTAGATGTTCTTCAACAGTAAGTAAATGAATAAAATCACTTAATAGCGACAACAACAACAAAAAACTATGACTTGAAAATATCTGGGCTGATGCATTTGACCACACTAAGGGTTTAATATTACTGGAGGATGATCAATGCTTTGCTACAAAGCTTAGCCCAGATGGTCTGACCTGAGGATTAACATCATTTATGAAGCATGTTGACAGAATCTGCCTTTGACTGGCATTTGGGCTCTTCTACAAGAGTCTGTCCTATTAAACAGGGCATGATCTTGATGCAAAAACTAGTGGTGAGGTTATGTTTAGCGCATGTACATTTTAGTCGATACATTGTCTTATTCTTCATCCATCTCTGGAGATGCAAACGTTGATGTTTTTGAGCAGAGTACAAGCAGAAAAGCATGTTGCAGACCTACACTTATCCACCTGGCCCCACTGCCTGCTAAATATCAGCTGTCTGGAGTCACAGGCTTACAGCTGTTGCCCCCAGTTTTCAAAGTTTCTGATAGATCATTTGAAACCACACAGGATTCTCATGCAAATGACACAAACCTATTTTCCTAAAACATACACGTAGTTTCTTTGTCAATGCATTTCAACCATTTTTCTTTCCCAACACTTTGCATGGCTGGCTTTGAAGGCAATAAAACCTCAATTTATCAGCATGGTAAAAAAAAAATTATCTTGACAAGGCTTTCACAAATGGTCTGCCATTTAACCTTTAGCCTTATGTGACTACATAAATTATCTAGTGGAAATGCAGTTAAGAGCAGAGACCATTTTCAAAAAATACTCGTCTACTGCCAAAAAGTAATGGTTTGTTTTTTTATGCCCTAATACTTTCCATCCTGTGGTCATCTTTCTAGCCCTTTACATTTTTTGGCTGTTTTCTTAGCTTGACTGTGAATCCTTACAGGTCTGCATTATTATTTGTATCTTTAAACATCATAATTCAAAATGGAGCACCAAAATGAGTTATTAGGAAATACAGAGGGAAGTTTAGCAATGTGGCAAACAAAAGGGTTTGTGGGCACTCGAACTGGAATTCCATGAAGGAAATGTTAAAGGCAGGATTTCTTTAGCATCTTTCTGTGTGGTGAGAAGAGAAAGAAGTAGCAGGCACTGATCAACAAATAGAAGAGGGAAAGAAAAAAAAAAAAAGCACAAAACAGCTTGAAACTGTGTCATGTCAGCTCTGGCTGTAAAGTAAAGCCAAAGAGTTTGCTTTTGTCTGCAGGGAGTATGTCTGTTCTGGGACGAGAGCACTCTCGCTCTTCCAGTCTGTGTCTCTGAGGGGTTTTGCTGCAGCCTAGAGACGCAGCAGGCTAATTGACGAGTGCTGGGCTTTGTTTTGTCTTGGCAGACTTGCAGCAATGCTGACTTAATGTTGCCAATGGACAGATGGCATGCCACGGTACTGAATGGCCAACACGAGCACCAGGCTGACTCTCCATACACTACTTAGTGTCCCTCTGATCTTAGCCTCCCCACCGCCTCCGTCCATCCCACTGCATTAGTCATTGGGTCCAAACTGATAATCCATAGAAAGGTTTACAATACACTATCTTCAACAGACAGATGACAGTTTCCTCTCATCATATTAAGACTAACAAAGCCCCCCAAACATTGTGAAATGGCATCCTCTGTGGTTCTTTGTCATAGCAAATAAAAAAAAAAAAAACAATTTATCTTCACTGTCAAACTGCTTGAGCGAATAATTAATTTCTATATATACACTACTTGGTTTTGAAGAGGACCTTAGAGGTGGACTCACATGTGTGGACTTAGTTCATAGAAGTTCCTGTTGCGATATTCCTCTACTTTGTCTGGTGTGTAGATGGGCAGGGACCTGTAAGGGTTCATGGAGATCACCACACTGCCAATGTACGTCTGAAGGGAGAAGAAGAAATGCAAACCATTAGTATCAATCCACTGGTTATTTTCTTGGTTTTACACCATTTAACACCTCTGTCCATTTGGACGTTCAGTGAATTAAAGTGGCAGGAATTCAGCGACTGTCAGCTTTTCCCAGACGGGTATTCCTAATGGAGCCATGCAATGTCTGAAGTAAAACTGAAGACATGTAAAAACAAGGACAAGTTTATGGAACTGTGGGGCTGAGCAGAAACATTTCACAAATGAATCACAGTGCTGAAGGAAAGGTTTAATATTAACAACTGCTTGTGACATAAAAATAAAACGCAAGATAAGAATTAAACTGTCCACTCAGTTTAGGAATTTCCCATTAAAAAAAAAAAAAAAAAATCCAGCGAGTTACATAATATGAAATTAAAATGCAAGAATGTTTCTTTTATTTATTAAAAAATGACTAGACTATCACTGCATTATATAAATTGGAACAAATTTATGTAACATTCAAACAAGTTCTGTCCAACAAATCACACTTGTCAGATATTTCTCAAAGTGAATGTAACCAGCTATCATCTTCATCATCCTCCTACATGGAAAACAGAACCCAGATAGCCCTTTCAAGCATCAACCTGAAACATTTTCTTTGCTCTCGATGGTAATGGCTGTTGCATAAGCCACTCTGACAAGAGTGGAGCATGGCCTTCCCTGTGGCAACACCACAACCTCCCACAGCCTCTCGTTCAATAACACACCAGAGGCAGAATGAGGTCTTTTCAAGTGCAGAGGATGGGTACACAGGCACAGAGTGTGTGCAGATGTAAACAAAATGTCACGTGTTTTGACCAAAAGTAGAAAGCGCAAAAAAGGAAGCATTAAAAATAAGAAATTTTTCTCTTTCAACTCAGCCTATTCAAGTCATTAAATAAATCGCAACTTGAAAGCGACTTCACAATTATTCATAGTTCAGCTCACAGATCACAAGATTTGTCTAGTTGTGAAACAGCTATGAATAAGATCACCCCGCACTGATTTTCTTTCTCCTAGGCTGAACAGGAGTGCATGTTTCATTATAAACAGTTCAATTTTTTTTTTTTTTTTAACTTTTTCAGTATTTTGTTCATCCACTTTAATTTTGGATGACAGACTCAGTCCTCACCATGAAGGATATTTTTCAGATTTCTGGTGAGATGTTCTGCCATTTGCCAAAATCAACTTCTTTTTTCTCCTCCTCACTTGCTTTTTTGCTTGAGATGGTGTGTTCCTTTACCTTTCAGGCAACAAAAAAAAAGTCAAGCAATAACATCTTGGCAGTTTGCTTCATGCATCATGATACTGAAATACTCTTTTTTTTGTCAGTCTTCTGGAGACTGGTTGTCATCTTGTCAGCCAGTATTTTGGTATATCTACTGGCACTCATGGTGCCTTTTATGCCATGTCCCCAACAACCTCTGCACTCATACAGCCTCTTATCACAGTACTCCCAACGTGGCTAGAGGTGGGAGTATTGGCCTCCTGGTTAGGTTGGAAAACATGCTGGACCTAGATCTTCGTCTCATCTGATAAACCACTGCACAGCCAATATTCATCAGGCTTCTTTAAATGTTATTCTTTTGGTAGAGTTTTATCTTGCATTTTTGTGCCAAGATCAAGCAAGGTTTGACTCTTACGTTACGTAATGTCCTTCACACTGTCTGAGCTGTCATAGAAGCTGATTTCCTTTGATAACGCCTGTGACAAGTCTGAGGCACTGGCTTGTCTATTTTTCAGAGCTAGATTGCGTGGGTAGCTCACCATCTGTAACGCCATTTCAGAAGGATGAAAAATGCAGCTCTGATTAACAAGACTATGGTTTGTTTCTATACGTCTTGATTGCTGCCATACCTGAGCCCATAATGATTTTTAGTTGGTCCTGTATGCTTTTCAGCCTTTTGAAGTCTCTGGCAACTCTTTCAAAGCAGAGCTATGATGTAGAAATGCAGAACGACACAGGCCTGGTGTTCACAGGTCATTTTGTAACCACATTCGAGCCATTAGGCAAATTTGAAATGGCAGGTGTACTCAATTTTCTTTTAATGATCACAAGGTTTCTACTTTTCTTTTTGCATTGATATTCTTTTTTTGGTCCTGCATTATTTTATTTTATTTTTTTATATACAGACTTTGTTTTCTGTTCTTCATAAGATGAAATGCTGGTTGTTATAAAACTCCATCTGCTCAGCCACTAAAAATCACAGGAGCTTGGATGACACATAGCAAGAGCAACTACAGGAAAGAAATGAAAAAGTATGTGATTTGTGCACAAGAGAAGACACTGTATGAATTTGTATATCAATAAATCCATGGGCAAGAAAATGAAAATATTATATCCAGTAAACTCATGATGTAGAGTTAGTGGTTATATTTGAAACTAGACAAACAATGACATTCTTAATGGTCCCTCTAAGCCACACACAAGAAGCAAGTCAAAGTTTAACAGGGTGATTTTGGTTTCTTTGATTTTCTGCAGTGTTACTGGATACATGATGCGCTGTCCCTCTGGAAGACAAAGCCATGTTTCTTTGGCTGTGAGCTGTCATATGATAGTTTGGTATGGGGGATGGGCCCATTTGTAAGGAATGATGCCACATGAGGGAAAATACATTCGCAAGCAAGGATTGTACACCGCAGATTTATTGGATAAGTATAGGTTTTAGTGCTTTTCCTGGTCATCACTCTTGAGGTGCAGCTTTAGCAGATTTAGAGCTATGTGATTTACCTTTCCATGAAACAGACTATTTTTTATTTCCAATCTATGCTAATATTGCACATATAATGTGGGTTTAACTACTATATCCACACCACTTAGGTAAGCACCACATAGAAAAAAAATAGTTTCCATTCTTCAGTAAGATGTGGGCTGCTGATGCTTAAATAGGATGGCCAGTCATTACTTTCCTCATGAATGTCCTCATTTATCTCAGTTTGAGGTTCTTTAAAGCTCTTTAATTTGACAATGAGTGAAAGATCAGCGTGCACATGCACACACACATCTGTGTTAACAGAGGGCTCACCATCAACCAGTCAACCAACTGCACTCATGGTGTCACAGCTGAACCAATCTCACTTTATCTATCCATGAAGCCAGATGACACACATCAATTAGTTAAACTGCAGGAATGTCTTAAAGACCTGGATGACCTCTAATTTCCTGCTTCTAAACTCAGATAAAACTCAAGTTCTTGTGCTCAGCCCCACAAATCTTAGAAACATGGTGTCAAACCAGATACTTACTTTTATTTGTATTCTTCTTATTTATATGTGTGTGTATATATGGTTGCAGGTACAAAATACATTTCACTGTGCATTGTACTGTGTATAACTGCACACGTGACAAATAAACACTATCTTATCTTATCTTACTCTGGATGGCATTACCTTGGCCTACAGTAACACTGTGAGAAATCCTGAAGTCATTTTTGACCAGGATATGTCCTTCAATGCACATATTAAACAAATATGTAGGACCGCTTTTTTGCAGTTTCTTTCTCGGAGTGATGCTGAAAAGCAAATTCATGCATTTATTACTTCTAGGCTGGACTATTGTAATTCATTATTATCAGGCTGTCCTAAAAGCTCCCTGAAAAGCCTTCAGCTGATCCAAAATGCTGCAGCTAGAGTACTGACAGGGACTAGAAAGAGAGAGCAGATTTCTCCCATATTGGCTTCTCTTCATTCGCTCCCCATTAAATCTAGAATAGAATTTAAAATCCTTCTCCTCACATACAAGGTCTTGAATAAACAGGCCCCATCTTACCTTAAAAAACTTATAGTACCATACCACCCCAATAGAGCACTTTGCTCTCAAAATTCTGGCTTACTTGTGGTTCCCCTCTTCTGTCGAACCAGCTCCCAATTTGAATTCGGGAGACAGACACCATCTCTATTTTTAAGATTAGGCTTAAAACTCTCCTTTATGATAAAGCTTATAGTTAGTGCTGGATCAGGTGACCCTGAACCATCCCTTAGTTATCCTGCAATAGGCCTAGGCTGCTAGGGAGTTCCCATGATGCACTGAGTGTTTCTTTTCATTTACCTCTTTTCACTCTCTTTATACCCCACTCTGCATTTAATCATTAGTTATTATTAATCTCTGGCTCTCTTCCACAGCATGTCTTTTGTCCTGTCTCTCTCCCCTCAGCCTCAACTGGTCACAGCAGATGACTGCCCCTCCCTGAGCCTGGTTCTGCTGGACTGTTGGGTTTCTCTGTATTATTGTAGGGTCTTTACCTACAATACAAAGCACAGGTGACAGTTTGTTGCGATTTGGTGCTATACAAATAAATTGAATTGAAATACCCAAGTGAAGTAGTACAATGTATTTTCCCAGGAAATTGTCACAGTTCTGTGTTAAGTAATAGTGTTTTTTTGTTGTTGTTGTTTTTTTTAATTCAAACTCCAAGTAGGGGAAAGAATGTGGAAAAAAATTCAAGGATTCACGCCCCTTCCAAATATTCATTACTGAGCGAAATAAACATACACCCCCCCCCCCCCCCCCCCCCCCCCAAAAAAAAAAAAAAAAAAACTGAGAATACCTACATTTAATAGAGCATCCAACAAAGCAGGAGAATCAGTGGCACAGCATAAGGCCCAGAACCAATTGTGTGATACAGGGAGGATACTTCAGCCATCCCCTTCTTCTAGAGATAAGTAGCCAGCTAAACTGCCAGTCCTTCTTTCCTTCTAAGCTCTGGATTTCATGCCTCATTTCAGGGCACCAACTACATTCCTCCGTGATTTGATTTATTGATTGGTTTCTTACTGTGGTCTCTGTTTCTGTACTACTTCTATGGCCAAGACTGAAATACTGAAATAAGTGAGGGATAGGAGGAACAATAGAGTTATGAAAGTATCTGTGCATTTCCTAAGAGACGCCTTCTGCCTTCTGTAGTCTTTGGAGGCAGTGTTAAACAGAAGAGTGAAACACAATGCAGTATTGTTACTCTGCTACTGAGGTTGCCTTTATCTTTAAGTTATCTAAAGCCATCATTAAGCTTTGTTAATGCACTGAATAAAAATCAGCAGACTTACATAGATCTCACTGTGGTCAAAGCGCTTCTTTAGATTGTCAAGAAAGGAGTCTTCAGAGAGGGGCTCTAGGAGGACCATGTCACCAACCCCAATCATATTGTCTAGAAGTGACGTCTTCACCTCCATCTTGGCTGCAGTTGTCCCCCCCTGCACAGATATAAGAAAGCAAACACATATGTTACACACTTTCGAATTTAGAAAAAAGGTAAGCCTATGGAGTAGTCACAGTGGTCCCCTGTGCTGTTTATACTGTGCATGAAGCACAGCAACTCCATTCTTTGTATTGTAGTATAGTACTGTGTAAAAACCAGAACTGCATGTTTTATATGTAAGAAAATGCACTTAAGGATACATAAAAGGCATTTTGGTAACAAACACTGGGTTACAATGCACTTTAGCATTGCATCTCCATTACATCTATTAGACCCTTATTTTGTCTTCTTGTCCATTATGTATGAGGTTTCTAGCAAACTCTTAAGAGGCATCCTCTGATTAGAAAACAAACAGTCCTAAACTTAGCCAATGTAAACAAACTAGGGGCAGGGGTACACGTGTGTGTAAAGCAAGAGTTTGCCTCCAGAGGCGGAGCACGGCCTTTGATTGGCTATTCAGTCTTTTTCCCCCCATGGCAAGAATGTCCCATAGAAACTTACATAACTAAGGAACTTTACCCTTGACTTGGGTGTCTGCTTCGGTTTCAGGGTTTCTTACAAGTCCTATAGAAAGAGTAAACTACACTATAGATCCCCCCCCCATACTGTTTGTTTGTTGCAATATAATATTTAGGGCTGGCAAAGAATCTGGGCTGGAGTGCACTACGACAAAGACAGTGCTGTGGCTGGCAGTTTTCAGTCCATTCTCCTTTGGGAGAGTAATCCCAATGCTATAGGGCTAGAGATAAAAGAGGGGCCTAGGATACATTCAGGGCTTTGCTGCACCAAAAACCTAATGTCTGTTGTTGTGACAGACTACCCACACAAGACCAATACATGAGGCCGTGTATTGTTCACTGGTAGTACAGACATGTCTTTTTGAATAGTCAGAACAAATCCTGGTTTGCACCATATTAAAATATGACAGGAGTTATAATGCACTCTGATGCTTTAGACATCATTTGGAATGAATGAAATGTTGTGGGTGGCAATCAGAAACAGCCCAAAAATGAAAGAAATTATCTGACACTCAAAACATCAAAACAATATTTTTCTGTTTCACAGTTCACAGACACAGATGTGGCAAGTTCATCTGAAACCGGGGATCAGAGGACTAATATATGATTGGAAACAACTGCTGGACAGCCAGAAAAGGAAGGGGCAGACATTTCACAAAAACTGATTTTTTTTATGAAGACATAACCTCCTCTCAGCTGTCAAACCAACTTTTAGCTGCAACTCAGGAACAGCATGAAATTCTGGAAAAAAAAAACTGGAGACTTCTATTTCACTTTTTCCCTGGCTTCTGTTCCCCTGCAGGGCACACTATTATTGGCTCATGAAGAAGTTGCCCAGTTCTTAGCAGTAGGCAGGAGTCAATTTCCAACAGCACTCACTCTCACACTCAGCATGACGACAACAATTTTCAAAGGCTGGCAAAAAAAAAAAAGAAAAAGACAAAAGATGACAGATGAAAAATGATTTATCATCATTTGTAACAAAAGACAGTTTAAATGTTTCTGATTGTGTCAACAACTTGATCTCAGTTTAGAAGGATGAAGTATGGGGAGAAATATTTGATTGCATAATTCTGAAGTGGGTTACTTTGCTCCTATTGTTTTATACTACACTCTCTTGGCCTGATGGCATTGTGCCAAAGCAGTCCCAGGGATGGCTCAAGTCTACCAGCTGCTTTGGTGGTTTGCAATGCACTTTAAAAATATATTTATTCCATTTGACACAGTTGCTAAATTCTATGAAGGCATGAAACAGCAGTCACTTGTTCTGTGATCTCACCCCATATGCTGTTTATATGTAGAGCTTTGTAATGCTGCCGCTTTGCTGCAGCATTTTGCTGTTGCTCTTGGAAGCACTGAGAATTAACAGTTTCACTGTTGTTTAAATTAACCGAGCTTTAAATAAATGCCATTTTGCTTTATTTCCACATTTTGTACTACAGCAGGACAGTCTAAACCCTGCACATGTAAATAAACTGAATTTTACAAAACACTTAATAGCCCCTTTCTAATTACTGAACATTCAGACCATCAGGGGATTTTGTACTAGCCTGCCACAATCAATATTAGTCAAACCAATTACTCCAAACTAAAATACTCATCTACTGCAAACTGATTGCCCAGTCAGTCAATGGCACTGAGTGCAAAGACATGCAACACTGAAAGTCTGCTGTTAAAGAAAAGTGTTTAAAGCATGGAGCTTATTCCATTAGAGTAAAAGCAGATGCTGATGTCTCTTGTTGACCTGGGACATAATGCTGCCAGAGTGCCTGTGTCATTCTGCCCAAAAATGTGGCATCTGTCTGCATCTTGGACATCCTTGTCCCCTTTGCTGATAACCCACTACCCCACATTTAGAACTGGCTTCCAGGCACCCAGTGACAAAATCCCATTAATGGGAATTGCTGCCTGCTGCTAAATATTGTACTAGATCCAAAGAGGGAGAATAAGAGAAAACCTGACAGCTTTGATTAAACTCAGGGGATTATCCTTCCTGCTGAGTGGTAGAGAACTGGGGGATATAACCTATATCATCTATACCGATAAATGTTAAAAACGCTGATTTTTGTGGTTTGCCACACATAAAAGGACAAAGATCTCTTGATCATTTATTCTGATTATTTATGAAAAAAATAATACTACACTGAGTTAATCAGCCTAAATCTAAATGACCTTGTGTTAACCTCTGGCAATTTCCTCAGAGTAACCGGATTAGTAGTGCTCAGCTTTATCAATCTCTCTGGTGATTTTGAAATTTTTCCATGTTTAGGAGGTAAGCATCAAATGTCCCTGCATGGTTTAGCTGTCATTAATCTCAAATCTAGATCAGTGATGCAGCAAGATTTTATGTCAAATGCTCTCCTGTGAGTGCATGCCACCTTAACTGACTGTGCTCTCCAAAACCTGATTGGCACGGTGCCCGTGGGCAGCAGATGGCTGTGATTAAACATCATTTAAATTTGGCATATTAAATGCTGACCTCATAGACCAAGAACCTAAAAAATTTTTTTTACATGCAGCTAAAAAAAAAAAAAAAAAAAAAAAAAAAAAAAAAAAAGCACCTCTCTCACATGGTTGGATCTCACTGAAGACATTACTGTACTCTTGAAAGAATAACTGGCACATGTAACAGCAAAATGGAGAGGATATTTCAAGCAATTTGCTAATCAATGTCTAATAACCACTTTCTCCTAAAACTTCCTGGTACAACCATATTCCATGATTCATTATCATCAGCTGTCAGTGATGTGCTATATCAAAGTTATATCATCCACTCCGTTAACCCCTACTCGATATCACGCAAGATGCAGCTTGATGGGCAGATCAGATAGAGCACACCCAGGAGGTCACTGCTGACTTACTACTCCAAGCCTGCCTTTGACATACAGTACAACTCACAGGACTAATTTCTAAATCAGAATTTGATCTATAATTCCATCAGATTAAAGTGCTGTATTAAGACGAGCTAAGTTGCTCAACAGAAAAATAAAACAGGAGTGAGAGATTTATCATCGGAAATCTGATAGCAATGGACGTGCTGGACCTGGGATTTCAGTGCATGTCACAGCAATAATATGAGATATTCTCTGCTTCGTGCCTCTGACATTGACTAGATTTCCATGCCAGATCAAGCTATGGGGAAAACATGAATGAATAAAATCAACAGTGAATGTACATTTAATATTTACAGCTCCTAGAGTGTAATGTTTTTTCTCCCCCTGCCATTTAGCAAGGAGAAAAATCAAAACAAAGGTCAACAGCCGTCCAGGCACTCACAGGCATGCAAAACACAAATAGTGAAAATACACACTGGAGCCAGTGAACCAGCTGTTAAGAGACATGTAATGGATCAAAATAAAAAACAACAAAAGTACTGCTAGCAGTTTTGAAAATGTCAAGATTTTGGGACAGTCAAGCACTTAGGCTTGGTATTTGAAATGAAATGTGGCCTCTGATAATGTACAATCGCGTGAGGCACACAGATGGTTCACATGACATTGCCTTTGGAGCAATTGTTTGGGAATAGAGTGGCATTGAACAGATGATAATAAACGTCTATTATGCAGCATAATACTCTGTAAAATTTCTCAGAGATCAGTCTAGCTTTGTCACGGGACAGAAAAGTCACAACATCACAAGCTGCTGGCACTGATGAAGATTAAAGCCCTCCCTAATGGGAGCAGCAGCATGGCATGGGGCTCGCCAAAGAGCAGGATACGACAATACAGAGAGGACAGAGGTTTAGAGGAGCTCAACACAAGCAGCTGCCTGGAAACTGAACTGGAATTCCTGGGTCCTCAACACGGCTCCAGGTGCATTTGTGTGAGGAAAGGTTGGCACGAGAACTGGCAGCCACTCAGCCATGGCCAATGTGATTGTACAGAGACTGAAACAGAAGAGTTTTCTCCTTTCAACATCTTACGCTAGATTGACAGCCATAAATTGATATCTGAACACTGGATAACTGCAAAAAAAAAAAAAAGATCTCACGCGAATGTTACCCCCATTCGCTCAGAATGCAAGTTTTCATGCCACACAAGGAGCCAGGCTCGTTAAAACATAAAACCTGTAGCACAAGCAATATTGTTCTTTATTTACATACAGCTCAAAGTGCAGGCAGACATCAGGATGATTAGTCATGCAAAATGGGCCAATATCTGGCAATCAAGATGACAAAGGATTACACAAGCATATTTACTCCAGAAAGCAGTTTTAAACTGGAGTAGTCAGCTTCTTTCTATGAGTAATGGGGCTTTACACGATCACAAACAAGCTGCCAAAGTTCTGC
This sequence comes from Archocentrus centrarchus, assembly GCF_007364275.1. Classification (NCBI taxonomy): domain Eukaryota; kingdom Metazoa; phylum Chordata; class Actinopteri; order Cichliformes; family Cichlidae; genus Archocentrus; species Archocentrus centrarchus. The sequence continues at coordinate 9,836,456 of NC_044366.1, forward strand.
TACTCTCATGAGAGACATCCTTAATTTGGGTTTTTGTGTTAATTTGTTAGCGGAGCTAGCTTGCTCAGCCACAGTGTTTCTTTCTGCTGTCCATGTATCGTGCTCTGCTTAAAGTTACTGAAGTAAGTCTCTCCGAGCTTGCTTCCAAGCTTCCCAACTACCATCTGTAAGCTTGGAAGCTCAGCTTGTCTGTTAATGAGACAATAAGCTCACACAGCTTAAAAGAAGTGTTTGCAACATTCACTGCTGTGTCAAAAATGTCTGGAAATCATTATTCATTTGTGAAAGAGTTTTTATTCCAACAGAGAAGCTAAAATAAAAGTAAATGGTGCAGATAATAAGCTATGACAGATTTTTTTTTTTTTTAGTCTTTGCTTCTTCAAAAAAGGTCAACACTGCAAGAACTCGGTGTGATGTATACACAGTGGACTGACCAGGTAAATCGGATTAGCTTTTACAGCTGATTTCAACTTTCACCGCAATAAAATAGCAGATTAAACTGAACTAGAGCACTGCATTGCTTTAAAACACAAGACATCACAGGAATCCTAACAGAAACTTACGTATTAGGATGGGATTTACATTAAAATACTCTTAAGGAGTTTCTTTTTTTTTACTTTATTGTGATCAACTATGTTTCCTTATAGTCTGGGTTCATGAGTGTTAAAACTTCCCCTTAGCGATGGCTCAGTATTGAAATAACCACTTATTGGGCATTAAATGAATTGCACACAGAAAACCAGGAGCGTGTTCACATACCGTCTTACAGACTGCTCTGCATTGGCTGCTTAGTGTTGTCCACACACCACTCTGTCTGCTTTGGTTTTATTATAAGAGAATGGGGAAAGCCAGCTGTACTGGACTTGACATGCCGTGAGAGAAATCAAAATGTACAGCATTATTACTCCGGCTCCTTAGGGAAACAAAGGAAAGGGAGTTTAGCCACTACGTCGAATTGGTGGAAAGTTTTCTGAGCTGCATGGCACTGGGAAAAGTTCTTTGCTAGGATAGTAAACTCAAGATGAGTGTGAAAAATCGTTCGTCACCTAAAGCAAGAGGGAGAAAAATCACAGTGATTTCCCATCTGCCACCATGTTGATGAGGTTCTGAACTGGATGTGGAACTTTTAATGCTTCCAACTTTCAGAAAAATGCCCCTGAAAGACAAACTGCTGCAGGCAGTGGGAGCAGCACACACAAGCCTCCGTCCATCACAGTTGATGCATGGTTAACACAAAGCACACGCCGCACTACACTAAGTTACACAGGCAGAGAAGTGTAAACACTATTCATTACCACGGCACTGGCTGGGAGGACTTTGAACTTCTATCCATTCGGCATTAGACCACAGCATCCCACCCCACAGTGTTCATAAAGAGGCTTTTGGCACATGTTAAACTACTGTGGCAACTTGACGCAAGCTGCCCAACAAGCTCACACTGAGCAGGGCTACTAGAATGGCCACACACTGCTCTCTTCCAACTGAGCTAATGGTTGTTACTTTTTATCAGGACTCTCTCTTACAGCTCTAAAGGTTACCACACACTACCTTTCACAGTCAGCTTACATCACAGTTTGTTTGATCAGTGTGGGTAATAAAGTTCCCATCTGGTTTCCCAACTGAGAATCTGGCCAAAAGAGGTGGGACATATTTGTGGAAACCCACAAAGGGAAAGATACCAACTTTTTTTTCTTCTTCTTTAAAAAAGGTCTTATCTGATCCCCTTGGGACCTCCAAGTTCACCAATGGAATTAGGAGTTGTGTAAAAAACAAACAAACACAGGCATAAAAACAATTTTGCATTAAAGGCAGTGAAGCAACAGTTGCGCATTGTGTGGACTTAACTATTTCATTAAGAATAATTTCCATTCTATTTTTTTTTTCCCTTTCCCATAAGATATTTCTCTTCTTCTATGGGTTCCAGGCTGGATCCCAACCCACAGCACACTCCGGCAGAAAATAAACACTTTGCAGAGGGGGAACTTTGGGATGTTTCTCAGAGACTAGATTTATTCATGCAGTCCAGCTGAGCAGAAATTTATTCCAGTCAGCAACATTAAGAGCTCTTAAAACCAGGGGCGTACTGGAGGGTAAACCCACCTTCAGTCACTTTATCCAGCATTTAGCTCACATTGATCTTTCTCTGTATACCTTTATCCAGGTATATCCATAGATCATAGTGCAAGGCAATGCAAGGATATGACGTACTTAATGGGGAAAAAAAAAGAAAAAAGTTTTACTTCAATGATTCCACTGTTCAGCTTTTCATCTAGCCATGCATGAATAATTAAACTGCCATTTCACATAGAAAGCTCTGCGATCACACTGTTCTCTCAAAGTGAGCTTTGTTGACAGCAGTACCTGAAAAGCTTGAACTCTGAATGAGTTTGAGAGTTGTCATATGGTAGCCTACTGTCTTCTGCGTCGGGGTCTGCAGTGGTTTTGGCTCTGTTGAATTACAAAGACGGTTTCTTGCCCGCAGATGTAAGCAATTAGCGACAACAGTTTTTCATGAATATTGCTGAATGAGCCGCGATTTGCGTCAAGAAAGAGACGTACGGCGAAATTAAACTAGGTCCCTCCAGTGTTTTCTCCACCAACTCTCTCATAAAAAGTAAGAAACACACAGAGAAAGAGCGAGAGACAGACAAAAAAAGGAGAAAAAAAAAAAAAAAAGATCCCCAACCCCCCCCCCTCCTGTACGAAGAGGGCAGGAATGATGAGTTGGGAAGCAGGCGATCTAAAGACACTGAAAAGTTAACTTTTGAAGAGTTTCCGCAAATGTAACAGTGCAACAAACATAAGCCAGATTCAAAGAAAATAAACGAGCTTACATTTCCAGCACATAGCCAAGAAACAGCAGAGAACCAACTTGCCTCTTTATCTCTGTAAAAGTTGCTCCCTCTTGTCCTAAATCCACTCTACGGACAAAAAAATATGATCCCGGGATGATCCTCCAAGTCTGGAATGGCTCCTGAAGCCCTTCCCTGCTGTCTTTAGTTTAACTAGTATGTGCTTGTGCTGGATGAGGCTGGAAGAGGCTCTCATCCGAATCTCAGTACTTTGAATGGAGCTCTGGATGGGCTTGAGAGCGCATGAACTGCCGGGCGTAGGGAGTGGCTGGAAAGGCGTCTCTGGGCTAGTCAGCTCGTCCAGAGTCCCCTAATCACCTCCAGCGCCTGGGGGAGGTGGTGCCTTCAAGTGTTGTGGAAATAATGCTACTTCATTTTTGTTGTTTGTTTGTCCGCACATGTTGGTAGTTCATCCAAGTCAGAAAAACAAAATAGCCAGCAGTATCCTCTTTTTATTTACTAACTAAACATTCGAGGAACATAAACTTAACAGTTTCTGTGGAAAAGGGTTGGCTGTGTGGTGCAAAAACAGTGAATCTTTAACTGAGTGTTAGAAGGATTGAAAAAAGTATCCTAGACTTTGAAAATGTGATGCTTTTAAAGCGAAATATTAGGATTCGTTAACTTATTGTTTCATTAGTAACTGGAAAAAGACAAACCGGCTAGATAAAGTTGACCAAACGTGTTTGAATAAGTTCCCACAAGACTCTGAAAACAGACCCAAGATTTACGAGATGCGTAGTAACGCAACATTAAAGTTTTCCTTCATCACCGTGAATAGACGGACGCTCCATCCACCCTACAGCACAATACTCCCCTCCTGTGTCTTAATTCTTCATAGCAACGACGATTTGACAGCATTTTAAAGAAAACTGGGCCAGGATTAATGGTTAAAAGCAGCTGTCTGTGGTTAAGGAATTCATATTAGTGATTTTTTTTTTTTTGGAGGAAATGTGTCATTTCTTTGCATTGATTTACAGACTTAAGTATTTGGGGGGTTCAATCAGTAGGATTTTATCTCTCAATCCCGCGTTACACGCAGAGAAGACAAAGTTATATTGCATTAAATTGTCATGTTATTTAATGGTCTTTAAACCACTTGAATCCCGTTCTTCAGTCAGTGTGGCGACCCAAAGAGATTGCGGTAGTGCGCACGCGCTGTTACGTTTTCCCTTCCCTACAACTGGTTGTACTGGAGTCCAGTTATACTAGTTACTTTGTCACGGACTGTTTTTGTCTTAAAGAGGATTTCGGTGAGTTTCTGACTTGTTTTTTTCTTCGTCTGAGTGCATGGCGCGTATGTAAGCTTTATGTGGCACTGCGTCAGGAAAATAAAGGAAGTGAAATGGATTGTAGTTAGCCCCAAGCTAGCACTACCCTCTGTGTTTGTGTTATCTGAAGTCATATCCCGAGTTGGCTCGGTCAGCTTTGATAAATATAGACATAGTCACGGCTTGCCGTTTTTGTCAGAGCCTTATTAGGTAATATTTGCAATATATGCAGCGTAAACTGACGACAAGCCGTTTTTATAGATTCATATCATAAACAAAGGTAGACAAACGTCCACGTTTGGCGCTATATGAATCCACAGCCCCTGTGCGTCTAGCGCAGATGGTGACGTGGACGATGTTAATAATAGCGTTTAACTAATAATAATAATGGTAAACAGCATTATCGGTTGTGTCAGTGTGTATATGCCCAGGGAGAAGCCTCAACACCCCGCCCCCAAAGAAGTAATGGAGGTGGCTAACATCTGGCTTGTTTTACGTTGCACTCCCGTTTTGTGCGAAGTGCACATAACACTGTATGATTGATGCAGATTTGATTATGCATGGGTGGAAATGTGCAGATGGACGCGAGTGGAGTTATTTTATTATTTCCTCATCCTGAGCTCATGTGTTTGTCTTTCAGAGTGTTTTATGAGTAATCAAAGGCAACAGAAGCCTACGCTAACAGGCCAGCGGTTCAAAACTCGGAAAAGAGGTGAGAAACCGCAAAGCAGCGCAATTTGTCACTTGTTTTGGTGACTGTAAACAGGGGTGGTTTCATCGGGACATAATCAAATCACACTTACTTGCCCTTAGTTTAGTTTGTCATACTACAAGCCATGGAAGAGCGCAGATTGTGAAATTCTGGACTGATTCCAACCTTGATGTCATACTTTAATGTTGCTGATAGCCAATGCCAACAATACCAATATTTGTCTTTTTGAAATCCGTTTTCTTATTTCTTTCTCTTTTTATTCTTCTTTTGCAACTGGAAATAAAAACACATCATAAAAAAGAAATTTGTGTAGGATTTTAAAGACTCTCTTCATCACACTGACCAGTGTAAAATTCTCATAACACGAGATAAATGTCGCCATCAGAAAATGTCATACTGCTGGCCGACAGGTCGATAACATTCAACAAGGTCAATATTGGCTGATATACAGTGCTGTGAAAAAGTATTTGCCAACTTCCTGATTTCTTGGGTTTTTTTGGGGGTTTTTTTTGCGTATTTGTCACACTTACATGTTTCAGATCATCAAACAAGTTTTAATATTAAAACTCAAGTAAATGCAAAATGCAGTTTTTAAATGATGAATCATTAAGGGGAAAAAACTATCCAAGCCTACCTTACCTTATGTGGAAAAAGTAATTGTCCCCTTTGTCATGAATTAACTGTGATTAACCACATTTTTAGAAAGCTGAGTCCAATTCACTAGCCACAACCAGGTCTGATTACTGCGAGACCTTTCGAATCAAGAAATCACTTATATAGAACCTGCCTGACAAAGTGAATTAGTCTAAAAGATCTCAAAAAGCAACATATACCACAATGTAAAAAACTCAGGAACAGATGAGAAACAAAATCAGTGACATCTATCCATAAGAGAGTTCCAAGGCAAAAACCGCTGCTGGCCAAAAAGAACACAAATGCTTATCTTATATTTGCCAAAAACATCTTGACGATCCCCGAGACTTTTTGGGAAACTATTTTGTGAATTGATGAGACAAAAGTTGAACCTTTTGGAGGGTTAAGTCCCGTTACACCTGGCATAAAACTAACGCAGCAGCATTTCATAAAAAGGACATCATACCATCACACCAAATGTGGTGGTACTGTGATGGTCTGGGGCTCATTTGCTGCTTCAGGACCTGTATGACTTGCTGTTGTGAATTCTGCTCTCTGCCAGAAATATCCTGAATGAGAATATCCAGTCATCAGTTTGTGCCTTGAAGCTCAAGCGCATTTGGGTTTTGAAGCACGACAACGATCCGAAAAAAACACCAGTAAGTCCACCTCTGAATGTCTCAAAAACAAAATGAAGGTTTTGGTTTTGGTGGCCTTGTATAAGTTGGGACTCAAATCCGATTGAGATGCTTTGGAATGACCATAAACAGGCCATGCTTAAAAACCCTCCGAAGTGTCTAAATTAAAATATTTTTGCAAAGAAGAGTGGGCTGAAATTCCTCCACAATGACGTGAAAGGCTCATTGTCAGTTATCACAAATGCTTGATTGCAGATAGCCTTTTCCCTTAAATGAAATTATCCATTTACTCAGGTTAGCAGTACATGTTAAACTCTTTGGCGTGGCAAACAATTTTTTTACATAAAGGGTTGTTTTTGATCACCGCCACTGAAGAGTTACCTAGATTCAGTGTGTAAGTGTAGATGTATCTTTTAGAACAGGGATCCTCAAATCCAGGCCTCGAGGTCCGGTGTCCTGCAGGTTTTAGATGTGTCGCTCCTTCAACACACCTGAGTCTAATATAGAAGTCATTAGCAGGACTCTGAAGAACATGACTGCATACTGAGGAAGTAATTCAGCCATTTGATTCAGGTGTGTTGGATCAGGGACATATCTAAAACCTGCAGGACACCGGACCTCGAGGCCTGGATTTGAGGATCCCTGTTTTAGAATCTTACGTTTCATGCCAGAGGTAAACTCAAGTTAATATCTTTTTATTTTTGCACAGATGAAAAGGAGAGGTTTGACCCCTCCCAGTTTCAGGAAAGCATTGTACAAGGTCTGAACCAAACTGGCACTGATTTGGAAGCTGTTGCAAAGTTCCTTGATGCCTCTGGTGCAAAGCTTGACTACCGACGCTATGCTGAGACTTTGTTCGACATTTTGGTGGCTGGTGGAATGCTGGGTGAGTGGCAGGATGCCTATTTGCTTTACTTTTACAAAAAAAACACAAAAAAAAAATTAAAATATATATAAGATGGTAATAAATGTGTTCCTTATTTGAACACTCTGGATCTTCAGGTTAGCTGTACAAGTGTGAATAAGTGTGTCCCTGTATTCTTGTATTGACTTTGATGCAAGGGTCACCACAGGGTGAAACGAAAAGCTCCACGCAGGTGGCATAAGACAAAAGATATGTTTATTTTCAGCCCCTGGAGGTACTCTGTCAGATGACGTGACCTGTACAGAGTTCTGTCTGTTCAAAGCACAAGAAGACATGGAGACCATGCAGGCATATGCACAGGTGAATACCATTTCATTTTTGCTTAGTTCACATTGTAATCCCAGGAAATTTGACCATTTTTCAGTTTTTATAGATAATAAAGCATTTTTTTTCCCTTAAGGTCTTTAACAAGCTTATTAGGCGTTACAAATACTTGGAGAAGGGATTTGAAGAGGAGATCAAAAAGGTTTGTTTTTGTTAAAGGCATCTATTCAGGATCATGCACTGCCTGACCCGATCAGGACTGAAATCATGACTATTTTGTTTCTGTTCAAAAAAACCCAAAAAAACAAATTTGTCTCTGTTGTAGTTCAGCCTTCAGCGTTTGTGTTCACATGTTTACTGTTTTACAGCTGCTGCTGTTTCTCAAGGGCTTCACAGAGTCTGAGCGCAACAAGCTGGCCATGCTAACAGGAATTTTGCTGGCCAATGGCAATCTCTCTGCGGCCATTCTCAGCAGCCTCTTCAATGAGAATTTGGTCAAGAAGGTACTTAGTTTTAATCCCTTGTTTGTGTGCAAAATTGTGTTCACTGTTTATCTCCCTGATCCACCATTTATCAGACATTGTAAGAACCTATATACACACACACAATACACTGTTTGCTTTATTGGGCCACCTTGAATGCTTGCAGTTATTAAGCTAGAAGTAGTAGAGGCATAGGCAGTCATGCAAATGAATGTTGATGGTATGTAGACTTTTATTTTAGCCAGAGACTGTGAAAAAGCCTTTGATGCCTGCAGTTGTCTGTTTTCAGTTGCTGAGATTAATCAAGTAAATAAAATGCTGCAGAAATCTCACACTTTACTCATTCAGCAGGGTTGAAAGAACATTGTGGAACTGAATTATTAAACTTTCAATATTAAACATTGTCATTACAATGTTATCCTTCCATTTGTAGTAATTATGTAAGTGAGTCTTACGGGTAGTCATTTATTTGCCATCATTCACATTGGAATCTGTAGCTTTTCTTCTTTTTTCTGTAAGAAAGTAAGTGATATCCTTTGCATTTTCAAGGATATGAGCATTTTGAAATAATTGAGTATGCAAAGTAAACATTTGGGGAAATCACATTTAAAACCATTGCACTGATTTGCACAACTTGACTTGAAAGACAGACTGGCTTGTGGCTGTGCAATCTGGGAACCCATTGGCTAGTCTGACTAAAGGCCTTTACACACTGAGCACATTACGAAAAAACAACACAAAATTCCAAATTTTTCAGATGCGAACTTGTGTAACGTACATACACACTAGGGTTTAATCCCGGGATCCGGGATTCCCGGGAAATGCGATCAGAACCATTTCCCGTTCCCGGGAAACGTTAGACGGGAAACCGGGAAAAAGTCGCGCGCGTCGATTTGACTTTCAGAAAGAAAGAAAGCTTCAGACTGTTAAATTTAAGGAAATATTGAGAGAAGGGTTCGTTTAATGCGAAAAGCATTACTCTTCATTTCAGGCACGTTCAGCCTCCGTTTAAGGCTTCAGCCTTCATCTCAAGCGTTTTAATAGAGGTATTACACAGTTGTGCTTTTTTCCTCTTTAATTTGTTGAAATCGTAGGCAATGTGTTTACCCTAAGGTATTTTGTATTATATAATTTTATATTATTATATATTGTTATATTGCATTATATAGCCTATAAAATATGCCTGCCCTGAACAATAAAGAAATATCTGTTTAACTTCGAGTGTTTCCTTTCCTCGTTTGCAGCCGCTTACTAACAATCATGAATTAGGATACGGGCCTAATGTGTGAAGAAATTATCATGAAATAGATTGCTTTAACATATTTCGCTTTAAAATGGAGTTGAGTAAAATGTATATTTTTTAGGCTATAAGGATTGGCCAGTTTTTCAAAAGACGATTCACAGCGAACCTACTTTAACCCTCAGACACGGTGTTATAAATTTGCTGTTGCCAGAATGGCAATGACCAAGTCGTGGTGCATTACTCAAGGCCCTGTGTTATGCCATATTATAGTGTAGTACGGTAGTTAACTTTTCAATGACTATTACAGCGTTCCACTGGTGGAGATATAGCGCAACAGATGTCGCCACGACAGCGTGGCTGAGCCTTTATCAATGCTGTGGAGATGAGCCGTATTGTTTTGCACCAGCAGTTGTAAAATATCTTGGTATAATTCCATGTACAATGGAGGAATATTCGAATTATATTTGTTAAGGGAGTGTTGAGGAACGATACAACACCGCATAGCTCGAGCACTCGAATGTCCAGATGTAGGTTTTATTGCGTTAATCAAGCCGACGTTGCCCCTACTGGGCATAACAGGACATAGCTGGAAAGCTACCTCTACAATATCAGAATAGGTTAAGGCCGACACAGGCTACAGAAGGGCTAATTAAAATAAATAAATAAATAAACTTTTTCCCGGGATTTGATTCATGTCATTTTCGGGAAAAATATTAAACCCTAATACACACTGAACGTGTTCCGTTGAAGTCGACATCAAGCGATGATGAGCTGGTCCTGATATTTCTAAACAAGAAAAGGAAGAATGGAGACTCTGGGTTCATCAATTCTCACAAGAAGGCAGCAACAGGGAGAATTTTGTGGTTTGATGCAGGAGTTAACACTCGACTACTTTCGCACATATTTCAGTATGTCAGTGGGGCAGGTTGAGCTCTTGTTGGCAGAATTGGGACCACATAGGAGGATGCAGAGAAATAATTCCATAGAGCTGACTGACCCCCGAGCAGTGCATAACGGTGTGTCTAAGGTGAAATGGTATTATTTTACTGTTTCCATATCATTGTATACCTGTGCACATTTGAGCTATGAGCACACTTGTGACCAGATGCAGTGGTCTGATTGGTCAGGTCTGTTCATTCGCATGCGAACATCGGAAAAATTGAACTTGATCCAGAAAAATAAATGCCGCAAATTCGTCCTGTGAAATTATGCAGTTGATGTGAACGGCCCCATTAAGAATCGGTGAGTCCGGAAAATATTTTTAACGCATGAAACATTTGCACAAATTTTACGCATCCAGTGTGTAGAGGCCTTTAACCTCTGTGAGCAATGGTCAATTTTTTTGGAGGCCTCTGGTGTGGTCAGCAGTTGCTTCAAGCTGTTTATGATTTTTTAACTGTATATTTTTACAAATATAGTTAAACTATAAACAGCTAGATCGTCACCAGATTAGAGCAGGTGGTTTTGGAATTAGCACCTGCATAACCAGCCTGCTCTCAGAGAACCTGAGCTTTATAAGTACTATTTGAATCTATGGTTAGAATGTGACTTGTACTCAAAAGCACTGAGTGGTCAATAAGTCTAAAAAAATGTAACTACATTTTCTAGCATCGCAGCACAAAAAACAGCAGACATTTTCCACCTGCATGACAGAAAATGATTACTTACTGTTTGCATGCACAACCTCCCACACCCTCAAGAGAAAGGGGAAGGAAAAAAAAGCTTCAGCATTATGGAAAGTTAAAATAAATCATTTCTTTGTGCAAATAAGTGCTCTAATTACGTGCTAGTATTATTAATGTATAATGTAGGAAAAGGTGCAGATGGTACTGCGAAGTTTTGCTTTTCCTTGAGTGGGTGTTGTCAGCCAGTTGTCTTTTTCTTGTACCAGAAGACGAGATTAATTGCAAAAACTACAGCTGATGAACATCATCAATGAACCCATCGGCATCCAGTGCTCCAGCCTTTGAAAATGTATAATAAATGATAATTTCACATTTTCGATCTTTATAGATATATTTTTTGGATGCAGATGCTTATCTAATTTCCCTATTGGTCCAAACTTAAAATATTTTGTGGCATCTTTCCAGTTAAGAGCCTTGGTGTTGTGTTTGCTAGTGGATTACTCAGACCTATCTTTATCCTGGCAGGTCTGTCAGTGACAGCTGACTCACATTTTGTGCATTTGTTCAGGTGTTTCGGCTTGCTTTGCTGTAAAACTCTTCAAATCCTGGCTTTCTGAAAAGGACATTAACTCAGTTGCTGCCAGTCTCCGAAAGGTTGGCATGGACAACAGGCTTATGGTAAGAACATCATCTCAACTACAACTTGTCTACAAAGCTTAGGTGAGGCAGTGTTTCTCAGTGCCGCTCAGCATGCAGTCAGCAACACTGTCTGCATATTTTAAATAGGATTGTTTAATTAATACTCTGCATAAATTGAATAGTTTCAAACTATTGTGGCTTTCACAGCAAAGGCATCTTAATTGCTGATGAGCCTTGTTTTGATGAATAGGGTCTGCTTCAATATTTATTATGTAAATTTTCAGGAGCTTTTCCCAGCCAACAAGCGTACTTGCGAGCACTTCTCGAAGTACTTCACAGATGCCGGGCTCAAGGAGATTTCAGACTTTGCCAGAAACCAGCAGTCCATAGGTGCTCGCAAAGAGCTGCAGAAAGAGCTTCAGGATCAGATGTTACGTGGAGACCCCCTGAAAGATGTAGGTTCTGTTGGTTTTTCTTCATCTTATACACAGACTCCCTTTTTGCAGCACACCGCTGTCTAGTAGCACTTAAGATTGCTGTCTTCTTAACCTGTCCACCCTTCTGTCTTGAGGAATGGTGGGGAAATGGATGCAGCAGATCGATGGCAAATTCCCGAAATCCACTCAACCCCAACATGTTTTCTGTTCCCACAAACCTTTGTATCCTGTCAGGGTTCACATAGGTAATGCTGGCTTTGGGGTGTCTGCCTTGTCAATAATGTGTGTTCCATCTCTTGGCTTGGCTCTTACAGATCATTGCTTACATCCGAGAGGAAATCAAGAAGAACAACATCTCTGAGCAGACGATGATTGGACTAATTTGGTCCAGTGTAATGAGCTCAGTGGAATGGAACAAGAAGGAGGAGCTAGTCACAGAACAAGCCATCAAACACTTAAAGGTGACACCTATGTTATGTGGTTCTGCTGTTCCTTTTTTTTTTTTTTTTTTCCCCCTCCCTTTCCCCCCCCTCCCTTTTCTCCTATGGCAGTTATGACAAGATATGGGGGACACGAGAGATCTAAAGAAACTTTCAGATGTCACTCTTAAATTGTGCCTCAGAGATGTTACAAAATTCAAGCTGCTGTAGGCTTTGAACTTAGCAGAGAAGATAATTGATTTAGTAAGCCAAAGCCATTCCACCAGCAAAGTGGAAGTAATGTAAGAAATCAGAAGGATCTCTCCCTCCCACTCCTTGTGTAAAACTTCGCAATTTCTGAACTGGTAAAACTCTTACTCCAATTTTTCCCTGGTTTACATTCTCAGCAATACAGCCCACTGTTAAAGGCGTTTACCTCCCAGGGCCTTTCTGAGCTCACTCTCCTGCTAAAGATCCAGGAGTACTGTTATGACAACATCCACTTCATGAAGGCCTTCCAGAAAATTGTGTACTGCTCTACAAAGGTGAGTTAATTATGCCCATAAGGCTCCTGTTTTTCACCTTCACATTTTTTGGGGAGAAAGAAGTTTACTTTATGGCAGGAAGCTATGTAGGCATGTGTGAATGATGCCAGATGGCCAGAGATTATAGCCAAAAGTTTGTCTTGATTGATGTCATCAACCTGCCAGGTGACATTTGTTTTTCCAGCACCTGCGGACGCATCTGTGCTGTTGGCATCATGTTGACTAGATTTCTTTTTTCTTTCTCTGTTTTATGTTCTTGTTTTTCTACATATATATATATTTTTTAAGCTGATGTCTTGAGTGAGGAGGCAATTCTGAAGTGGTACAATGAAGCCCACCTTGCTAAGGGAAAAAGCGTTTTCCTTGAACAGATGAAAAAGTTGTTGAATGGCTCAAGAATGCAGAGGAAGGTACGTACCTCACTCTCCTCACTTTCATTTCTGTCTCCCACAGATGGTAGTTTGCCAAATACATGCCATATGCTTATGGTTTCTCATTTGTACTGATAAACAAATGGATGCAACTCATTTATATTTATATATAATATATATTCAGAGCGTCTTCCTGTCCACTCCTTTTAAGTTGAAGCTGGATTGGAAGTGATGCTTAGTGTGTATCACTGTTTTTAGTGACGGGTGTTTTCTCTTTTTTCAGAGTCTGAGTCAGAGGAGGAGGATGCAGACTGAAGACCTCTGCCTATAAAAACCATCTAAATTTGTATTTTTAAATCAGATGCAGTACAAGGATTTGTTACAGAAGTCTGTTCTGTAGTTCTTTTTTCTTTTTCTATTCTCTACCTCTTCATATCTAGTTCAACTGTAATGGAAGGGCTTTAATATATTTTTTTTTGGACATGCTTTCTGTCTAAATTGATAATTGTACTCTTCTTTATACTCCTTCAGGAGCCAGTCAGAGTGCCACATTTAGCTAATAGATTGAAACTTCTTTCATGTAACAAAGCAGAGCGGTTTTGGAAAGATAATTCCCTTTAAAAAATTAGGCCATGTGAAGGCATATTTCACAGTTTTTGTGTTTAGTCACGGAACTTATTTGCCAGAGGTCCATTTGTGTATCGACAATATGCTGGTCCTCTGAAATGAACTGTTTTTTCGTAGCCTCATTACATCTCTTGATTTACATCTCAGTTTTGTGACAACTTTGAATTTATTGCCACTTTTTTAGATTCTTTCTCCATTATTGGTAATGGAGCTGTGCCATTATGAACAGGAAGTGAACTTTAATTTTGTCCATACATCTTGTGTAACAACCATGCTAGCTTTGTTGGGGTTTTTTCCTCCTCTTATCACACATTTCAAAATAAATGAAAAGTAATGGTTTTCATTATTGCTGTATCTTCATATCGTGTGAAGACAAAAAATGAGCAGGTAGTATAAAGTTACCCTCATATGCAAAGATTATAATGTGGAAAAGTTCTACTGTAAAAATTCAACTGTTGTCGCAGATCCCTCTAAATGTTTTACTGTTTGATCTTGGTTGGCCTTATCTAATCATGCAATCAAGAAAGGTTGCCTGCCATGCGTGACCTAAGGTGCAAACAAAGATCTCACTTCACTCCTATTCCACTTTAAATGGTAATTATGGTTCAGTCAAGCATGCAAAAATGAAAGTGAGATGGTGATTCAAGATGTTATGAAAACGGAGGTCCACATTCATTATAAAAGTCATTTCACAAAGTCTAAAAAACAGACCACTTATTTTAATGTTATGTCAAGAACAAAAGGAATCAGGATTTTGATTGTATTTTTAACCTGCTTCCTGGCTGGTGACATGACAGTGTTTGCGTTTGATATTTATTATTTATTTTTGGCCCTGTAGACCTGGATGTCTTGGAAACAGGACCATTGTATCTTGCAGTGGAAAGGATCCATTATTTCATGCAAAGATTAAAATTTGAGCTTGAGCTATCACACTGACAGTTATCGAGGACCTGAATGCAGCTGAGCAGTTAGTATGCAAATTATGAGAACGTTTAATGAGTCGTTATACCTGGTATCAATTTCCCACATTTGCTGTTACAAAGATGTTTTTGCATAGGATGACTGGTAATATATACTATTTTATTCAACTGTAGGTATTACAGAGAAATACAGTGTATACTGTAAGTGCAGCAGAGCACCGTATTATCAGCTGATTATCAATTTCCACCAACAGATGGCAGTAAATCCTTAAGAGATGCTCCCTCCCCCCCCATTAAAGCGTTCCAGAGTTTTAGAGTGAAGCTCAAATAGAAGTGCCATTTTGAAGAAACCAGACTAGAAAGTATTAGACACAGACACAACTACAAAGTATCCGACACAAGTATTTTTTCTGCCTCTCTGTCCCAGGAGGATTTGTTTGCCTTTTGGTTTTATTTAGTCACTCTAAAGAACATGAAACAGTTTGGGAGAGTGACACGCTGGGGGGGTGAGAGAGACACGACTGCTTTTGAGATTTGCATGAGAGCATTTGCACATCTGCATGTGTGCAGCACTGAATGGCAATGATGCCTCCCAACTCCACCTCTAACTGCAATAGCGGCTTGGTGGGACTGTTATCTGCTTGTTACCAGTGTCGCCTGTCTTCACTTGGCTTTATTTATTTTTTATATATACATATAGTAGTAATTTATTTATTCACACCACACACAGTGGGTTCCTCCCCACATGTCATTTAGTATGTGCACTGAGCATTACTGCATGTTGAAAATGCTGTGGTATAATGAGCTGTGCGCACCGTGCCCTGACACATCTGTTTGTTTTGCTTATCTGCCGTTTTCAGCCATTACACATGCTGCTGAATATACAGTAGGTATTCAAATGCTTACCTCTCGTTTTTTTTTTCACAGGTGTGTCTCACAGCATGTCAAGGTGCAAAGATTGGTGCTGAACATATTGTTTGAGACAGACTTAAATGTTTCCTCTCGGTGACAGCGAGGCGAGAGGTGTTTGCATTCCTTTGGTGACTTTACATATGAAGCATTTACACAAAATATTTTTTTTTCTGTCCAAAAAAAAAAAAAAAAAAATCCTGAGAAACAGTCTCAGTTGGACTTCCTGCTTGAACCAAACAGAGCTACACAATGTGCCAGGGAATGCCAGGGGAGTTATGGAGAGCAATTATTCCGGATTTCACACTGCGGCTTTGGTCAGTAAACATGACTCAGACTGCAATGCAGAACTCATCTGAATAATGCTCTCAGAAAACAGAGGGCAACAGGGTAACCATTCTTTTGAATGAGGAGAGACAGACTTGAGATAATGACTCAGTTTTCATCGAAAAAAAACACAACCCCCCCTTTTTCAAAGATGCAGCATTGTGTCACAGGCCGCCTTTGTGTGTCTGTGTCCTGCTGCTTTTGTGTTTATGGAAGTCCATTTTAATGCCATGCTTAACGCCCAGGTGAAATATGGAAAAGAGGATCAACATGTTGACTCTAAATGCTGCTAGTGTGCCCTCACATCAACTTTTGCTGTACATCTTAAAGCACTGCAGCCTTTCTGCCTGGTTGTAGTCATAGACAACTGAGCACCTCTGTGTCAGGAAACAGCTGCTAAGCTCTTAAAACCAAGCGAGCTGCAGAGTTTTTGGGTTATAGGGTGGCAGACGCTTTTGTCATCTTGGCACTGTTGGTCCCTGTCTTAGCGAGGTAATGCTGCCATCCTCACCAGCTTTGTTTCATGGAGGCAGACTGCACATAGCTGCCTTTTTAATGTCTTGGGCTGACACTTTTATTCTCAAGATTATTCATCATGTATAATGCTCCCATTTTAGAGGCAGCTAATTAAAGATGACAACTATGTTGGTTTGAACCTTTCAAACCATGGTTGCTGCTTAACTAAGAATAATGCACAGTCTTTGGGCTTGGTTTTAAAGGCTGCAATTAAACCAAGGTATACTAGCTTTAAGACCGCAAATAATGGCCAAGTTACATACAATCATTATTTATACAGGTTGATGATTTTTAGTTGATCGACTGAACATTAAACGGTCAAATGTAGCTGATATTATTGTAGAGTGAGTTGGAATCACTCCATTTTTATCCTTTGTCATACTGGATGGATCCAAGCAAGAACAGAACTCATTCATAACTGATATATTGTTGGAAAAGGAAGTTAGACTGATATCCATAAAGGTTTTTTCTTCATATCTATGGATATATGATTTGTCTCGTACAAGATAAATGCATCATTTAATCATTAAGTCATTTATCTTTTTATATTTTTCTGTGCTCACCTTTTTTTTTTTCCCCCTATACCTTTTTCTCCCCCCAGCCTCATTATCATTTTCACTTCCATGGTCACCTCTTCACTCCACTTCAGTGCATAAAAATCTACCTCAAACTCAATGGCAGCATTCAATTCTCAATCATCGTGAGTGGGAGGTCTTTTGTGCACAAACAATGAATAGTCAGCTCACAATCAACCTAAAAGCATTTAGTAGATACTATAAGGGGTATATAGTGCAAAAAAAAAAAAAGTCTTAGGTGATAGTTTTATAAAATCGAGAGAGACAGCTGAACACCATGTGCGATCACCAGGGTCAGAGCTATGGCGGTGAGAGAAAGGAGTCATAATTGAAACGGTGAAACGTGCAAGTTGTGCACACAGGGTTCAGTGATTTAGTGGTCACCGCAGCCTCAAATGAGAGCATCTTCATTCCCCAAAAGCCTCTCTGCCAGCTTGTGGGAAAAACATGGAGTGTGTGTAATGGCCTGGCTGTGAGAGTCCGGGGATTTAGCAGCTAGACTTAAGTCAACACTGAGGCTCATCACAAACATCATTACTTTCTCTTGGCTTGTCCTTTTCCCTCTTCACTGGCCCTGGTCTGATAGCTGTGTACAAACGACTGGAAGCAAAGGGATGGATGGCCTAGTTTGATAAAGAGTGATTGACTCAAGGGTTGCCATTTACTGAGTAAGTGCTGGTCTGTGGCTCCATATCCAGAGAATAAAGCTTTTGTGGCATCTCGTAGAGCAAACATTATTAACCATGTGTGGCTCACACTGCTTATTCAAGCATTTCCGCTGATTATTCCTACATCTAACCATTGTCATCATGGTTTATTATGCCGCTGCTGGAGCTGCAGTAACTGAATTTGGTTGGAGCTTTGCACGGAGTAAGAGGGAAGGGGTCGACATTTTGACAGAATTCTCATGGGAGCACCAAAGCTACATCACAACACTTTGGCTGTGACAAACCACACTGATAACTTGCAAATGGAATGAAAGTTTGCATCTCCAGAATGTTTTTAACGAGTCTCCCTGGAGTGTAGCATAATGACTGTGACTCCAGAATGTAGAGAGAGTGCATATGTTCGGTCTGCATGCAGCTTTTTGCTTTCTTTCGCCCGTTTATGCACCAGTGGCTCGAGGGACTCGGGCTGAGTGTAGAACAACATAAAAAACTCTACAGAACTGTTTGGTTTGTAAGGAATGGCAGAGTTGGGAGGAGGAATCCGTTTAATGTTAAATGATTTTTTTTTTCAGCAGTTACATAGCAAATATTCAACAAAACCCACACAAACATTAAGAATGTTGTTTTTTTTTTTAACAGATGAGGTAAAAAAAAAAAAGTTTTTTTTTTTTTTTTAAGTGCATTTTTAAGATTCTCGGTCTTTTGTCCTTGAGGTGTGTAGTAAGGATGAGAACTATTAATTATAAATTCTTTACTTTTTGATATTTCAGGGTACATTTTGCTCCAATAATGGCATTTTGCATATTTTCCTTTCTTTATACTTTTCCTTTATTTTATATCCTTAAAAACCTTTAAACAGAGAAACTGCAAAGGTGGTATAAATCAGTGGTTTTCAGTCAGGTTACCCCAAGAGAGATTTCTGTGGTTGAAAAAAAAAAACCAAACAAAAAAACCCAAAACAAAACACTAAAGACTGCACTGATTTATGAATGGCTATGGGGTAAAACCAAGAGGTCTAAACAGTAAATAGTTGTATATAGTTACTTAATACTACTTATAAATTAATACTAAAATATCAAACTTAATATTGGATAAATTACGATATATGTACAATATAACTGATTATTTGTAATAATTAAAGCAGTGAAAAATCTTTTGTTAGCTTAGTTATAATAGATGTGTGGCTGAGTGACTCATCTAGATTTTGCCTCTAAATGGCATCATCATCAATGCAGGAAAGCAAAGTTGACCAAAACTGACCTGAACTGTGCAAAATGTTATCAAATTAAAACATTCAGATCTGTTAATTTCCATAAACAGATGTTTCTGTAGGCAAGAGACGGGAATTTTGAGACTCTTTTGGTTTCAGTTTGTAGTCTGCTTGTAGTTTGACTGACCAGTTATGTTTGGGCAGGCTTTGCTTTTATGCAGGTACACATTCATGTGAAGAAAAAAAGGTGGATGCATTTGTAGAAAAGCAATCTCGAAACTGCAATACTTGGAAGTTTTATTAACTTTAAATGTTCATATGCATGTGAAGGCAGATGAACAAATACTTTTAGCAATATTATGTAGCTTAAGTAGCTGCTAGCTTAGCTTATAGCTACTGGAAACAGCCAGCCTCCTGTGTAGATTTAACAAAATCTGGTTTTCATTGAGGATCCTTGGTTAGAGTATTTCTTGGATGCAGGTAACTACAAGAAAACTTGCAGTTTTTAAATGATTTCATGTCTTAATGGATAAAAGCTTTTCAAACCTACCCTGTGTGAAAAAATAATTGCCCTGTAAACCTAATAACTGGTTGTGCCATCCTTGGCAGCAAGAACTGAAGTCAAGCGTTTGTGATAACCGGCAACGAGTCTTTCACATCTCTGTGGAGGAATTTTGGCAAAATTGTTTTAAGTCAGTCATATTGGAGAGTTTTTGACCGTGGACAGCCCGTTTAAGGTCATGACAAAGATCATGACAGTAGAATATGAGTCTGGACGTTGACTACACCACTCCAAAATACTTTTTTTTTTTTTGTTTTTTTTTTTTTGAGTCATTCAGAGGTGAACTTGCAGGTGTGTTTCAGATCATTGCCCTGCTCCAAAACCCAAGTGCTCTTAAGCTTCAAGGCACAGACTGATGGTTGGATATTCTCCTTCAGGATTTTCTGGCAGAGAGCAGACTGTCACATTACCACCACCTTGTTTGGCTGTTGGCATAATGTCCCATCTATGAAATGCAGTGTTTTTATTTCAGGCCATATGTAAACGGCTCAAAGCATCTAAAAAGTTCAACTTTTGTTTTGTCAGTCCACAGAATATTTTCCTAAAAATCACGGGGATCATCAAGATGTTTTTTGGCAAATGTGAGACGAGCCTTTGTGTTCTTTTTGGTCAGCAGTGATTTTCACCTTTGAATTCGCCATTTTTGCCCAGTCTCTTTCTTATTGTTAAATCATGAACACCAAACTTAACAGAGACACGTGAGGCCTCTTTAGATGTTGTTCTGGGTTCTGTTGTGACCTCCTGGATGAACCAGTGCCTCTCACTGTGGTTCGCTGAAGTCCCAAAGACTTAGAAATGGCTTTGTAACCATTTACAGACTGATAGATGTCAATGACTTTAGATCTCTCTAGATTGTGGCATGATGTGTTGCTTTTTCAGATTATTTTACTTCACTTTTTCAGGTTTTATTTAAGGGCTTTCTGGATTCAGCAGGTTGGCAGTAACCAGGCCCGGGTGTGGTTATTGATTTGAGCTCAGCTTTCAATAAAATGTGTTTTAATCACAGTCACGTAGGACTAGGTAGGCTCAAATAATAAATTAAATCACCATTTAAAAACTGCATTTTACATTTACTTGGGTTATCTTTGACTAATATTAAATTTTGTTTGATGATCTGAAACATTTAAGTGTGACAAATCTGCAAAGTAATAAGAACTCAAGAATACGGCAAATAGGTTTCAAGGTGTTGTTGTCTTTCTAAAAAATATATAATTATTACTTTCATATTATTCATATTCTACTCATTCTTTTTCATACTCAAAACAAAACAAACAATGTATAGACTGTGTTCATTAGAGACCCTGCTGAGGTGCTGAGAGGTAGATTTGGTGTATTTTGGACAGAGCAAGGCTTATATTACCCCCAGACCATAAATAGCAGACACATCCAAATGAAACACAATACAGGTGTACTGTTTAGCACTTTGACAGTGTTTTTAGGAGAAATCACAGAGGGTTCGAAGATGGAAGGAAGTAAATTGCTTGTCTTTCTTGCTCTTTCAAGCTGTGGTGACAATCAAAAACAACAGGAAGCTGAGCAACATTGCGAGAGAAAGAGGTGATTATACTGAAACTGGAAGAACATCTTCCTTCTCTAAAGAAAAGATTATTCTCTTGAAATTCTTAGTCACTATTTCTACTCAGTAACTCAAGAAACAGATTTTTTTCTGATAGGTTTGCGTTTATTGAGATATTCATCACAATTAAATAAGGAATACTCTGATAATACTGATGTCTTAGTTTCAGTAGTAACTCACCTTAAGAAAAGGCATGGTGAAGAAAACATGTCCAAACCACAGCAAAAAAAAAAAAAAGATGCTTGGAGGCAGAGTGCTGTACCAAATTGATTTATGAAACAACTCACAAACATCCTGTATAGAAAATAATTTTTTTCATCCCTTTGCTAAAAACAAGGCATTACCACTTGTCTCTATGTTATGCTGCACAGAATACAGAGAATGAGGGCATTTTGTCTTTGTCACTGATGAGATAAAAGAGGTGATAGCCATCATGCCTTATTGATTCCCTCTTTTAAAAGCAGGAGATGAAGAAGCATGAACCAGGCAGAAGAAGATTGTAAGAGTGAAGCCAGACTGTGGACTAAAGCCAAGCAGAAATCTCAGTGCCAGAAACTGCAGTTCCTGTAACGGACACTTGAGGTGAGCCAGTCTGCATTGACTCGCATGTTAAAATGCCCAACTAAACCTCACGGGGAAAAAAAGAATCACAAAAGGATTGTAAAAGGATTTATTCTTCCACTGCATTGATTGATAGCTGTGTCAGCACAAGGAGGTGTAGCAAATTACTGTCTGGTTGGCCTTACCTTTCCTAGTTTGAGTCACTGAAGTGGACCTCTGGACCTTTGGCTTTGGTACATGTCCATAACATTTGTGTTTTGGTGAGTGAAATTCTAGCATTTTATTAGTCTCTTTCAGTTTTGTACCCATAAACTTTTTCAGTGCTGCTTGCTAACTAAGCTTCCTAGACTTAGCTTGTAACTTGGCAATAAACCCTCTTGTCCACTACCCACAGCTTGAGGCCATATGTGATGGCAGGGATGTAGATCAAACAGTACCCAATAAGGCCAGGTCCTCCAAGTCCCAACAACAATCAGGACATGTGTCTTGACCTGAAGGTGCACGGAAACAACCCTCTTATCCCCAACAAAAACCCTAAAATACAGGAAAAAACTACATCCACCCCTGCTCGGCGTCTCTTGCCACAGGCGACTCTTGAGTTGAATAAATTCCAGCCCTCCCCCAGGGGAATGGTTCCAGAACCCCTGCTGTGTATTGAAGTGAGCCCAACTGTATCTAACTGATCTCTCTGAACTTCCTGCACAAGCTGGTGCTCCTTCCCCATTAGAGAGCTGACATTTCATGTCCTTAAAGCCAGTTTAAACAGCCAGAAATTGGACCACCAAGGCCTCCACCATGGACCGTTACGGCTCTTCGTGGGTGGTGTGTTCACAGGAGGAAAGACCCATGTGGTTTGTTCAAGATGAACCTGGTTGAACCCCATGGGTTAAGGCCAGGCCATTAGGTGGTCTCAAATGAGCCTCTTCCCCAGAGCTGCCTCAAGTCTGGGGATTCAGTATCCCTGGGCCAGGTGATGGTTCTGGACTCCTTCCTGTCATCATCACACAGTAACAGTTTGCCTTGGGAGACCCTACGAGGGACTAAATGCCCTTCGACAACACAGCTCCTGGGATTACCCAGGCAGGCAAATTCCACCACAATAAGGTGGTGATTCATGGAGGAGTACATGCTAAAATACAGTATTGTAATATATTTTAGGAAATCAGTTTTAGTGCATTGTTCATTATTTTAGCAACACTAGTGAATACAAATATGAAAATGTCCCAACTTTGATTTCATCACAGAGTCATGACTGCACTAATCTGGTAACCCAGTTACTCAGTCTGCTAAATTAGACTCCTGGGGAAACAGCCAGTTTTTCAGAGCTTCTGGTGTATCCAGCAGGCCACGATTTCCATTTACATCTTTCTGTAATTGTTTAAAAATTCAGATACATTTCTTTAAAAATCTGATGAAAAGTGACATCATTGTTAGGCAATAGCCAATAGCTGACAGATGCATTTTTCTTTTTGGCCCTCTTTTGCTCGTTATCGGTCTGTTTTTCTGACTATTTACCTACATTTAATCTGCTCAGATGTGATTGGTCAATAGCACTTGGGACTACAAACAGAAATCAGAAAGCAAAGGGTAGGCAAATATTGTCCCTTGCCTACAAAGTATGCATATTCATATGTAGAATATGTCTGTACAGATTGTGTTTGCATATGCTGTGCTGCTGTTTGATGCCTGCAAGCTTGTGTGAGGTGTTTGCACCATAACTCAATTAAAAATAATGGTACTGTAGCACGTTTGCACAGGCTGTTTTCCACAGTATACTCTGCACACCACTGGGCAAACAGGTCAGAATTGTTCCAATTAAGCATGTTTATTATGTCTAATTAGACATGCTTTGATGATAATTAATCATGGGGAATACAGCAGTGAAACTGGAACAATGTTAGTTATCTTTTATTGCTGCTTCTAATTCTACAGAGCCACTGAAGAATAAACAGGCTTTAAAGCGTAGGTCTTGATGTTGTAATGCATTTTATAGCTTTGTTCTTATCCCAACGCCGTCCAAGTCAAAGTTGATATGCGCAGGATATGTACTGCATGTGTAAGCGAGAACTTTAATTTGTGCTGATTGCTCCTCAACCCCTGGTAGCGTAGGGTTGTGCTGAAAGAGGAAATGGAACAGTGCAAGGTCTTCGTTGTTAGTGGCCCTCAAATATCAAAGCAGTACTTAAAACATTATTCATTAAAGGCGCTTTTTGTTAAATACACAGAAAGCACTAAAGTACATTTCATTTAGGTGCAATGAGTGTTTTTATTTTTCAAGGATTTTTTTTTTTTTTAACTGAAAGCTACTTTTCACCCCTGTACACAACAGATATGACACTCTTCTGTCTAGAGGGTTATGACTCAAAAACAAGGAATTAGCTCTTAAATTCAAGTCCAGCATTTATAAATGTTGATTTTCTCAGTCATTCATTGTATTTTTTTTTGCAAGCTCTCTAGAACAGATCTCATTCTGCACAAGTTTTAGTGAAAATATGCTGAGAATATGCCTTGCGGGATTCAACAGTGGCTCACATTTGTTATCACACTCTCTCATGTACATGTGCACCTTTAAAACTTTCAACATGACAGAGATGAATCACGTCTCAATAGCCGAGGTCCCAGTTGTGACTTATTTCTACCAGCTTTAAACTAAAACAGATTCCAGAGAGCTCTTCTGTGACTAGGCCACAAATATGGAATCATAAATTACTAGTAAAAGATTAACTTCCCCTAACAAACTACTGTAGTTTAAGGGAAGATCATTTTTTTTTTTTTTTTTGGCGTTATACAGCAAGTACTTACAAGATTATGAATATGATATAAACATGACCATAAAATTCTATTCAAGCTTCAACAATGTATACACTGCTGAAAGATGTGTATTTGGTTAATGGTGAACTTACATAATGATAATGCAGAGGAATGACTGTAGTATCCCAGTTTGGAAGTGGCAATTCAATTCTATTCAATTTTATTTATATAGCACCAAATCACAACAGTCACCTCAAGGCGCTTTTTATTGTAAGGTAAAAACCCTACAATAATTATAGAGAAAACCCAACACTCAAAACAACCCCCTATGAGCAAGGACTTTGGGACGGAAAAACTCCCTTTTAACAGGAAGAAACCTCCAGCAGAACCAGGCTCAGGGAGGGGCAGTCATCTGCTGTGACCGGCTGGGGCTGAAGGGAGAGAGACAGGACGAAAGACATGCTGTGAAAGAGAGCCAGAGATTAATAATAACTAATGATTAAATGCAGAGTGGGGTATTAACAGAGTGAAAAGAGGTAAATTAAAAAAAAAACACGGGAATCATGGGAACCCCCCCAGCAGCCTAGGCCTACTGCAGGATAACTAAGGGATGGTTCAGGGTCACCTGATCCAGCCCTAACTATAAGCGTTATCATAAAGGAAAGTTTTAACCCTAATCTTAAAAATAGAGAGGGTGTCTGTCTCCCAAATCCAAACTAGGAGCTGGTTCCACAGAAGAGGGGCCAAAGCTGAAGGCTCTGCCTCCCATTCTACTCTTAAGTATCCTAGGAACCACAAGTAAGTCTGCAGTCTGAGAGCGAAGTGCTCTGTTGGGGTAATACGGTACTATGTGGTCTTTATGATAAGACGGGGCCTGATTATTCAAGACCTTGTATGTGAGGAGAGTAATTTTAAATTCTATTCTGGATTTAACAAAGAGCCAATGAAAAGAAGTCAATATGGCAGGAATAAAATTCACACATCATTTGTTGCTGCACTGCAACTAAGACAAGACACTTGTTGCATAACTAACTCTCAAAGACGCCCCTAGAAATTTAAAGTTTTTTGTAAAGCAAGTGTTTCTCCTTACTGCTTTATCATAATGTTACCTTGAAACACTCAAGAGTGTCTCAACTTGAGCTGACACTCCTGTCTGCATTGGTATGTCCACCTCAGCAAATCAAATGCACAGATGGCACTTGCCATCTGAGTGCCACTTTATGCTAAAACTTATACATTTATGGTGGCACAACATATCACAGAAGTATGCCAAATTATTATCTGATGTTTTCATTGAATGACTGAGTTTAGCATAAATATACAGTGTGAAATCATCACTCAGTAGGAGGAAATATCATCCATCCATCCATTCTTACTAACCTATCTAATTCAGTATTGCAGATGAGGTTTCGCCTAAACCAGCTGCCTGGGTGAGAGGCGGGGTACACCCTGGACAAGGGCAGAAGGGAAATGTAGTTACCCTACATTATTAACATTATTCTGTGGTTGTGAGAGAAAGAAAATTTGAAACACTGTTGTGTTTTCCCAAGAAAAATAACACAATCAGAGGCAAAATTTACAATATTAGTTGGTGATAGACTGAAAGGCCCCAAGTTTGGAGATGATGACAAGAGCTGACCTATTCAAGCCTCTTGGGCTACGTTCACACTGCAGCCTGAAGTGACACAAATCCGATTTTTTTGCCCTTATCTGATCTTTTCATGACAGTCTGAACAACACAGATCGGATTTTTACAAATGTGACCCAGGCCACTTGGATATGTGGTCCTAAATCCGATATGTATCTGATCTTTTCAAATGTGCCTTGTGTCTGTACGGCCAGGTCGCATTCATTCGACCTGTACGTCACTGACACTCGACAAACGTCACTATTCTGCATCCTGATCCATTATTTACTTTTTGTTTTGTTTTTTTATTATATCCATGTTTACTTCCGCAAACACTGAGCACTGACACTTTTAGATTGTTTGCAGTTCACACGGGAGATCACATACAATTTGCATATATTTGGAAATATGAACGACCAGGCAAAAAAAAAAGAAAATCGGATTTCACAAAAAATCCGAATTGAGCATTAAGGCCTGCAGTGTGAACGTAGCCTTATTCAACCTTGAAATTCCAGTGGTCACTAGGGTAATAGACTGGAAACTACAATTCACTGCTGATGCGTAACTGTTTGCACAATTAGGCATAAAAATGTTAATGATTGTGCATTTAAAAGAACACACAGTTTCTTCTTTGTATTAAAAGACTGGAACAATGGATTTGAATTTGACTGCAAAAATCTGTATGTCTGTGAAGATTATTTTTAACTCTTACTTTTTAACAATAGAATGGCAGAGTGATTATTCATTATTTATATTTATTTACTAGCAAAAACCCACCCTATGGGCAGTTTTTGCCAAGCCTAGGGTGCTTGTTCACTTTGCTCATACTCAGACTTGTATGGTTAATTTATTTTGTTAATCTCTGAGGCACTGTAAATAGTCAATTGACCAAAAAAAAACATATATATGTAATAACTGAATAATAAATATGTGTTTATAAAAATATTCTTATATATACATTTATTGTATAAATCAAAGTAATTAAATACGGGTAGTATTAGCTGGATGTTGTATGACAACAACTTTCATCGGCTGCTAGCACAGCACTAACAATTGTTTATTAAAATTTATTTACAAACAGCACGACTGATGCACCATATGTCATTCTGTCAAAGTACACAAACATGAAAAACAGTGAATCATTTTGTCAAGACTTTTTTGGGGAAGTTGTCCAAACAAATATAAATAATAAAGTTGTGATGCAAAATAACAGTTTCATTGGTTTTTGCACACCTTTGAAATTATTACATTTGGAGCAAAGCACTTGACACTAGGTTTCATTATCACCTTGACACAGGTGGTTGAGTTTTTACCCATATTGTGGATTTCATTCTACATTTTTGAAAAAAATATTTAATTTCTAACAATTTGGAACCTTTAGAAATACAATAGGAATGTGTAACTTTTAAGAAAAGATAGAATAGCAACCCCTGAAACAGGAATGGTTTTTACAGGTGGTGGCCACTTATAGTTTTTCCTTCCTCATTTTTTTCCTGACTGCTTTTTTACTAGTTTTGCATTTGGCTAGGGTCAGTTTCACTACTGGTAGCATGAAGCAATACCTGGCCCCCACAGAGGTTGCACAAGTAGTCCAACTCCTCCAGCATAGTACACAAAGGTTTGCTGTGTCTCCCAGCACAGTCTCAAGAGCATGGAGGAGATTCCAGGAGAAGAGCAGTTACTCTAGGAGAGCTGGACAGGGCCCTGTGCTCTCTGCCTGGCACTGTGGAGGCTGATTGGCATTTTCCATAGAATACAAGAAATGGCAGGTCCACCACTGAGCTTTACACAGATGAGAGCAGGTTCACCCTGAGCACATGTGAAAGACGTTAAAGCGTCTTGAGAAGCTGTGGAGAATGTTATGCTGACTTTTTTGGGAAAGTCAGCATGACTGGTTTCATGGTGGGTCAGTGATGGTCTGAGGAGGCATATCTATAGAGGTACACACAGGAGTCTACAAGCTAGGCAACGGCAGCCTGACTGCCATTAGGTATCAGGATGAAATCCTTGAACCCACTGGCAGTGGATACTGGGTTCCTCCTGGTGCACGACAATGTCTGGCTTCATGTGGCGTGAATATGCAGGCAGTTTCTGGAGGATAATGAAACTGAAACCATTGACTGGCTCCAACTCTCGTCTAACCTACAGTTGCTGGTCCAGCACCTGTAAATCCAATAGAGTACCTCTGGGAGATCATGTTTCGATCCATCCAGTGCTGCCAGGTTGCACCTCAGACTGTCCGGAGAGCTCAGTGAAGCCCTGATCCAGATCTGGAAGGACATCCCCAGGACACCATCCTTCATCTCATTAGGAGCATGCCTCATTGCTGTCAGGCATGCATACAAGCACGTGGGGGCCGAACAAACTACTGAGTGCCATTTTGAGTTGCTGCAATTAAATTTCAGCAAAATGGACTAGCCTGCTGCATAATGTTTTCACTTTTTCCAGGCCTCTGTAGGTTGATAGTTTTCATTTCCATCAAACGATGTAGCATCCTTTCGTTCCTACCACATTACCCAGTCCATATCAGTATAGGTACAGGTACCATCCAAAGGTGTATAAAAATCAAGCACCTAAGCATGCAGACTGCTTTTACAAGCATTTGTGAAAGAATGGGTCTTTCTCAGGAGCTCAGTGAATTCCAGTATGGTACCATTGTAGGATGCCACCTGTGCAACAACTCCATTTCCTTGCTGCTAAATATTCCACAGTCAGCTGTTAGTGGCATTATAACAAAGGGGACAGGATTGGGAATGACAGCTATACAGCCACAAAGTGATGGGCCACGAGTGGGGTCAGTGGATGCTGAGGTACATAGTGGATAGAGATCCCCAACTTTCTATAGAGTCAATCACTACAGACCTCCAAACTTCACGTGGCCTTCAGAACAGTGCGTAGACATCAGTGTCTTGTCTGACCTCACAAATGCGGTTCTGGGAGAATAGTCAAAATTCCCAATAAACTCACTCCTAAACCTCATGGAAAGCCTTCCTAGAAGAAATGAAGTTGTTATAGCTGCAGAGGGTGGGCTGACATCATATTAAATCCTATGGCTTGAGAATGGGATGTCACTCAAGTTCATATGCATGAGAAGGTAGATGAGCAAATACATTTGGCAATATAGTGTATATATGAATTTGCATCACAAAGACAAAACACATATCTTAATATCTCCTATGTCTACTCATCCATAGAATGAAGCATGTTGATTTAGATTAATTGGTGCACATTGTGAGCTATTGAGAATCAGAGTAAGTGGGAGAGTTAGCGCCTCAGCGAACACCCAACAAGTTTGGCTTTATCTTTTTCTTGCTGATAGGAGACAGTGGGACTAAGTCATGCAGATTGTGTGTATTAAAACAGCCGCTCCATAAAATTGTTGAACTGTAATGCATGCACGCACATAATAAGATGTAGCAAAGCAAAGACGTTTTTTACAGAATCAGTAAAACAGTGGCCAGTTTATTTTGAAATATTAAAATGTTAAATCTTTATTTACCAGATTTATATTCTTTCATACGAATTACACCTAAACTGTACAATTCTCAATTTGCTACTGCATAGACAGCCACACTTTGCAAACTGCGCTGCTTAAGAAAATTTCAGCTTTATTTTGATGCTTTCCAAAATTTAAGAGCTTATTTTGCTTAAAAAAAAACCTGGAGGCAGTGCATCCTCATTTTTATCCTTTTTCTTTTTCATATGGTTGATAAGTTAGAAACATCTACACTCATTGAGGGTATAATGAATTCCATTTTCCAACATCAAGACTGTTTCCAGGGAAAGTAGAGCAAGCAAATTGTGTGGCTGCTATAAAAGCATGCAGTACACAATATCTGGTAATGTCGACACCGGCTCTGAAGAAAAGTAGTCTTTTTCCCAAGAGCCTGGTACCTGGTGGTATGAATAGAAAAGAAAATATCATGCAAAATAAAGAATGAAGGTTGATGAAAACGTAAAACATGTAGTGCTTGGCCTCATCAGCAAGCATCTATGAACATAGAGGTGAAACTGCCATCGCTTTGAATAAAATATTCTCTTCCCAAAGTGTGTACTTGGACCAGCATCAATGAATATATAAGGCTTGACCACAGGTTTTAAAATATATATACCGTCCATGTGATTCTGATTTCTGCCTCTTTGTATTTTTCCATTAGAGAGGTGAAGTCAGTTTTTTCTCTTTTGATGAAACAATGAATTTGTGAAATTGAAAACCAGAGTTGGGAGTGATGCTATGACGAAAAAAAAGGGGGGTCAATTTGAATACATCCTCGAGCACTTGAGGTATCTTTTATGGGAATGAGAATCTTCAGTTTAAGTGATACATTTGAATACTTGGTTGTTGGTGTTTCAGTGGTTGTTCAAGCATCCTCCAGCTGTACACAACACTAGATGTAAAAATTTCTAATTAGGTAGGTTTTGTTCTCGGTAATATATTAATAAATATATATATATATATATATATATATATATATATATATATATATATATATTTTTTTTTTTTTTTTTTTTTTTTTTTTTTTCCCAAAGAGGACAGTGTGACAGCCTTTTGCAACAGGGCAGAACTGACAAAGGCTTTTCAATAAAAGTAGCAGTGGTCACATGCTAAAAGCACATGAGTGAAACAAAATGCCCTTTTCATGAAATGTTTGTTTTATTTTGTCCACCCGTTATTGCTGACAACCTAATGGTTTGGTTCAATTATATTTTTAAACCTCTCAGTGCGTGACTACCAGTAGTTTAAGTGGCAGGGCATCTCCTAGCACCATGTGGCTAAATGCACTGCCTTCTGAAGTCCTATTCATGTTTTCCGACTATCACTCTGTCACTGCTTTCAGAACACATTCGGGCACTCCAGCCAAGACGGCACAGTACGCTGTGCAGCCAAACATTTCATTGTTTATAACAGCAGCCAGAGATAACAAGCCCAAAAGCTGACCACCATCAAGTTAGTATTTATCTTGGAGTGTGGCTGTAAAACAGAAGAGATGTGATGAAAACGCCTCTCCACTGTCTCTGATAAGACTAATGAAAATGGAGCTTAAATTGTCATGGATGACTGCAGCTATTCAATTAAATCTGCACAACACCTTTAAAAATGCTCTGACAAAAAGCACTTCTGAAAGACTTAAGATTTTACTGCAACTAATACTACTAACAATAATAATCTTTTAATAAGCAGTTTAGTAATCATTTAGTTTTTTTTTGCAATAATGTTGACAATGTAACAATGTAACATTGTATGTAACATCAATAATGTTAATGATGTTAACTTTTAACAGAGATTCTGCAGTTGACTGACTCAAAGCACTACTTTCCTAAATCCTAATGTCCTCTGGGAACTCATCCCTCTTTTGCATGAGGTAAAGACAGAGAAGGGCTGCAGACAGAAACTTCTGTATATTCAAGTCCCGTATATGGAAATCAAAGCTTAAACTAAAGTCCACTATAATCCCCCTGCCTTGATTGATAGCAGGCTTGTGGACTTATTATGCTAAAGCTCACTGTTTATACAACAGCAGATGAGAATGACTGCCTTGTCAAATAATTACCAGTAACAGTCTTGAGGTGTGTGTATGTGTGTGTGTGTGTGTGTGTGTGTGTGTTATGCACAATGTCAACAGCACCCATTATTGACAGCATACAGGCTCATTAAACATTTTGAGGTAGCCCTTTGCTTGTCAGGTTCAATTTACATCACTTTGAAAGTGCTCAAATTTATCCATTGAATCCTGTGGCGTACCCAGCTTCCTTCAAAAGTTCAGCAGTGGACAAAAAAAAAAAAAAAAAGATGTGCTGATTTATGCTGTAATTGTTTACCATGGGAAGAGGGAAATTATTTTCTACTGATTTTAGTCTCAAAGTACGTCATTTTAGAAGAGGACTTCTAAAAAATGCATAGCGTGATGCTGTATTATTAACACGAACATGACTTGAGGGTGAGGGAAAGGAAAATATAAAGAAGGGTTGATATACTGTGGCCAGTGTGTATGTGCACACAGCTTAAAGGCACTCTGGAATGAGGTACTCACCTGCAAATTCCCTCCTGAATTTGATAGGAAAATAGACCACGCATCAACCTTATGGAGCGTGACAGCAGAGTCATGATCTTACATGTATTTATAGTTCTGATTTGGATGGACTGAAGCACCCCGAGGTAAGAAAAAAAAAAAATCCAAAATATGAGCTGCAATGAATGTCATATTGGCTGTGTGACTGTCAGCAAAGATAATGGTGTAGATATTTTTTGAGAATATAGTTATACAATAACAGTGATCAAAGTTATTTTTTCTTTAATCTCATTGGAATGCATAATATCATATATCTGGGTTGCTCGTGTTACAGTTAAACTCAACTCATTACTTGAATGATTATGGTTTATCTCTGTATTATAACCTTTGTCTGCTGCTGCAGAGGATGCACAATCATCCTGGATTTTTTCATATAAAAAAATCCTTGTTCCACAATAGGAACCACCAATTAGAATTTAAGAAACAGCTCATTACGTTTGTGGCTTCAGATCTGTTCAGTAATAACTGCAGTCTTCTCATTGATTTTTCAAACAGTACACTATAGTCAGGATTTCAGCGAGTTAGTGAACCTATAAATGTTAAGCAGTGGGAGCTTCTCTGGTCTCTGATGGCACCTGTAGATACCTCCCACCAAGCCTAGCCTCTTAAAATCAATAACCTGAATCTTCTGTCAGATTCAACATGACAGACGGCTTCACTCACTGAATGTGTGCCCAGTGTCGAATGGAAGCTGCAGGGTATATATGCTGCATGTGATATGTCACTCCGAGACATTTGAAGGTGTGCAGTTTCATAAATAATAAATGCGCTCCGTTCTTCTTTAGCCTCCATAGTAATGACTGAATAGCTGCGAATAATCACTCAGGTTTGGAAAATGCCTCCTTTTTCTTTTTTTAAAATTTTTTCTGTTTTCCTCCTTTCACATTCTTCTGCCGCTGTGTGCCTCCAGGGGCCCACCAACATGAAGAAATCACAGAGCCTTCTGCTGAGTCAGGTTGAAAGGGTTTCTCTTTACATCAATTTCAACACGACTTTCAAACTTCTTCAGTAGTTCATTAATATTATTTCTCATTTGCAGTGCCCAGTGAGCAATCTAGTAACTTCTGATGTGAGTCATAATTTTCTGCAGTCGCATTGAGGCACATTAGGACTGAAAGAAGACGAGCTGGTATTGTACACCAGTATAACACATATTACCTGATGCCCAATTAAAGAAATGTTCATAGAAAAGTCAGGAAGTGACCCAGTTTGAAAGGAATACTCTACAGGAGGTTGTAGCTTTTGTTTTGGATTTTAGTTTGCTTTGTATTTTCTTTGAATTTGGGTTTTTTGTTTTTTTTTCCCAGTAACCCACATTGTGTGAGTATTTTTGAAAAGACTGCATTTTAGAATCCATAATACATTTGATCAAATTGAGTCAGTCTTGATTGGAAAGAGCCTGAGTCGGTTGATTATGAAATCAAGGGTTAGTCAGCAATGACACACAACTGCAGATGCCTTGCCTTGTAAATGCTCTTCAATGTTGTTGTGCAGATATTTTCTTTTAAATAACAGAATAAACTGAGACTGAAATAAAGAAAGGTAGTTCCAGTGTAGGACAAATGTTGTTATTCTCAGTATGCTCCCAGTATAAAAATGGCACCGTGCACAGAGAAAAGACATGTTCATTTCTTTATATCCCCTTGTTTTGTTTTTTTTGAGTAGCATAACACTGCGTTGGGTTGCTACGGCACATGTGATTCAGGCACTTTAAGTAAGATATCAGCCATGGCTTCTTCCAGAGGTGCACAGTTTTGTGAGACCTGTGGCCCTGCCATAGAGACAAAGCAGCCAGTTGTGTCCTAAAATAAATCATCCAATTCATTCCACTCTCCAGTAAGAGGTGGACTCTTACTGGAGAGATAAGACATCGTGATGCCCTGTGCTCACAATATCAGATATCTCAGTCACAATCCGAGGTGGAAAGGGTAAAGACCATTTAATGTCAGGTTTGACTGAAGTTAGACATTTATGTTCAGATCTGCCAGATATGTCGGAGTTCAGGCCTGTACTGCCTGTGTGAAAACAGCTACAGACTGACAGATCACAGAGTTTTTTTTTTTTATATGTTCCACAGTATTTCTGTGACAACTGGAACAATTTAAGTTCATCGTGTTGCTTTGTAAAAATGAAATAAAGAAACTGAATTTTCTCGCATGTCACTCCTCTTCTACCTCTTTCACTGCTAATTTTTGGTTCAAAAAAAAAAAATGTGGCATCTCTGACATTTCTGCTTTCCCACACTGTCAGCACCTAAGTTATTCAGGGAGCCTCCCATGTTCAATGAACCAATCATTTGGTGGATATTGATCTTTAAATGTCATAGCTGAATATGAAATTTTGTCTTGCATAAACCACCGCTTCGCCTATTGCCATGCAGATCTTTACTGTATACTCCCAGCTGAAAGGTTGTGAGTGTTACAAATTTTCCTTTACTATCCTAACTGCAGAGCTATATCTATATTTTGATGCACAAAACATATTGATATTCATATCAATTTGATTTTATCAATTAAATATATTAACTGGTGTCACAGCTCACCACTGCATAATGATGCTATATTTTTTAGGTTTACAGAAATGCACACTGGAGCTTTATGAACTCCGATTTGCTAATTAAAGTACAAATAAAACCATATTTACTGCCCTCTAAAATGCACCGATCAGCAAATTCATTGTATCTCATATTCCTCCTTTCATACAGGAAGGACTTCTTTAAAACCACATTTTACAAATCCTATTGATTTAAGGGCTCAGTTCATGTGACGTAAATGTGTAAAAGCATAGCTGTTTAGAAGGGAGCAGACGGATTTCAGTGTACTGCAAGAGATGACTTTTCGCATTTCTTGTACATAACTTTTTGCCAAGGGTACATGTACACCAACTACACACAAATTGTAAATTTAAATAGATGGAAAAAACTGAACATACACTGAACACTGAACATACAGTACAGTGCCCACATGCTATTACAATATATAACCCTGAGCCTTGTGTACCTTGTGTATTTTAGTACTAACTTATTATAACATCCACTCTGTACTTGATGAGTAATTTTATTATTTCAGCCCATAGTCTGCAATTTTCTAAAGGTTACAGGCAGAGCAGAGGCATTTCTGTCCAGAATTGTGACAAAGCTGGCATCATTTTAAAGGTTAGAAAATATATAAGTAAGGCATTAACTTCTGAACCCCTCGAAATAAAAGCTTCTGCAGCAGGAGAGAGTGCCTTCTCTCCTACTGCAGGGAGAACTATTTATTTGAATCATAAAAGTAAAATATGGTGCATGCATTCATAGTCGTACTAGTAGATGTGGTAAAACAGGTAGCCTGTTGGAGTTGAACAGAGGGCTTTTACTGCTTCTGCACATATTATGGGAGATATAATGGAGTAGCGGTAATGTGCAATAAATTGATAATTGATATGAGACATGATATGCAATTGGTGGCTGTTTAAAAGCTTATTGATTTACACTTCATGGTAACTGCTTAGTGACAAATTGCAATGGTAGAAATGACAAATTGTCTCACTTGACTACACTCGGGCTTCATCTGTGTACAGTGCACGAGTCCTTTTAAAAGCCACTTTTTGAAGCAACTTGCTATTAATGGAATGCTGACATCTGCAAAAAGTCATGCAAGTACCATTTAAAGGAGGGCTGGGAACTGCAAGGCTGTGTGATTAGTCAAGAATAAGAGCTTGAAGTTTAATTAAAGTCATCAGGCAATTAGGAGCCGGCACGATAGTGCTTTACAATGCATTTCTGTCTTGTCCATTACCCAGTCTTAATCAAAGAAATCCCTTCACTGATGTTATGAGCTATAAATGTTATGAGAGTATATGGGTCAGCCACACAGAGACTAGTGTTGAAATAGAGCATGTGTCAATTAATTGCCAACATGCTATTTATTATTTTTCATGCTTAGAGTAAGTTTTTTTTTTTTTTTTTTTGGAAAGCCCATGCATGCTTTGAATGGAAGTAAGCATTAAGTACCAAGATAAAGTGGGTTGCATAGGTAAGCCTGGGCTCTTAGTACACATTTTGTTGGGAAATCAGTCCTGAAATGGTTAGAATGTCTGTAATGTATATCTTAACAATAGCCTAAAAATCATTTAGAAGTGCTTTCTAATGATGAATATTTCTATTTACTAATGGAGAGCAGCTATTAATGCTATTAATATGGTTGACTGACTACTGGGTGTGAAGGATTAGGAACAATAGTGAGGACACAGTATGCGAGACACAGACATGCTGTAATGGAGCGAGGAAGTGCAGAAAATGAAAAGTAACAGATGAGGAAAAATGAACTTGACCGAGTGCAGGGCCGCTGTGAGACCCAGAATTCATCGTAATGGTTCAATAGTGTCAATATTTATTACTGTAGCTCCATTACTGATGACTGTAGCTCATTGATATGGGCACAGCCACTCCTGATGACTTTCACAGTCCCTGCTGGCTCTTTTGGATTTAAATCGGGTTGAATAAGATATGCTGAAAACGAGAAGATGAAAAGGAAGAAAAATAAATAAAAATCTTTGCTGGAACACGTATACAAAGAGGGAGTGACATAGACTTGCAAAACAATATGTGTGTGTGTGTGTGTGTGTGTGTGGTGTCAGTACTTGACAGGACATCACTGAGTTAAATCATAGTATTGGATGCCTCAGCTTTTCTTTTTATTTTACATGCTCCTTGCTGATTTTTTTTTAAGTCAATCAAGACAGTTATAGACTGGACAAAAAAAAAAAAAATAGAGTTAAATGATGGAAAAACAAGTCAAGCTGTAAAATTCACTTTTATAGCCTGTTGGCTATAAAAACTGAAACATGAACAATGCCTTAAATTTTGCAGGATTTGAGGCAAAGGATTGAAGCTCAATACATGTGAATATACACATACTTGTATCAGAATTTAAAGGTCTCTGATTAATATCCTAACCTGGGCATCATGACAAAATGTGTCATAGAGCAAAACATAATATTTATCAGTGGCAGTTCAAATCAATTGACATATTTGCATAGCTGAACTACAGTGGTGCATATATATATATATATATAAGTAAAAAAAAAATAACTGCACAAAAATACCAAATACATAATAGTGATAATATCAACAGTGAACATGACTATGTACATGGTGCTTGCACCTTTATGCACTGTTAGAGATGGTTAATTTATCAGTTTTAATTAATTAATTAATTTATTTATTTTTTGCTGTGGTTCAGCCTAGAAAGGCTACAGTTTAATAAACACATGAACTGATTTCCATTTTATTGATTTCTGTCTACAATACTGTTGCAGGTTTACTCCATAATAGTTATGAATTTATTTATAGTATTGTTTGCAAATTACTTAAATGTAACTGATGAGTTAATTTTGTCAGTTATATGATTTATCTTAATGCAAATCTTATACAAGGTATTGAGATACTAATACTTACCACACAGTGGGGGAAAAAATTATTTGTTTGCTTACAAACAGCCTTGTGCAGATCTACAGTCTTGTCCCTTTGACAGCTCTTTGGTCATGCCCATGGTGGTGGTTGGAATCAAAGAAACTGATGACAGGTGTGCTTTATAAACATAACCAGTTGAGACAAGGAGTATCTCAACTGGTTATGATTGATTGATTGATCGATTGATTGTAATCTATGTGCTACATGGGCACTCTGTGGGAGCCAGAATTCCAGCTGGGTTATTGGGGTCAAATATTTATTTCACTCAATGACTGCAAATCAATTTATAACTTTTATGAAATGTGTTTATTTTTGGTTGATATTCCATCTCTCTCTATTAAAATGAAATGACAAAGGTTTCTAAGCATCATACTGAAACTGCCATCTGCACACACAACTAGTGAAGTTTTCTGATCAATGAAATGGCCTTAGTTATAGCAAGGAAGCTACATGTGGAGATTGTGCATGTTTTCTGCCTCAAAAGCCGAGCACAAAAAAATTCTGTCCATTTAAACAGAAGACACCTGCAGATTAGCCCCGCAGGCTAATCTGCAGGTGGAGGATTGGCTGTTTGTAAGCCGTGTTTCCAGTGGAATCAGCACCTAGTTCATGTACCTTCTTTTCTGTCCAAGCCCCATTCATTCAGCCATTGTGTCAATAACACGCAGAGATAGCTTAAGAAGTATAATTAGTAGATGAGCCTTTGTGGCGTTGTTGCCTCTGCCTGAAGACATGTTGGAATGCAATTTTAATTGTTCATGCCAGGGGCCTGAAGCC
Source organism: Archocentrus centrarchus (assembly GCF_007364275.1). Taxonomy (NCBI): domain Eukaryota; kingdom Metazoa; phylum Chordata; class Actinopteri; order Cichliformes; family Cichlidae; genus Archocentrus; species Archocentrus centrarchus. The sequence goes on from NC_044366.1 coordinate 9,874,644, forward strand.
ATGAGTCAATCAGTGTCTTGGAGGTACTTTGGCAGCAGCCAGCTCTCACATGTTAATTAGTAATGACTTTCCCTTCTGGCGGCAGTGTGAGACAGCCACAGCAAAGGTGAGATACTTCAGGGAAATATACAGGAAACCTCCCAGAGGCCGGCTTGGCGTTTGATCTGCTGGGATAGCTGTTATCTATTGTTCAGTTTCATTTGGTGGCAGTAAATGGAGATGAAAGTGGCACTATGCTGACTCCTGCACTGCTGACAGCATCTTAAGAAGGCACCGTTCTGCTGCGAGAGTTTGACTTCATACTCAGTGTGAAATTTCCTTCAATTTCATAAGGGTATTTGAATATACAGTATGCTGAACAGTAATATTTGTGGTTAGAACAATCAGAACTGGAATAGGAAGCAAGAACCATTAAATGAAATGTGATTTCAAGACTGATTATTTTATAGTGAATCATTTGATTGCTTATAGGTTTGCTGAAAATAAATTGTTGCAATACTAAGGCCATTTCCCTAAACACCCCAAACACAGTTTTTAACTGTACTGGTGAGCTTTCTTTTTTAGGCACCTTATCCTGTCTGATAATTAGTTTTCTTCTTTCCTGTTTTGTAGGATTCTTTACGTTGGGAAATAAATGATTTCTCATTGAGAATTTTGTTAATAAAACTCCCCTGAATTTCAAACCACTGATTGCAGTGAGCCCCACAGAAGGCTGCATGGTGCTCATTTTAATAAAGGCTCCAAGCTACACATGAACAAAATTTAGAAGCTCCAGACGTGCTGACCTTTCATCGTGCAGTCATTTTTTTTTTCTCGTGCTCTTAAAGGGAAGAATGTAGAAGCCCTTGAGAGCAATGGGAATTAGTTCTTAATTAAAGCAAGCCACACATTACATTGTCCAGTCCCTGTGGCAGTAAATTTAGTTATTTGCTGGTAGCAGAATCGTACCCTTGTAGCTCTTGTTGATTACCCCAAATGAAGATACCTTGATTCAAAACAGGGACACACTGGAAAAAAGGTCATCCAAGCAATATTTTTGACATGACACTGTTAAAGTAATAACTTTGATAATAACCATTGATTACTCCTATCTGTTGTGTCCAATTTACCGTGCCACCATTATGCTTTCAGCCTTGGGACTCAGGGGAAAAAGTCACTTTCTGATGGATCCACTCTATGGCTTATAAGTGCAAATCTTTTCATGTTCAAGCATTTAAACTATTTAATTTAATGCCACATAATATGGTCTGTAGTTGTAAGGAGCCCTCCTGTGTAATTAAGCTGCTAATTTACCAAGGCGCAGCTTTTTAAGCCTGGCAAACAAATGACAAGATTGCTTGTGTGTCTCTCTTCAGTAGTTTTGCCATCTCATGGTTATAGTGACTAACATCATTTCTCTTCTGGACTACTGCTGCTACTATAGGGTAAACTGTAGCCAAGCAGATTACTCAGGTACAAATGTTATTGTGAATGCATGGTAGCGTGCAGTGAAAAATGCTGCAAGGCATATCATTATGAAACAAAAGTTACTTCAGACTGTGCAGCCATGTAGGTTTCAAACTGTGTTATGATTGGCGTGCATTAAAAACAACTGTAGGTTGAAGAATGCAGCTTAAATTTAGAGTCAAATCATTAAGACGTGGGTCAGTCACTGTATATTGTGGTTGTTACTCTGTATTTTAAAGGTTTTGCAGCTGATTTGAATTTCGTACAGTGTCTATAATGAATAGTAGCAGTTGTCTATGTACTGCATATCGTGAAGTACAACATCAGTTATACAAAGGAAAAGGTATAAAGTCAGCAGAAGCGCAGTCCTAACAATTTGAATATCTACAAGCTCAAGACAAAGAAAGACGTAACAACTGATTCACGATGTACATAACTTCTGTCATAGCAACTGAACAGGTGAGACTTTTTTCCAGTTACTTATTTCTGGTTGCTTTACGTTAGTTTATAATATTCACAAGATATTCTTTGCTTGGTCTCATCACACGACCAAAATATGGACTTCCAAAAGATGCACCGTCTTTGTCTCATTTATGTTAATGGTGTAAATCAAGGTTGTATAAAGATGGCAATTTGATTTATCTTGCATATTGATTTAATGTTTTCTGCAATATGGGTTTTACAGAATAAGCCTATAGGTAAAGGTCCACCTGAATATTATAGTCATCTTTTTTGCTTTTTGAAGCTCTTATTAAAGCTTTTAGCAGTGTTATGCAACATGCAGTATTCCTAATCAAGTTATCTATTACAGCTATTTACTCATTATACTACACAGTTGAAATCCACAGCAAGAATGGGTAAAGTACTTGACCTCTACACAGTGTTAACAAACAAACTCAGTCAAATAATTTGCTCGACTTTTAACATTTTTAATGTGAGACTGGGAAAATCAGCTGTGGACAGCATACAAAGACAAAATTCACCAGTTCTGCAACAATAACTCAAATTATTGTGGCCATTCACAGACAAAAAGGACGATTATTTCACAAGACCTTGCTTCACAAGGTCGGGGTATAGAGTACAGAATGGTGGTTGCTTCTCAACATGTTGGATTTTAGGGAAAAGATAGAAACATAAACAAAATTGTAATGTTACGTGATAGACCCGAAGGATGTCTGACACAGATAAGCTCTCTATACTGGTTATCATCCAACAGCCATCAGCTGTGGCGCAGACTGGGAACCAATCAGACGGTGTGAATTAATTTGTGGTTTGACCCCTGGCCTCTCCATGTGTCCTTGTGCAACACTGCTGCTATTGGTGTGCAAACGGATGTAGAAACACATTATAAAGTGCTTTGTAAAACTACTAAGATTATAGAGTGTATTTTAAGTCATGATCATTTGATGACACTGTTTTGGTGATACAGATCTGGCAAATGGCTGCTCCAACTGGACATTAAAAAAAAAAATCTATTTTCAGTTTTCTATCCATCAGATTCATAAAATTCTACTGATCAAGAGACCCAACTTTATCTAATAGCAGCAGTCCATGATTCAGAGCACCAGCAGACTAACTCACCCTTACATTACAGTCCAGACTAGTGTTCGATTAGTGTTTCGTGAGGACAATTTTAAGAAAAAAATCAATAAAAATTGTAGGCATTTAGGCTGCAGACACGACTTTGACAGAATATCCAGATAATCAGTCTACACCTGTGCAGGACTGACATTTTCCTTAATCAAAACTATGAAGCTTTGGCCCAAACACTAAAAAATAGCCCTAGGCTGGTACACAAAAAGATGCGTTTTAGATAAAAATTGCCTGTCAGTGTCTTTATTGTTGTATTAAATGGACCGCATTTTTATATAGCACTTTTCTAGTCTTATCAACCACTCAAAGCACTTTACACAACAAGCAACATTCACCCATTGCCACAGCACTATTATCTTATACATACTGCACTCTCTCTATCACACACCAATGATGCTTTTTCTCTGATTCAGTATCTTGACCAAGGACACTTTGACACACAGCCCGGAGGAATAGAAAAAAATTTCACTTGGTATATTCTTAGATTTCTTTAAACCTTTTGACACCGTTGATCCGAACATCCTAAAAAAAAAAAAGTTTTTTACAATGTTGTTTTGAAATGGTTGGAAAATTGGAAAATTATTTAAAGGACAGAGAACAGTAAATATCTATAAACAGCCATAAGTCAAATAATGTGGGTAGTTAGCATTGTTGCCTCAGGGAAAGGAGGTCTTGGGTTTGAATCCACCACCGGGACCTTTCTGTGTGGAGTTTGCATGTCCTTCCCCTGTTTGTGTGCATTTCTTCCCTGTGGGGTTAGGTTAACTGGGGATTCTAAATTGGCTGTAGGTGTGAGTGTCAATGGTTGTCTGTGTTAGCCCAGCAACAGGTTGGCAAACTGTCCAGGGTGTACCCTGCCTCTTGCCCTCTGACACCTGGAATAGGCTGTAGCCCTCCTTGCAACCCTTAAAAGATTAGCAGAAAAAGATGGATGGATGGAACTGAAAAAGAGCCAAGGGAGTACCTCAGGGTTTTCTAAGGTCTGCAGTAACACATTGCCTATTTTAGTTGCTGATGACACATCATATTGCGTCACATGACAACTTTCAAGCACCCATTCAAAAGCCAGATGAAGATTTATCACTGATTTCTAAATGGTTTTAGAAGAACAAACTCTTTTTCATTATAAACAAATCTATTTTTTTATGTAACAAACATTTTAAAAATGTAAATGAAAAAGTCAAAATATTCAGAGATAATTTTGACATAATTGAACTTCAGGACATGAACTTCTTAGATTTGATAGTGGATAAACAAACAAACAAACAAACAAACTTGGAAGCACTTTTTATTACTGTAATAAAGATGCTGCATTTGCTACATTTGCATTAATAAAATTTTGCTGATCCAAAATACATTTTTGAGAATGATTGGTTTTGCTAAATGATGTGACTTAACAGAATTGATGGGCACACATATCCGATGTGTATTTATGTATAAATGTGCACATCTAACTCAACACCTACCCAGCGTTTTACATTTTTTTTAAGCTGTTTGCAGATTCCCTATTATAAACGACATTCTGAATACCTACCGTTTTCTTGGACTCATCGAATACACATTGACCTACAGAGGACGATCTCTTTGGGATAAGCTACGCACATCACAACAATCAATATCCACATTATGACTGTTTAAAAAAACATTTAAGGTCTCTAACCACCAAGGACACATAAGACCTTTTGGATCTTATAGTAATTAATTGTTCATTTTTTTAAAAATCTAATTTCCATTGCTGCCTGGTGCAACCATTGTTATTTAGAGGGATGGTATCTTCACAAGCCTTTTTTGGCTACTAACCTCCACTGTACAATGTTTTATGTTTTATTAATCTCTATTCCCTTTTCATATAATGTGGAACTAAAGTAAACTCCACTGGGAATTGAACAACTAACTTTCTGGTGTACAGTTTATAAATATATATATATATATATAATTTTGTATGTTTGATTAGGATTTAAAGGATATGCATAATTATTTTACTTGTTTTGTCTGATCAAGAAAACATGTTAAAACATGTTATGTTTAGACCCATTTGCCAAAACAGTGAATGTCTAAGTGTCCTGGTTGCTGTGCAGTGTTTATGTAAATGAGCTGCTCACAATATAAGTACAAAAAAATCAGGACCAACACACCAAATTCTCATTTTCATCCACTGCTTGGAAAATATGAGCTTTGCAACATCGTCCCAAACAATTCCAGATGGCATATGAAGCAACTAAGAGGCATTTTGCATCCAGAAGTATATGCATCCCAGTCTTCGACAATGCCTATGTTCCAGTTTTACTTTGTAATTTATCGCCTTTTCTTTTCATTTAAAATATGTGCCGTATGCAAGAAAAAAAAAAATCCTGAAGTATGTAAAGTAGCACTGCAGCATATTCATACAGCAACACACTCATGTATTCCACTGGATAATAAGCCTGAAGACTTTACATATCAGTTAGTTATTTTCCAAGGTCTGACACATGAAAGGTAAAACAATCACAATTTTATGGAGGACAGGAAAAGATGTTGGCAAGTATTAACTAAAAGCTGTATCGATTGTGGACTGAAAAATGGGGATAAAATCATTGAGTTGTCAGATTGCCACCTGCTATAACGTATGAGGGAAGAGATGGGCATGAAATCCTCATAAACCAAAATGCAGCAGTCTATCATCGAAGTGAGATGAGAAGGAAATGTTTCATGCAAGGTCACAGCGAAGCAAATGTGACATTAAAAACAGCTCAAGACGTTAATTCATTCTAAATGTGCGATTTATATGCCATGGGAAACTTACCTGACAATATATGCCTTGTAAAGCTTTGTGCAAAGGTCAATCTGAAGTTTCTCTGACAATTTTAGAAACTTTTAGAGGTATTACTTAGTTACAGTGTTGACAGTCGACATCAGAAACGTCAGCGTGGTGCACTATTTATTTATTTATTTAGTCCAAAATCATGTTGTTCAGATACTTGAAGAAAAGACAAAGAAATCGTGAAGATGAATAACGATACACTTCCAAATGATGGCTTTATTTTATTAATTTTTTTTAAATACAATATCTTGTACTGCCAGAACAGTAAACCAGCTTGATCTGTTGTTAATCATGCAGGCTGGTTCTTTTAAACTTTGCAGATATTCACTTCTGTAATCTGTTGGAATTGCAGATTGATTGTGCTTTAAGCAGACTGTGGACACTACTGAAATGTATATTTTTTCCTCCTGTGCATGTGACTTCAGTTGCACCGATAAGGTCTTTGTGCCCCAACTGAGACTTGTTGATCGGTCATGGGCGATGCACCAGCTGTGTTCAAAGGCGTTTAACTGTGGTAGCAGTCAGGCGTGAGGGGATGGACCTGGGAAGTCTGCTGTGTATGAAGAAGACAATACCTGACCTTGGCCTCACTGTGTGAGCTGCTTGGCAAAGAATGTGCTCCACTGTGAATGCAAATGAAGAGGATGAGCACAGCACAGAACAAGCTACCTGGAACACTGAGTCACTGTGCTCTGTAGTCTCAGCTTTAGCATTCAGCTCATTGTTGAGCTGCGCTCTAGTATCACTACTGTTGTCTGATAAAAGGATTTTGGTCCATGAAAGGATGTGAACGAGTGCGTAGTTTTGGTAGAGAAGTCGGGCAGTGGTGGGCTTAATGAATGATGTAAACCTTGTATTTCAAAAGATTTTAATCTGTTTTCTGTGTAGACCAGTGGAGAGTCCCTGAGGTCCTCAGCACAATTTGGCCAGAGGAGGCCTACCACTCAGCGCATGTAAACCATTTGTCAACTGCTACACTCCATACCTCAGTGCCGATGTGAGGTCTGCATTACAATATACTGAGGCTCAACCTGTACAATCTGAAAAACAACAAAGAACTGGGATGGTTCATCCAACACGACTGATTTCCTCAATTATGACACATCAGGATGAAAATAGATTATTACTTCCCTTAGTGAGCACTTATAATTTTAGTTACTTACCGTTACTAAACTCAATACAGTCACGTTTTTCAAATATGCAGGTGGAAGGGGACGTCTGGAGGGAAATTAAACCAATCAAGGCCTTTAGGAGGAACCCAAACCTGAAAATGTTACTAACAAGAGCAAATCTGAAGCCAAGTGTGAGGCCACCTCGGGATGGCCTACAAAACTATTTTCAACATAAACAGATGGTTGTAAATCCATTTAGCAAGGCCACTTGGCCTATTAGAAATTGTTTTTCCCTGAATTCTAAGAATCTGATTTATGCAATCCAATGTACACATTGCAGTCTCATCTATGTTGGTGAAACGGGCTCCACATTGAGAGAGAGGTTGGGGCAGCATTTGTCAGCCATTCGTAGGGGTACTCAGGCTACCCCTCTGATAAAACACTTCCATGACCATTTGGAGAGGACCTTCATTATTATGGGCTTGGAAACAAGCCCGAATTGGTCAGTGGGTCAGCGCAGACGGTTTGAAAGTATCTGGATGCAGAAATTAAACACTTACCTCCCATTGGGTTTTAATTTACCGGCTTGACATGCTGCTGGCTTAATTAAAATATAATAGATATGTAATAACTACATTACTAGCCTAATTCAAAAAAACTATATGGGAAAGGGAACACGACAATAAGGATTACCAACATGGGGTGAATAAAAACAATTTTTTCTTTACTACCCTGAGTCTCTTGTTCGTGTTGATTTCCTTAAAATGCATATGTGAGTTTGTTGTGTCATCATATTTTTGGTTTTTTGACTGGAGATGGATACTTACTTTTTTTTTTCTTGCCTTTTTTGGTTTGGTCTGAGCTCCATTTTGGTTTATATGGAGGGGAGATTATATCCTATGAAGGAAACATCCATCCATCCATCCATCCATTTTCTTCCGCTTATCCGGGGCCGGGTCGCGGGGGCAGAAGCCTAAGCAGAGAAGCCCAAGCTTCCCTCTCCCCAGCCACCTCCTCCAGCTCATCCGGAGGGACCCCAAGGCGTTCCCAGGCCAGCCGAGATACACAATCTCTCCAGCGTGTCCTGGGTCTACCACGGGGCCTCCTCCCGGTGGGACATGCCCGGAACACCTCACCCAGGAGGCGGCCAGGAGGCATCCTAATCAGATGCCCGAGCCACCTCAACTGGCTCCTTTCGATGTGGAGGAGCAGCGGCTCTACTCCGAGCCCCTCCCGGATGGCCGCACTCCTCACCTTATCTCTAAGGGAGAGGCCAGCCACCCTTCGAAGGAAACTCATTTCTGCCGCTTGTATTCGCGATCTTATTCTTTCGGTCACTACCCAAAGCTCGTGACCATAGGTGAGGGTAGGAACGTAGATCGACCGGTAAATCGAGAGCTTCGCTTTTACGCTAAGCTCCCTCTTCACCACGACGGACCGGTGCAGCGTCCGCATCACTGCAGAAGCAGCCCCGATCCGCCTGTCGATCTCCCGTTCCCTTCTCCCATCACTCGTGAACAAGACCCCGAGATACTTAAACTCCTCCACTTGAGGCAAGAACTCGTTCCTGAGCCGGAGATGGCACTCCACCCTTTTCCGGCTGAGGACCATGGCCTCAGACTTAGAGGTGCTGATTCTCATGCCAGCCGCTTCACACTCGGCTGCGAACCGTTCCACTGCGAGCTGGAGGCCCCCCCGTGATGAAGCCAACAGAACCGCATCATCTGCAAAAAGCAGAGATGAGACTCTGAGGCCACCAAGGAAGAAGCCTTCCGCCACCTGGCTACGCCTAGAAATTCTGTCCATAAAAATTATGAACAGAATCGGTGACAAAGGGCAGCCCTGACGGAGTCCAACACCCACAGGAAACAAATCCGACTTATTACCGGCTATACGGACCAAGCTCTCACTGTGGTTGTACAAGGACTGAATGGCCCGCAACAATGGGCCAGACACCCCATACTCCCGCAGAACCTCCCAAAGAACACCCCGAGGAACACGGTCGAATGCCTTCTCCAAGTCCACAAAGCACATGTAGACTGGTTGGGCAAACTCCCACGCACACTCGAATATCCTTGAGAGGATAAAGAGCTGGTCCAGCGTTCCACGACCAGGACGAAAACCGCAAGGAAACATATAAATACAAATATAAAGAAATAAACCTGGAATTATATATGTATGTGTGAATATATATATATATATATATATATATATATATATATATATATATATATATATATATATATATATATATATGTGTGTATGTGTGTGTGTATGTATATATATATATATATATATATATACACATGTAAATATAGTACACTGCACAAAGCTCATACTCTAAGTCTACTCTTCTAAGATCATTAAGTTTCTTCAAAAGCCAGTGTAAACAATTGATATTCATCTATCTCTAAATCTGACCATATATCAGCCACTATGTTTTAATATATTTATTTTTATTCTATATGGAATTTAAAATAAATGTTTCATTTTATTTGTTTAAAATGTGATGTAAGATTTTTTTTTTTTTTTTTAATTGGATAGTGCAACAGTGAAGGGTAGACAGGAAAGTTGGGAGAAACAGCAGGGGGAAGTGCAAAGGGTCACTGACCCCCAGCCCTAAGGCATATGATCGCCTGCTCACTCAGTGAGCCAGCCTGGCACCCCAAGTTATATTTTTAAAGTTAATGTATGTTCATTAACTGCACAAGACTACAGTAAATCTTACTGCTATGTTTTGCTGTAACTACATAGCAACATGCACTGACATCTTTATGATGTGCATATAATTTCAAAACTTATGGTAGTTTGTAAAATGTTCAAAACTCCTGTTGTTCATCTTTTGTTCTTCTAACCTAGCACCTTGCCTAAACAGGTTGAAAAGTGGCAAAAGTTAAGTGTCGAGCACAAAGTGTAGCTCTACTTTCTTTTTCACTTATATGCATAACTGCTGTGGTTGTGCATTGGGTTCTGGAAGGTGGCAAAATGCAGTTAACTGCATAGCAGCTGAATACGTTTGTAACCGACTGTTGGTGTTTCTCTGCTGATGTAGTATTTTTATAGCAGGTTATGCAGGATTGGGTATTCTGTAAATGTGAGATTTAAAGTGGAGAGTTTAGTCATGATTTTTAAGGCATTCATTCATTTCAACATATGGAAAGTTGTAAATTTACACACACACACACACACACACACACACACACACACACACACACACACACACACACACACACACACACACACACACACACACACACACACACAGGGAGTACTCTGCAAAAATCTACAGCCACCCATCATTTCTTTATATTTTACTTCCAAGGAGCTAGACTCTGTTATAGGTTTTTAAGCAACAGTTCTTCAAGCTTTGAGAAGGTCTTTCAAAGTTTTTCTTTAGACACGGGCTGTTTTTCATTAATTTTCGGTCTAGTCCTTGTACATGATCATCTTCGGAGTAATGTTGTTTTTTGTTGTTTGTTAAGCCACTTAACACTGACAAGACAATGCAGTTTGACAGGAAGAAAATAGTATTTTTGCACTGACAAGTCAGTAAGTGTGGAAGAGGTCAGGAGAGAGGTAAAACAGTGGGTGTCGACAGCCATCTGTAAAACACAGTGGGAGGCTCTGTCATGGTTTGGGGCTGCATTTCAGCCAGTGGTGCTGTGGATCTTGTCAAAACTGATGGAATTATGAACACAGAAAAGTACTGTCAGATTTTGATCCGCCATACACTACCATCCGGAAAGCATCTGATTGGCAACGGCTTCATTTTTCAGCATGATGATGATGATCCAAAACACACTGCCAGTGCACTAAAAGCATACCTGGATAGAAAAACGCACAACTGAACACTATCAGTCATGGACTAGCCTCCTCAGAGCCCGTACCTCAGTGTGGGATCATCTTGACAGAGAACAGAACAAAAGGCAGCTGTCATTCAAGGAAGAGCTTTGAATGTCCTTCAAGAAGACTAATTAAAGAAATCAGATGAAAGCTTGCCTAAGATAATTTAGGCTGTGTTGAAGAATAAAGGTGGTCATAACAAATATTGACTTTCAAGCTTGTTAGAATTCTACAAACTCTGTTTTACCTTGTATAATGTATTCCCATGTATGGTTGTGCATGTGTCAATAAATCACTGCACCTATTTCCCATTTACCTCGGAAAATATGAAGAAATATGTGGTATAGTGTACATGCTAGCTTTTCCTGTACAGTGTAGCTTATCATCTGACCGGCCAGTCTCAAATATTATATAAAACACAGGTCTTCGTCATTAGGAAAATGAGCGATAGAGGAGGATGGATGGAGGACAGTTAGTTAATCAGGACGTGCAGACAATTAGAAAGGAGGAAGTGAAGGCAGCTTTGAAGAGGATGAAGACTGGAAATGGTCCAGATGACATATCTGTGGAGGTATGTAGATGTCTACGAGAAGGCAGTGGACCTTTTGGCTAAATTGTTTAACACAATCTTGAAGAGTGAGAGGATGTCTGAGGAATGAGGAAGAAGTGTACTGATACTGATTTTTATCCCTGTGCAGTATCTACACAGGGATAAAGTTAATGGACCAAACCAAGAAGATATGGAAAGAGTTCTTGAAGCTAGGTTAAGAATAGAGATGACGATCAGTGAACAGCAGCATGGCTTCATGCTGAGAAAGAGAACTACAGATTTTTAAAGTGTTGATGGAGAAGCATAGAGGAAGTTGGAAGGAGACATCTTTGTGGATCTAGGATGGACCAGAATGGACAGGATTAGAAATGAGTATATCAGAGGGACACCTCAGGTTGAGCAGTTTGGAGACAAAGTTAGAGAGGCGAGACTGAGATGGTTTGGACATGTTGAACATGTAGATGCCAGGCAGCAGGAAAAGATGAACACAGAAGATTCATGAACGTAGTGAAGGAGGACATGCAGAGGGTTCATGTAAAAAAAGAGGATGCTAGGGACAGGGTGAGGTGTAGGCAGATGATCCGCTGCGATGACCCCTAAAGGGAGCAGCTAAAAGCAGAAGACAGGCCTTTGTCAGAAAATAGAAGGACTTTCTTTACTTTACTTTATTACATTTAGCAGACGCCTTTATCCAAAGTGACTTACAATGATGACACAATAATACAAAAAGCCAAAACAAAAATAAAACATTAAAAGAGTTAAACATTAAAAAACAATGGCACATTAAAAATGTATGTCTATACACATCAGAGTTAATTGTCTTAGTGCAGGTGTTCTCTAAAAAGCTCAGTTTTTAGGAGTTTTTTAAAAATGGCGAGGGACTCTGCTGCTCTGGTGGAGGTAAGCAGCTTGTTCCACCATCTGGGAACTATGGAGCAGAACAGTCTGGATTGCTTTGGGTGGATGTTGGGTAAAGCAAGGCGACATTCAGTGGAGGAGCGCAGAGGCCGAGATGGAACATAGGCCTTTAGAAGCGAGTGCAAGTAGTAAGGCGCCTGTTCTGTCATTACCTTATAGGCAATCATGCAGGCTTTATATTTGATGCTTTTGTTCTAGAAGAGCAAACAAAATGACCTGCTTAGTTCAGTCTCATATGTTTTCTTTGCATAGCTCAGGGACTTTGTTGTGTGAATTCCATACTGCCATGCTGTGTCACTTTAGAGTACAGGAGGGAGTGTAGCGCACCAAGCAACTTGTTTGCCATATGTAGGGCCAACCAGCCCTGAGGGAGATAACATTGCCCTCAGAGAACCACCTGACTCCCAGTTTTAGCTTATTCATGAGAATAACACTCAGAATGTATGCTGCTGTCATACTGTGTTTCTTTACTAACTTAATTTTATAGGTACAGGCACACTGAGACATCCTGTTGTCTTATAAAAGAATGTGATTAGAATAAACATCACACAATTCCTCATATTTTTTAAATGGTCATCTGAAATGCAATGTAGTGCACAACTGCTACCGGCCAATTTAAATTTGAGTGAGTGAATATATGACTCACTTTGTCAACATGGGAAAGGAACTACACCGGTGAGATAGTACAAGCTTATTAGAAATTATCATAAAACAGGAGAGAATTTGCAGGGAAACAAGCAGTTGTGAAGTATTGATCACAGCATGGGATTAAGTTGGGTTAGAGGCAGGATTTACAGTCGTACTTTAACATTAAGCATGCTCGTTATCTTTAGGGATTAGATGTGACATTTATTTATTTATTTATTTTATGCTAGAAAATGCATGCATTTTCAATCTGAAGTGTAACACCGACTGCATGATGACAGTTCTGCACATGGAGAGGGAACAAAAAAAAGCTCCTTGGAGCTTTATATTTAAAGCAGACCTCAAATTCCGGATGTGTTTATGATCATCGGTGGAAAGCAGATTAATTTTGCCAAAGATTGATCATCACACAGCAGAGGGACCTGCACACAGGCTGACGCTATACCGGTATAATATAAGCTACTTCAACGATCCTCACTGGAAAGATAATTCTTTAAAATGCATTTGAAACTATTAGGGTACTTAGAGTGCATATCTGTCTTTGCAAGAAGATAAAGACCTGAATTCATCTCACGATTTTTGTACCAATGCAATTTTACTCTTCCATGACCATAAAGCTACAACGCAGGAGCTTTGGACTCCATTTCTTCTTACTCGGCATGCTTCTGAAGGTAGCAGAGACATTTTCACATTTTTAACATCCGGCAGAGAAACCACAGACTACTAAGACATTTAAATTAATTAGTATCACTATCACTTAAAATAGCATTATGAATATTTACATAATGATCAAATATTGATGCTGGTAAACAATTACGTCTGTGTTGCTTTTTCTTCAGATGATGCTGAATCTGTGGAGTTACTGGTATTGATCTACTTCATGTGTATTATGTCATTTTATTAAGCAGTAAAGTCCAAATGTATTACAATCGAGAACGTGTCATTGATGTCGATTACTCTTGCATTTGTCATCAATTATCTTTCAAATCAGGGTGTAATGTGGTAAACACTGAACCCATATGATTAGCATGGAAACCAACCATGAACAGACTTATAAGTTATCAAATTGCAGTTAATTTTTAAAACTTATAAGTAGTAGTGTGAAGAATCACAATGTCCTTGTTCGCTCAGAGCAACAGGCTTTTGGAGAACATGAAGATGGTTCATTAAATTCTTCTTGATTAACTCGGTGAAATGGAAAAAGTAGTCCACACTTCAAGTACCAGTATTTTGGTATTTTTGGCTCTCTCTCAGCTTTATAAACTGCTACATAATAACACACCTGGGCAGCTACTGAATGATGACTACTCTTTTGTTGACACTTTTATTATGCAAAAGACAGAAGGGAAGCAAAGGACTCTGTTTAAGAGGTCATTGAAATTAGTATAATCAGCAAGACTGCAGATATTGTCATACCTGGATGGTTTTTCAGATTGTGGTGAATTGGAAACTGCTCACATATAAAAGTATTAAGTGCTCCTCAGTGGAGACAAGAACACACTTTAATTTCCAGTTAAAACAAGACAACCTTCTGACTTTACATCTCGGTATTTTTCAGGCTTCAAGAAGACAATGCAGTTGCCATAGTGAGGAATGTAAGTGAAATGACGCAAAACGGAAGAAAGACAAAATATGGCAATTAATTCAGTGCGGGGAGGCTAAAAGAAAGAAAGCACAGACAGTTCAAATGATTTTCAAATTCTTAGGTACAAAGCTTTGTTGAAGCTATAATGCTTTGGAACCCCTTCATAAGACTATATGATTGTCAAAAGGTTCTTTTAAAATGACCGATTAATATTTACATATAAAAAAAAAAAAAAAATCTCCTTCACACCCCTGGGGAGGGTTGGTATACATTTATGTTTCTCAAGTTTGGGTCCTCTAAAGAAACATACCAATATATACACTGCTCAAATAACTTAAAGGGACACTTTTTAAATCAGAGTATAGCATCAAGTCAGTTAAATGTCTGGGATATTCAACTGGTCAGTTAAGTAGCAGAGGGGGTTGTTAATCAGTTTCAGCTGCTTTGGTGTTAATGTCATTAACACCAATATGTGCGATTGCCAGAAGGTTTGCTGAGTCTCCCAGCACAGTGTCAAGAGCATGGAGGAGATTCCAGGAGACAGGAAGTTTCTATAGGAGTGCTGGACAGGGCCGTAGAAGATCCTTAACCCGCCATAAGGGGGGTATCTACTCTTTTGTGCAGGTCACTGGTGTGAATATGTCTGACCAAATGATCAGAAACAGACTTTATGATTGTGGCCTGAGGGCTTGATATCCTCTAGTGGGCCCTGTGCTCATTGCCTGGCACTGTGGAACCCAATTTGCAATAGAATAGAATACCAGAATTGGCAGGCTCACCACTGGTGCTTTGTGCTTTTCACAGATGAGAGCAGGTTCACCCTGAGCACAGGTAACATATGTCACGGGGTTTGGAGAAGCTGTGAAGAATGTTATGCTGCCTGTAACACTGTTCAGCATGACCAGTTTGGTGGGTCATTGATGGTATTGGAAGGCATATTCATGGATGGACACACAGACCTCTACAGGCTAGGCAACGGCAGCCTGACTGGCATTAAATCCTTGGACCCAATGTCTAGGCACAGTTGGTCCTGGGTTACTCTTGGTGCACGCCAATGCCTGGCCTCATGTGGCGAGAGTATGCAGGCAGTTTCTGGAGGATGAAGAAACTGATACCACTGACTGGCCCCCACTCTCACCTGACCTAAATCCAATAACACATTTGGGACATAATGTTTCAGTCCATCTGACACCACCAGGTTTCACCTCAGACTGTCCAGATCTGAGAGGAGATCCCCACGGACACCATCCATCGTCTCATTAGGAGCATGCACCGATGTCAGGCATGCAGACAAGCATGTGGGGCCAAACAATCTACTGAGTACCATTTTGAGTTGCAGCACTGAAGGGTCAGCAAAATGGACTAGCCTCCTGTATCACTTTTTGTCTTTGAATTTAGCCCTCTGTAGGTTAATCATTCTCATTTCATATCAAATCATATGGCATCCTTTTATTCCTATCACATTACTCAGTCCATATCAGTATAGATATCCAGCATGATTTTTTTCCTATTGAGATTGGATTTGTTTTTAAAGTGTCCCTTTAATTTTTTTGAGCAGTGTATGTATAACTTACTAAAACTAGTTTGCCTATTAAAAGAAGAACGAACAAACAAACATGGAAACACTTATGATGCTGGGCCAGAGGGAAAGGGAATCAAACGTTTTTTAGGCAAAACAGAAAAATAACAGATGCAATTTTTATGGATACAGAGGGGAGCACATGATCTTTATTCACTACCAACATTTTCTACAGTCACCAATACGATCGTGTCCAAGCACATTGCACCAGGTAATGCACATAGTGAGGTTCCTCAGTGACAATGGACTGTGTCAACTGCATAATGGATGATGTGTCAAAGTTGTCATGCTATTTATTGCATTTTTGAATTTTACTATTGTTTGAACAGTAAAACTGCTGCTGGCTGAAAAGTACAATCTGCCATCATAATTACTACTCTGTGTAGGATTAGTCACTGTCCCAGCTGCAAATGTAAGATGTTTGATGAGCCCCTTTCAAATCCTACTGTGTTGAGGATCGAAGAGGGGTAAAATGCTGTTGACACAGGCACCATAACCCTAACCCCATTAAAAGGCCAAACTTGTATAATTCTATATGTGTAACCAAGCAGCTGTATTTCTTATAGTTTCAATAAACAGGGACAAAAACAGAACAGATGAGCTTCATCTAACGAAGTCTGCTCCCACATAGGACAGAAACCCAAGTTTACTGGGAAATGTGTTTGATCCAGACCAACACCACACCCTCCTTGTTTGAATGTTGATTTTGTCTGTGGTTGTATGCGTAACACAGGAGGAAAATGTGCAGTTATACTGAAGTGAGCAGCAATATAAATGGCTCCATTGTTTATTTGTATCATTGAACAAAATGAGTAAAGAGAAACACCATCTGCCGTTAAGACAATTTAACTTCCAAATAGCACTTCTAGAGCTATGATTTGACTGTGAATTTTGTTTAGTTGTAGTTGCACAGTTAAAAAAAAAAAGAATTTTGTGACAGCCATTAATTAAAAACAAGCAAACAAACAAACAAAAAAAACCTATTAATTGTTTCACTGGGGAATTATTGTGGAAGGCTGGATCATCTCTCTAGGGCTTGGAGCTCATCCATCAATTTGCAAGTGGGCGCTTTGAAGCGCTCTTCCATCTCACCATCATTAGATGTAATGAAGTAGAGCCTGTGGGTCTACTCTTGCCTGTTGTCCAGCTGTTTTTCCAATTACAGAGAGTTGAAAAATACTAGTATTCACTGTATACTTCATATTACCTGGATAACTGCTCCATAGTGACCCCCTTTTTTTTCCTGAATGACCAGAAAAATGTTTTTCACTGTGACCTGGAAATGCTGTGCATGTATGTTCCTCTTCACTTTGCATGTCTCACAGCATTTGAGTGCTACTTATATCTCTGGATTAACGTGGATATGTATTCAAAATATGTAAGCTAAAGGAAGTGGCATGGTGCCATTTTCACCACTGATCATTCCTGTGTTTTAGACCTTCACGGCTGTAATGTGTAACTATACATTTTGCACATAGAGGATATAAGTTCCATAATTAAATAAAATAGGTGATTCTCCCTGAAAACTTTCCTCCTACACCAAGAACTGTACCATAAAAAGAAGCAGCATAGGATAAAGAGGAAGTGCTACTTAGCATGGCAAAAGTTGAAGTCCATGTTGATTTCATAAATAAAATCTTGCAAGGTTATCAGGGTTGTTGATGTGCCTGGCTTTTCCATCTTGGGCTGCACATTCTGAACAACATGTCCTTCAGAGGCACCAACAACAGGACAAGAAATTTAAGTGAAATATATTACAAACTGAAAAGAAAGTAGAAAATACACAAACATTGAGGCTTAACAAAACTGAATCTTCCCACAAGGTTACTCTTCTTCTTAGAATGAAATTTGTTTTTAAATACTTTCTGCTTTTTACCAGTGACAAATACCCAGTGTGTGCAGGAAATCTTCCCTGCAAGACAGTCATTATATTTTCAGTATTGCTAGTCATGGAATGTTTTTCGGTCCTCTGATTATTAAGTACTGACCTGGTAAACCTGTAATAAATTAACAGTATGTAACTGCATAATTACTGTTGCTAAAATTAGATAATAAAGAAAAAAATTAAAAATTAAAGAAAAGATGCTAAGAAAAACCCACACAATTACTGACTCTAAGCACTGTGCAGCTGTGACTGCCTTAGACTGGAAATAAATAAATAAATTAAAAATAAAATAGTGTACTTTCTTGGGAAGTAAGCAATCATTTCTGAGAAACAGGTGTTTCATTAGCCATCCCAAAATTTATGCCAATAGTGCCCAGTTTTCATTGTATATAATCTAGAATGTAAACGTTCTAACTTTAGCATTATTTACATGTCATTGGTTTACAGGTAATAGGACATGACCCCTTCAGTAGCTTGCATTTTTACTGACTGAATCTTCCCATTAAACCTCACTTTATTTTATTAACGTGCTCACACTCACACTTTCAGCCCAAACACAGCTATATTAGCATTTGGTACCATGTGCCACCTAATGCAAAAGCAATATTCAGTCCATTTAACTATTTTGTTTTGTGTGTTTTCTGTTTCTGAGAAATAGAAGAAAAAAAAAATCCCTTGCTGGCTGATTCACCATCTATTGCCAAACATTTCTGTCTGTGGTGTACACGCAATGAACAGCAGATGTATTCAAGCTAAAAACCATGCCGATGAGGTGTTTTACCAAAATACTAAGACTGCAAACCACAAAAACAATTACCCGAAAAGCCAATAAAATACTCTTTAGAGTATATAACAGTGATATTTGTAATATACAGAGTGATTAGTACTATGTTCACTTCTTGCCAGCCCTATTGATGTAAGTGGATAGACGTGTGATTTTATGTGTGTACACAAATACATAGGCAGCACAGAAAACACAAGTATGCACCTAAAGTATTAACTGTTTGAGATGGAATATATTGTTGTATATGTTTCTCACCTTTTCTGAGCTCAACTGTTGAACTGTTGACAGGTTTTTGTGTTGATTACAGTGTGCTGTCATGTCTCTTCACACAGTTTTTAATGAAGCCTGTGCAGAAGGAGATACATCCAGCATCAACACTTAAATAACTTTGAGGTAATTAGTCTGCCCTAATTAGGCAGAAACCTGGTTCTACACACAGAAACAATCCTAGGTGAGAATCAATTTGGTGATGGGCTTCGCGCTTCTAAAAGAAGAAGTGTTGCCAAGTAAACATCCAGCAATATAATGATCAAAAGGAAATAGTTTGAAATCACTTCACAGTGAAAAGTTAGCATAAATATGATAAACTCAAATCTTAGTTGTGTGCAAGTTAACTTTGTGGTGACCCACTGACATCACTTTTCATGTAGTGAATGGTCCACGACTGCAGGTAAAGAACAGAAAGCAGAAAAAGTGATGAATGTTATTTCAAACTATTTCACAATGAAGGGTAACAGCGTAGCTCTATGTTCAATCAAAATATTGAACACAGTGCTACACCATTATATTCTGTTATGAGACAAGAAATCAAATTTCCCAATTTTGATTCAGGAGACAGGCACTCTCTCTATTTTTAAGACTAGGCTTAAAACTTTTATTTATGAAAAAGCTTATAGATGGATGGATCAGGTGACCCTGAACCATCCCTTAGTTATGCTGCAATAGGTCTAGGCTGCTGGGGGGGTTCCTGTGATGCGTTGAGTGTTTCTTTTCATTCACCTTTTTTTACTTTGTTTAATAATAACAACTAATGATTAAATGCAGAGTGGGGAATAATCTCTGGCTCTCCGTCCTCAACCCCAACCCATCACGGCAGATGATCGCCCCTCCCTGAGCCTGGTTCTGCCGGAAGTTTCTTCCTGTTAAAAGGGAGTTTTTCCTTCCCACTGTCGCCAAATGCTTTCTCATAGGGGGTCGTTTTGACTGTTGGGTTTCCTCTGTAATTATTGTAGGGTTTTTACCTTACAATAAAAAGCACCTTGAGGAAGCTGTTGTGATTTGGTGCTATATAAATAAAATTTGAACTGAATTAATTTCAGGTGCACTTTAATTTTTGTGGCCAGCGATATCATCTAATCTGGAACAGATGCAAAATGCAAAATATGTCAAATGTCAGCTGTGTGGGAGGCAGAGTAGGATCCAAGTGCAGAACTTACTCAAAAACGCAGGTTTAATATTGAATTGTCTTCCAAAACAGAAAACTAAGGCAGGACTGGAGTCAGAAATGCAAAACTCAGAAACAAAAGGGAAACCACAGGACAAGGAAACACACAGCATGAGGGGAGGATGCAACAAAAGAGTGAGGAGGAAAACTGAGACCTTAAATACACACACAAGGTAATTAGGGAGAGTGGAGACAGCAAGGGAGAACAGGTGAACTGAATCTAACTAATGAGCGAAGGAAAGCAAAACTGAACACAATGCACAGAAGACAAGGGACCAGCAAAATGAAACAGGAAGTAGCTAACACCAAACAGAGATGGAAATTTGACACGGGAAACATAGGGAATGTAGGGAGAACTGAAACTCTAGAACTAAAATGCAAGCACCTAGAACTCCAGCATAAATCCAAAATATAATTACAGCAACTGTGCATGTCAAAGATGGGCAAAGCTGAGTTTGTTCAACAATCATGCTTAGGTTTTAAGTAGCTGAGTCAAGCTGATATAGTTTGTGGAATCTGCCTGTCAGGCGGTACATCTTACTGACCTTTCAGATTGTAGGCTTGGATCTTGTGCTTCCTCAGGTGGGAGATGGTTGGCCATGTACCAAATTGCATATTCATGATTAGGGAAAAATTCATGCCATCCCTTAGCAGGAGTACACCATGCCTTTCAGGCAGGACTCTTCTGCATTCTTGATTATTTGCAAGACTATGTAGCAGGTGCAAGTGGAGCCAGCACTGGAAAAATGGAGAAATCGTGTGTTTGGTAGATTATGTTGAATAACTAGCATATGAGTGCGTTTTCCTCACAATTTCAGTTTCACTTTCCTTATTTATTTATTGTTCCATTGCCTGTCTACCAGTTAGACAGTTCTTCCTGCAGTGTTTTTGTGTATGTGTTTATTAAATTCTGCAAACGCCAGAGCACCATACCTGGAAACGAGAAAGTAAAAATATTGTGAAAACCTTTCAGTATAATAATTTAAATTTAAGTCACACAAATTACTATTACCAGCTGCGGGTGTTCTTGACTGCTTTTCCGTGTTGATTTGTGTAACATGTCATCTTTCAACGCAACTGTAACTACATCTCTACAGCTGTGCTACAACAAACTTTGTCTACACTACGTTCAGTGCTGTGCTGCAGCAACAGCCTCTGGCATCATTTTACTAATGCCTGACTTATCATTTTCAATTCTTTTGCATTTTTGCTATTTTGACGGTTTTTTCAGAGGTGGCTTCAGTATATTCCACCTCAAACAGTTGCTTCAGCAGAATACAGTTAATTTCTTTACACATTAATGTAGGATAAAGAAAACGTTACCCCCACTTTGGTGTCACACCAGGCAGCTGAACTGCACTAAAAACTGCAAAACTGAGAAAAAATATTTAGTGTTGTTAGTGAATAGTGAACTCACTGAATAGTGTTTTCAGCTAAAGAATCACTTCAGTAGAATTCTCCTTTAATCCATCTGATCATTGACCATTGGCTCATTGTCTTAGTTTTCAGACTCTGTTCCAATGGGTGACATCAGAACAGAATCCCACAGAATTTTCTTTTTTTTAATTTATTATGGCATTGTTCACCAAGCTCCTTCAAATGATCATGAACTGTCTTCATCAGTTTGCAGCCGAACTGTTGCTACGGCCACTAGCAGTAGACACAAGGCAGTCCAGTTTTATAAAACATGTCACACAATTAAAGAAATTAGCACCAATAACTATGAAGAATCCCAAAGTGTTCTCTCAGTGTGATTTTTTTTTTTTCAAAGTTAAACTTTGATATTCGTATATGATATTTTCAAATCGCAAAAATAAACATCCGTTTTAATTAAGTTGGGATGATTTTAAGTAGTGACTTTGAACTTTAGGAAGATGCAAGTTGCTATAACCTTCAGCTGTGGTGCGTCTGTTAATAGTTCAGACAGGCTTGCATCTCACTCTGTTCGGAGATATCAGAAAGCTCAGCAGGGAGAGCAGCCTATTTAGTTAAGAGTCAAAAAAGCTAGAAAATATTTTATGTTGCAGTATGTGTTCGCCCGCTGGGAGCCAGCAACATTTCAGCTGAACTCTATGTGTTTGTACTCAAAATACTACACAGAAATGAAAATCAAAAAAGGGAAAGACCAACAAGTGACCAGAAGAAGAAGAAAAAAAAAGCTATCTGAATTATTACATCAACACCAGCAGGAGAGACAGACAGAGGGTGGGTTTCTGCTGCCAAGCTGCTTCCTGTGTGTAAATATTTGAACTGTATGCACAACCATGCTTCACTGTTTCTGTGCACCTTGTTAAAGCCACTTTGATGGCCTTGTGATACAGTTATTTCCCACCGTGATTTTTACAATAAGGAATACAAAATGATTTTTAACCAGAAATGAATCATGACATTGATGGCACCACTTATTTGCTTTTTGTTACCCCTTGAATAACTTTGAATTAAAATGAGAAAATACTGATGGCTCGATACTGATAGGGAACAGAGACGTGATGCTTCTGCTTACACAGGTAGGACTGTGGCATTCTTCACCATTTATATTTATATATATATATATAGGTATAAAACTAAATCTAAAATAAACCAGGATTTTTATTTCCTTTAGTGAGACAATTCATCTCACTTAAATGATCAAGGGTGCATGATAAGTAATGGCTTTAATTTGAGAGATTAACATAAGGATGGCATTAAGCTTAAAACACAAATCTTCTATTTGCAGGTAGTGTAAGTTGACAAATTAGGATAATCATGGTTATAATGTTTATGCCATGCAGTGAAGTCTGAAGTGTAACATTCCACTAAATTGCTTGGAGTGGTCTGAAGGCTGGAAAACTTATATTAATGCTGTTCTATAACGTTCCACTTTTTTTTTACCATCAAAACTCCCGTGCTCCTTTTTTGCAGTGTTTTGGGCCATTGTTTGCTGTGTCTGACTAAATCTGAGCAGAAAATATAGGTACATATATTTTTATCTGTGTTCTTGTGCCTTCTTTCACATCATCAAGAGACACAACACCAATGGAAGCTGTGCATGCTCATGCATCACACTGCCTCCACCATGCCTATAGGATGTTATACGCTAAGAATCATTCTGTCTTCTCCATACTTTTTTCTTTCATGTTTCGTTTTTCTGATACTTACTGTGTATAGGTTGATCCTCTGCCCATTAAGTTATCCAAAAAGTGTTTTTCTAGATGTGGTCTGGCTTCTTTAGATGTATTTTGGCAAAGTGTTGTCTGGCCTTTCTATTTGTAGGAACACAGGTTTGTATCTTGTGGAGAACCCCTCTATATTTGCTCTCTTTAGAATTCCCTTTATGGTAGCCTCGGCCCAATTTCAGTCTGACCTATACTTGTACGCCCTCCCTCTCCCTTAACCTTAATGAGGCAGGCATGGAGGGCCTTAAGCCTTAGGTTATAAAGCCTGAGTGAGCACTAATGCGTGTTTACTAAGACACAGCACCCGCTTTGTGTGTGATATGATGAAAAGTCCACTAACTGGTCTCAGCTCTTGCAGAAAGACTTCCTCTGTAATACACAAATATAAATGCAATCCAGTGCATATTTTCAAAGTGCTTCATATAGATTGATAGATAGACAGAGCTGACAATGCAGACTTGACATTCCTGCTTCTGTTGAAGGAAGTTAGAGGCACTCAAAGCTTGCTTGCTACTGTGATTCTACTCTACGCCTTAATTCAGAGACCCTACAGCAGCCTCAAGTGTGACTTCACAAGTGCAACCGAATGACTATTATTGTGACCCTACAACCTCTGACAGGCTGGAATTGGGCCTTGAATTATGACGTGCACTTTTCGTATTGCCTGTCTTGTTGAAAATGTTCTTCACTTAGCAGAATGTTGTGAAGAGGTTTCTCTTTGCCTTTTTATAAAAATGGCTCAACCCCATGAAATTAAATTTAGAGGCTGCACTTCAGTTGCATCTTGACTGTCTTATTTAAAGTGATAGCCTAGCATTAGAAAAACAGGACAGAACCAAATAAAACAAACAAAAACAATGATCTGACTTTACACAAAGAAAAGAAGTGTCTAAAATAAAATCATGTTTCTGAGAGTTGTGTTTTTTTTTTTATATGGGGAAAAAAATGATGCACAATTTGTGTTGAATTATCCCTTGCAGCAAAACAATGGCATGCAAGGTGAATGGAAAACAAGCAGCATTCTAGGGAACGCTGTAAATATTAATGTGAAATGCCACTCTGAAAAATGTTTACTTTGCCAGAATTGAAAAATGGTCCTTATTTCATGCGCTGGGATGTTTGTGTACTTCATTTAATCAGTTTATGATTGCTTTTTTTTTTTTTTTTCTTCAAGCCATTACAGAGGATTACAGATTACCTTTACCAGCTGTAAGCTGTGGTGTCATTCAGCATTCAATGCATTTAAATCAAGCCATTCTACCACTGCCAGCCTGTTCAAAACAGTAACTGTTTATGATAGAGAATATTCTTTATTCATGAAGTTGCTCTTTATTGATTATTGCAGCCTGCAGTGTTCCAGCAGAGGAGCTGGTGCAGGAGACTAATATCAGGCTGAAAGAGGACCTGAAGAGGCTCTATTACATCCCCAAAGTCATGCTTGCTGTTCAGAAGGGGAGAGTTCAGCTTAATTAGGGAAGCTTAATGCCGCTTTTTATGAGGCCTGGAGGGGCTGCTTTCCCCCTCCTCCTTCTGCATATTCATGATTTCGTTTTTGTGTGAAAGACCAAAAGATAAACATTAGAATCATAGTTCTCAGAGTTTGGAGAAACCAGTCCAATGCGTAGAAGTGGATTAATGTGAAAGTGCAATCTTAGGAGTCTCAAACTGTTGTGTTTTTATTGTGCTTTGTGTATCTGAATATACTCATGCTTATTCACTGCTGACCCAAAGTTACCAGTACAGAAACAATTCAGTGATTCACGTTTTCAGTTTTCATCATTTATCTTATGCCTAATATGAAGTTGATAGGCATTGTTTATGTGCAGAAGGATCCCAACTGTAACAATATGGGGCACCATACTTTGAAAAAGCAAAACAAACAAACAAACAAAAACTATGTGTGCTAAAAAGGATTAATGACAAACTAGCATGCTCATGGCAGAGACGCGCGAGGAGTTACTTTCATAACCTCATCCGAAAATAGATGGTTTTATTACGTTAGTAGATACAAGTCGATTTGGAGCTAAAGCCAGAGAGGGTTGCCACGTGTCAGGCAGATGACAGCCTGCGTGATTCTAATTGATTTCAATGATTCTGTTGGATTTAAACCTTCACAGAAGTGCAGTCAGAGGAGGAAACAAATAGATATTTTCTTGCTAGAGTTGCTGCTTTAGGAAAGCCGTAGCACCGCTGTGGGAAAAAAAAAAAAGACTGACATTTGCAAATAATTGCGCATCCAAGGTGGTTATCTATGTGTACCAGAGTCGAGGTTGCATCTCACAAACTGAGAAAACTTTCACTTACTGTTCTACTTGAGTTGAATAGCAGTGTTTTAAATCCCCACTCCCACCCTCAGTGTGCAAGCCCGGCAACACTGAAACATTTTTGAATAGAAATGAGTAATGAAATAATGAACTTGTTGGATACGCAATGCTACGCATGGACAGTCATTAACGATGGTGCGATTTCTTGTTTCCGCAAAACATTCATATAGTAATTTTGTCTGAATAAAACTTCCTATATTTAAAGTCAGGGGATGTATTTCAGAGTACACATCATATAGATAGTTGCTATCAAAGAGAGATTTTGCTCTTCATCCTAAATAATCCACCACAATATAGGGCTTCAG
This sequence comes from Archocentrus centrarchus, assembly GCF_007364275.1. Taxonomy (NCBI): domain Eukaryota; kingdom Metazoa; phylum Chordata; class Actinopteri; order Cichliformes; family Cichlidae; genus Archocentrus; species Archocentrus centrarchus. Next base: position 9,900,612 of record NC_044366.1, read on the forward strand.
AGATAAAGAGGGAAGGTTACTGTCATTTTCATCACTGTGAGAAGGTTTTGTATGGACTCTGCTATCAGAGCTTTTAACAAGAGGACAGTCAGCACCACGCTCTATCACCGGTCTTTACTGTTTCACGTGAAGTGGTGAACTCCTTCACCAAGAATTGCAGACAGTGCCTCCAGGTCCCCCAGGAGGTCATTACGATAGGGATGAGCAGCTCAAAAGCACTGTATGATGGACAGCGCAGTGACAGCGGGGAAGGAGAGGACACGGTGTGTGTGTGTGGGGGGGAAATATAAATTGGAATGTGCTGAGTGGAAATAGATCAGGTTTCTGTTACAGAAGAAACTTTTGACAGTATGGGATCTTGCTTGTATCAGCAATCTTCCAGTTGAACAAATATGAACAGAATAGCTCGCTGAAACCTGTAATTTAAAATACTACGAGCCATTTTAATAAACCGATCACTCACACATGAACAGCTGGAATTTGTTACGTGTGTCGAAAATACAGTTCATGTCTAGTTTTTTTGTTTTGTTTTTTTTTGTTGGAAGACACAAAGACCAAACTGCATAGTTGCCTTGGTGGTTAAAGACTATAACTGATAAGCACCATTTACTCTCTCGGTGACCTTGCATTTACTGGCTGACAGCAGTCTGTTCTGATATTGGAAGCATTATTATACATCACCTCTTCACTCAGTCTATGCCATGTTTAATAGTCTATTGAAACCGAGGTCTTTTCAGGTTACAGAATGAAAAAGTTATATTGTATTTATATATATTTTACCTGAGCTCAGTCGCACATATCTGATTTCTTTTTGAAAACTTCATAGAATTTAAAATGAACTTCTGAGTATTTGGCTGAGTCCTTTATGGCTGACATAATGGTGAGCTGCTGCTTGTTCAGGAGTGTTGAACAGTATAGCAAATGTGTAATTTCATCCAGGTTAGCCTGTAATTTGTGAAAACAGACAGTGGTATTACACAGCACACTGGAGAAATAGGATGTTGAAATTGAATGATTCAGACTTAGTATGTTTTCATCTTTTTTTTTTAGTTCCCATAGGAGGTGTCTTATTGAAATACAGTTAACTTGTTCACCTTTGCTAATGTGTTTATGCTGTCCTGTATCAGGTTGTACAAGTAAGGTCTGTTTGTTTTTCATTCTCATCATTGTTCCCCACTTCCTGTTTTATTTTCTTGTACTTACCTTTCCTTTCATAACCTCCATTTGCTCCACTCTTGGGCTTCCTGCTGTTGTGATTGCTTCCCCTCCATCTGTGTCTAATTGTCTTCCCCTGCTGGTGTTTTTACTCTGTGTACCCCTCTCACTCTCTCACTGGGCCACATTGTCTTTTTTTCCCATGTGTTTGGTGTTCCAGCATTCATTTCTTCATGTAATTCTTCACTTGTGCCAGAACCTCCCTGTTTACCTGTTTGTTTGTTTTCTCTTTCTTTGCCTCAATCTCTTAATTGAGCATTTGCATTCTCTGTTTTCTAACCAGTGGTCATTACACTCTGTTGGTTCTAAGTAGCAAAGGTAAACAAAGTGTGGCACTGTTATAATACCATGAATTATTAATATAAAAGATCAACAATCTGAAAATTATTTAAAAAAATAAACATGAAAATAATCAGTCAGACCCCAGCCTTGTAGTGCTTTGACCCCATTCATCCACCACAATGCCCTTCACAAATTTTTTTTGCTTTATATATGACCTCACTCCCTAACAGTGTTGGGGGCATTGCTCAAAGAAGTAACGTATTACACATTATTCTTTACTTATCTTAAAAGTAATGTGTAATGTCAGAGAAATTCATATATCTTGCTCTTCAGACTATGATCATCCAATCCAATAAATGACACCAAACAAGAGTCAATATAAATGTCAGTATATGAAACATATATTATCAAAACAAAGATAAATATTATTTTGCCATAAAAAATTATACAAGTCATAGAATATGGTAGTCTGTGTTTTAACTGAGCTCTATTTCTTTATTGTTTAAACACTCAGCCAGAACTGGGCATATGGTACTGGCAAGAAGGGAGAGGAGAAGGAAGTCATCAAAGACAACAGGTGTGTGCGTGCAAATACTTAAACATAGTATTATTGTTATTTTCTTTAAACATGAAACATAAAAAAACATGAAAAGCCCTGGCTCCTTCATTTTCCATTTAATATAAAGTGCTTTAGAGCTTTTAGTGAAGCTGTATTATAATGGTAGCAAGGTACAGTACACTGCACTCCATTTGGAACTATTCTGTGTCCACATATGTCTGACTGTATGATATGTCTAATTACTGAAGGAAAAAAAAAAATCATCCTGGGCCCTATTCCAGAAAGCAGGTTTAGCTAAAACCTGTGGGATTGTTAACTCTAAAATGGGGGAAACTGTTCCAGAAAGAGAGCAAACTTCAACGATCAATCATTTGTCGTTTTGTAAAAGGTCACTGAGGGAAAAATGTCTGGATGTTGGAGATGATGTGAATGTTTGAGTGAAAATGAGGCTGAAATGATATTAAGACTTGAAAACTGAACTAAATGTATTTAAAGTGACTTAAATGTTGTCAACATTTTGAAAGTTATGGTTTCTGAAATTCAGCGTATGGATCTAGGCTTTTTTGAATGAAAATCACCTACAGTAAATTGGGGCTCATAGGCAGTATAATGGATCGGCAAATCGTGTCTGAGAACATTTGCACAGCAGGGTGATCCTAAGGGGTGAAGCTGATCTTAGATCAGATTAGAAACGGTTAAACTGGGAAACATTAAAGCAGTTTTTCCTCTAAATCTCATTACTCAGTTTTATCCAGTAAAGGCAGAAATAATGAAATTCTCAATTAAAGAATGAATAACATGAGGTTGCTATTCCAGCAATAGATTTTACTGAATAATTGTTTAAACAATTAAATGGTCATAAACTGAACTGTCATAAACTGCAGCAAAAACTGTTTTTATTAAGTTAAAAACTGACCTGAGGGCAGCTCCACCCCCGGGGCCTGCTGCTGTCTCAGTAAACTCAGTCTGAGCTGTTTCTCCACATTTTTTTCATTTTTTTCTCCTGCATTTTGTCTGTCAGGCTGCAGCTGAATAATTAGATTAAAAAAAAATCAAATGTAAAATTAGGATTCAGCTTCATGTGATGAAAATTAAAGTTTGGTAAATGATGGCAGCAGACATTGTAAAAGAAATCACATATTTTCTAACAAATTTTATTCAGTCTATGATGATGACAGAGTGGACTGAGCTGATTAAAATGACTCGGCATGCTCCACACTGACACGTAGATTCCTCGATCCACTGGGTTAAAATGGAGGCTCAGCTCTTTATTTGCCATGGTGAATCTGGGTATCGGAGCTCTATTGATGATGGCTTTCTTTTGTTACTCATGCACGGGCTAACCCAGGGTGAACTAACTCTGATCAGTTGTTCTGGGATGGGAAACTCAGAGTTGCCAATATCAGAGTTGATCAACTCAGAGTATGTTTTTAAGCTCAGAGTTTGTGGAACCTGCTTCCTGGAATAAGGCCCTGATCATCAAAATGTGTCCAGGACACATTTGCGCACATTTGGGTCTGGCACTTGATGATCCGGTCATGGGAACATTAGAAACTTTTGTTTGTTGTTTTGGCTTTGCTCACATCGGTTTCTGTGTTACTCTCCTTTTCTTGGGAATGGTTGGAGTAGGGAGTTGCACCTCATATTATGTCCAGGTTACCCCCAGGCCTGGGGCATAGCAAACACAGGTAGAAATGGAGGCTACAATGCTAAAAGGGTGACCTTTGTTACCTCTGGAAGTTCAGGCTCTTGCTGCTGGGCTGGAGTCAGCACACACTCAGCTTTACCATCACTCTGGGTTCTTTGCTAGCTTTGTGCTACCATGTTGCCTGTGCGGATGCTCGCAAAGAGCCAATGTTGTGCTAGCAGTATAGTGCAGTTGCTTCTGTTCTTTGGTGCAGTTTGCACTTTACCATCAACACTCTTGTCCATTTATGCAATAAAAATGTTGTAGAAGTTGTAGACCCCTCCACCGCTGTGGTCCTCCCAGCACACAAACTGTAATGATATTTGGTATGCGCATTCACAGTAATCAGAGGATGACTCAAAACAACATGTTACATGTGTTTCTTTATGTGAATATCAAACCAAATATTGGTTGAATTTCCATGAACTTAGATAAGCAGAAGAAAATGGATGGATGGAAGCAATCACATTCCTCTCAGGATTAACTCTAAAAACTTCGGTGGCATCTTATTTTATTTTCATAGAACTTGGTTACATTTTGAGCTTGCCAAATATGGTGGTTTATGTTCAAATTCCAGGAAAGGAATTAAAACTCCCATCTGCTTAATGTTTGGTGATAACAAGCAAATTTAAACTAAACTATGAAAGTCAGCATGTTAAACATTGTCCCTGAAAAATATTTTACTCCACTGATGTAACTACAGCCTGCAGTAAACAGAATCACTGTTCACACATCACAAACCGGCCACACAAGTCCTTTTTGGAGTTAGTTAAATTTTTTTGTTAATAAAATATGATGAATAATCTATTAATAATCTTACACTTACACTTATGATATAAGGGGTGACTTTATGTGGACGTGGAACATGTTTTTGGTTGCGTTTCTTTGTCTTGCATAGAGAAGATAATTTATGTGGATAGGGAAGGGGTACTATTAACAGTACAAATAGTGTCAAAGGTCAAAACTAAATTAAAAAGAGGAAAGAGGGAGAAAGAATTAATTTAACACCTTTCTTGCACAAGCTCTCTGTCATCAGTGATATCACGACATCATTTAAAATAAGGTCAGACAGGAATTTTAAGATTGAAGGCATATATGAAATATTCATTCTTTAATCTCAAACTTGATAACTTTTCCCATCTTATTAGGCCTTGGGCAGCTTTCTCAGGGGAAGATCCTGGTACCTAGGAAAGACTAGCAAAGACACTTCCATGCTTGAAATATTTTGGATTTCCTCAAAATCAGTTCCTGGAGTGATGTGAAAATACCTAAGATATGCAATAGGCTGTTGAAAGAAGTATTTCTCTTTTAAGGGCATTGCATTTTCATTTTATTGGATAATAAATATGGTGGAACTCACAGCTGACTAACAAAAATAAGCTGTATTTAATCACTAATTAGTCAGTGTGAGTGTTTGTTTGCATTATGAATTATAAATATTTGTTCTGTGACATCAGGGACTGCAGGAAGTGGCAGGTAAAACTTAAAACTTTACCCTCTTACTATAAATCCCATCAAAATAAATTTATAATTATAATACATATTTTTCCAAAAGCTTAGTATACAATAAAAGCATACAAAAGGGTTTGTTGCTTTATCAGTGCTGGTCACTGCTGTCAGAGTCAGTCAAGTTTACTTTTAATGAACTTCATGAAATTAAAATTTAGAATAAACCTTTTTGAAGGAGTAAAACTTTTAAATAAATTACTTAATCTTTCTTATACCAAATTAAAACAAAAAATTATATATATATATTACATTAGAATTATTTAAAAAATAATAGACATTTCATTATTTTAATCACATTAGATTGATATGCACACATTTTGCATTCTAATTTTATGGTTTTAAGGCAGTGCATGTCATGGCTCCCAGTTGTATTATGACTTAATTCACAGGCTCAAGTCCTGAGGGTGGCTCCTGGCAAGTTTAGTTCAGAAGAAACACCAGAGGTAAGTGAGATGTGACAGTGAGCACTTCCAGGAAAGCTTTGCCTGAGGAGGTCCAGTTAGCAACAGAGGTACACATAATCTCACATCTCAATGATCACTTTCATCCATGTGTTTTGATTTTTTTCCCCTTTTCTTTTTCCCCAATGCTAATTTTGTGTTTCATTGTATTACTTTGGTGTTTTTAAACTACTTGTTCTTATAGACCATCAGTTTAATTTCTAATAGTAAAATATTATCTACTTTTTTTTTTTTTAAACTGTATAAGTGATGCCAGCCTACATGTAAAGGGTTACCTTTATTTCTTGGACTTGGATGAGTATCCTCATGGTTATTGCCCTGCCAACCTTTCATGGCTGTCAGATTATGTCCTTGGTGCCCTAGCCTGTGGTGATATGGAATTGAATTGTGCTGCAGGGATTTGGTGAGGGGAGATTGCTGTGTAAGGATGGAATCGCACTCAGACTGCTTGATACTGTTGTGCCTCTATTTTGCCATTTCAAAACTGCAAAAGGATGTCAACTATCTTCTGTGTTTGAGCAGTAGATTCTAAAGATAGTTTAAATTAGACAGACAGGAAGACAGACCTTATATAATGAGATATGCAGCCTTGTGTTCAACAGGAAATTACAGAGTACAGAGCAGCTGGCAAGTAACCTGTAACTTTTTTATATAAAGAAAGATAAGAAAAGCAACAATAATGCAGTTGTGGTCAGAAGTTTGCATGCATTTATAATGAGAATGAATATCATGGTAATTTGTGGGTTTTAATGATATCTTTGAACTCTTCTTATATACATCTTTAATGACTTTAAAAATCAAGAATTGGTTGCACATATTTGAATTTATTTTTTATTTTCTCTGATCCTAATGTAAACTTCAAACACATGACATTTCTGTATCAGCAGGAGCCAATTTGGACCTAATTCCATATTTCAGTGACAATTGCTTTTGTAGCAAAAAATGCTGATAAAGATTGTTTTGAGCTCAGTACATGTTAATGACCTTGTTAATTTCATGGTTTTTGTATGTATATGCTACAATAATCTGCAACATGAAGAGAGCCAGAGCACTGGTGACCCCTGTTTCCATTCATGCCATCTGTGTGGAGCCAGAGGATAATTACAAATAACTCAGTGTTCACACTGACAATCAAGTGGACTTCAGTAAAAGACAGAAGCTCTCTGCAAGAAGGGCCAGAGCTATCATTATTTTTTTTTTAAAGGCAGTTGATGTCTTTTATTATCTGCTGACAAAGCTCAGAACTTTCTTAGCCATCCTCTATGTAACATTGTGGGTGTAGGCTGTGACTTTCTGACAGTGGTGTCTGAAAGGAGGATGCTGTCCAAGTTGTGGACAATATTGGACAATCCTTCACACCTTTTTTATCACATGCTGGACAGTCACAGGAGCATGTTCAGCAAAAGGCTCATTCCACCACGACGCACCACAAACGCCACAGGAAATCATTTTTACCTGTAACCATCAAACTTTACAACTCCTCCACATGACGCCTGGACTATTTTCACTTGCAATATCTTGTATATGTTGTACACAGTATTGTTTAACTTCCATATTTATATTTTAAGTGATATTGAATTATTCTGATTCTTAACATGGATAAAAAAAAAGTTTGGTGCTTATCATAAATTCATTGAACTTGTCCAACTTCATTCTGGATGTTAACTTGGAAGCTCAATGAATAAACTGTAGAATTTTCAAAACAAAAACTGCACAATTTTTAAACTCAGTTTTCACAGAGTCAGCCCATGGCAGTACTATAATACTCAATTAGTATTTCTATTTTACTCATGAAGTGGAGGACAGTCATCATGCCTTTCATTCTACCATTTTTGTTGCTCCAAGGCTATACATTTAGAGGAGTACAGAACATAAACTCGAACTGACCTTGAAACCAATCTGTATAACTATATTTTCTGAAAGGAGGTCTGAGAGGATATAGGGCAGTGTAGACCTGTGCTGAATATCAGTAATAGTAACACTGGCAACAGCATAATGAACTAATAATCAATATCTGTGGTTAATGAAAGAATAGCAATTAAGTTTCCCTGCAATTCAAATATTGATGCATTCAGCCAAATTCAAAAAGATGCATTTTCTCATTTCATGTGATTAAAGCCATGCTGAAAGTTAACGAGGGCTTGAGAATAAAAGACTTGGGTAGTCATGTGAAGTACCCTTTAGTGACCTTTTGTCTTTGGAAGAGACGTGTTAAATGAAACCAAACCTTCATGTCTATTACTGTGTTTAAGTATTCTTTGGATAGCCAGACTTTGCTTATCAGATGATAGAGCTAAACAGACTTAATTTGCTATTTATCAAGCAAAAGTGTGTTTTATTGTTTGTTTGTTTGCATGCTTTTGCCGGAGTAAAAACAAAACTAGGAAGGTACTCACTAGAGTGCATACCTCCCCCACCCCAAATTTTCTATGTTCCGACACTACGCTGCAATAGATACCACCCAATGCTGTCATAATCCATCATATATTACCAGAGCACAAAGACTAGAAATGTATCTAATTGGCTTTTAAAACCTGTAAGATATGATTTTATATTTTTATTTAAAAATTAGGTCCACATGAACAGATAACAGTACATACAGTCTGGACATATTTTATTCAGTTAATGTACCTTATCAGCGTCCTTTAAATAAATAAATGAAAAAAGAAAAAACATTTGCCTAGATATGAGTTGCATGTGTATGTGATTTTTGTGTAGGGTTTGTAGTTTACTTCACATCATTCTGTTTTGATTTCAAATAGAAAAAGACAACGAATTATCGACAGTAAATGTTTATACCCGAGTACCAAATTTCATCACGATAGATGAAAAATTCATGGAGATGAATTTTAGAATTTTGCCAATGATCAGAGATGATGATTTTTTTGCTTTTTTGAATGTTTTTGGTGAACTTGACCTTTGACCTTGAAAATGACCTTGAAACTGCCATATGTACAGTGTGGTGTGTGTGTCCTTTATTACATTTTCCATATCTGTAGTGTAGGAGTAGCAGTTTTATGATACTAAAAACTGTATATTTTCATTATTAAAACTCTAAGCAGCCAGTACAGGCCCAAGGTCACAGGCTTAATCATCTGTATTGGAACTATTGCTTCAATCAATTGAAATGTAAACACTGTACAGTGATCACTATGTCCAAGAAGAACATTCAGAAGTTGAATTTGAGGAATTCTAATTCCATGATGTGAAAACTTTATTAATGTTATTGAATTATTGTATAGTGTTATAAGTATCTTATACTATCTCACTTTAATGTTATTTAGATTCTTCCTGTTCTTACTTTCCTTTCTTCTCCTTTTTTGTCATAGTGAACTTGTCCTGGATTTTGTTTTTGACTCTTTCGGTTTCTGTGTTGTGTTTCATTTTCAGTTTTGAGTTCAATTTTGTTTAGTGTTTACTATTCTAACCTCCACTGTATCCTTGAGGATTTTGTTTGCCTGTATTCTTTGGAGTTTTGAGTCCTTAGACATCTTCAGATGTTTTCTGTTTGGCTTCATTGTGAGTCTGTGTTTTTAGTTTTCATTTATTTTCTTGCGGTTCTGAACTTTTTGTACACTTGGATTTTAGTTCCTGTTGTATTTGAGTTCTGCTTACTGTTTCTGTAATCTGCTATTTGTGCTTAGTTTCCTCAGTGTTCCTTTGGTTCACTATAATTTGTCTCTCTGTATAGACTTTATACTTTGAGTTAGATCCTGTTTTACTTTGGTAGTTAGTTGTTTCCTGTGCCTTAAGCTTAGTTTTACTTCCTCCCCTATTTCTTTGTTGTAATTGTCTGGACCTCTGTGCCCTTTGCCCTAGCTGTCTCTACTTCCTGATTCCTCCTATGTGTATAAATAGTCCTGTCTTCTCATTAGTCTTTGTTACAGTATCTGTTTTCCCTCCGTATGTGCTCTCCCCCTGCTTTGGATTCAGCTTTCCTTTTGACTGTAGACTCTCGTGACTTTTGTTAGACTTTGACTCAACCAAAATAAATAACATAATAAAATAAAAGGCTTGTTTTTTTTGGTTTTTTTTTTTACTGTCTGTCTTGGAGTCCGCATTTGGGTCTTCATCCAGTGACTTATAACACTTTGAGATGCTTATATTTTTTGGTTTGTTTGGTTATTTTTTTTTTTCTTGGGATACTGAGAAATGTATCATGAAGGTGTATGAAAATAAATATTAAAGTGCCTGATGGTCTGGTGTTCCCGGATCTTAGGTGTGAAAATACAGGAAGCTCCTTAAACAGCTCTTCCCCTGTTCAGTCGGCACCTGACTTGGCTGTGCGTTTAATTATGTTCTCTAGATTCTCGCAAATGACTCAGTATATTTCATAATTTTGTGACATTCAAGGATGTACCAGAACTATATTGGTTGGACCTCTTCCCACTTTAGCACACATCAGTTAGCTCCTGCCAGTTTTACACAGCAGATGTGTGATGGAAAATTTTAAGATTGTGCTTCTCTGTGTTAACCTGATGTGGCTGAATCGAATAATCCACAGTATCATGTTTTTGTCTCCATATAATATTTTAAAACAAGATATACTCAACTGTAGAAGTTATCTTTTGCATTGAATGTTCTGACTACATTCTGTGACCGTGGTGCTCAAAGGCCATGCAGACTGCTGCTGCGATTTGCATTGTTGTTTGAGCCCTTTGAAAAGGCAAATTAAAATCTCACAAAGACAACCTGTTTGTGTAGATCAAATTTTTTCCAGATTTCCAGAACAGCTGTCTAATGAAAACCCAGCATAACCTGTATATACGTAAAAGAAAGTGCCATTTTGTTTCACCTAAATAAAACCCTAATCCTGGACTGTGAGAGTGATTCCACTATAAATTACACACATAACAGGGTAAGTCAGTCTCAGTGCACTGTAGTCCTGCCGAAACATGCTTGTAATAAAATTCTTATTTTGATTACTGACATCAGATGTGCCTGGAGGCTGTGTATTGAGGTGTTATCTTGCTTTTCTTTGAAAAGAAAATACTGGATGTATAACTTCTGTATGAATAAGTTTATCTGTCAGTACACAAAATGATTGAATTGAGAAATATTCAAGCTAACTGCATTACTTTCTTTTCTCAGAAATAGCATTTAGAGAAAAGTAAGTAAGTAATTACACTTAGTATAGCATAAAGTGTAACACAATATAGAACTTACAGAAGCATATGGCAACTTAATCACCTTATTATACAGAGCAAATGGAGCCTTTAGGTGCACCTATTCACAAACACCCTTCTCCTGGGAAAAATGAACATGTAATACATGGACATAATGATAAAAGCAACAAGTCCTTCAACTAAACAATCATACTGATTTTTCATACCATTGGAAATAACCCATGTAAGTGTTGCTGAAATGAAAGGATTGAATAAAGGAAACTGGGGGGGGTTGTGGAGCGATGGTGGCACAAACACACTAGACCTTTGACTGAGAGACTGGAGTTTGTGTGTCAAGCTATTTAAAGTCTGGCTTTTTTTTGTTGTTTGGTTAAATAGGTACCAAAACTTCTTGATTTAAAGTTAGGGAAAAAATGTGGTTTTGTTGAATTGCATCCTTTTAGAATAGTAAGACCAAACCTTCCAGATTTGTTCTCTGTCAATATTTTTGAATGTTTTACAAATTATTTTGTTCACTGAAAGCACAATTTACAGCCTGGTTTTCAGAACACTGTTTTCCTGAAAGCACAACCACTTACTATTTTTTCTGCTGACAATATTTGCTAGTAAAACTACTTGCGTAATATGCCAACAAAATGAAAAAAAAAAAAATGGAATTTGGTGGGTGTCTTAGTAGAAAGTAAATAACTGGCAAAGTTAAAAGTTGATATTTGTCATACATTGGTCTCCTTACCTGCACTCTTACGTAACTGTCTTACGTAAGCATCTCAAACTTGGTTTAATAATAATGTAAAAAAAAAAATCATTCAATGATCCACTGTGAAAAACTAGTACAGTTTCGTAGTCTACTTTGGCCTTGTCATGGTGCCCAGCCCTCCTAGGTTGGCTCACCTTCTCTATCTCACCTCTATTTGGTGTGAGTGTGTCTGTGCAGATATTTGTGTTTGTGTTTCAGAGGCGGAGCATACCTGAGGTCTCAGCCCTGTTGGTCGCGCACCTGAGCAGCATGTCTAATCACTCACCTGCAGGCTGTTGACCTAGTTCACCCCTGGCTAGAAAAAGCTGGAGTATCTTCTCAGTCTCTGCCAAATTGTTGCACCGCATATGGTATAGCAAGTTTGCCTCTAAACCTTTGCTCGTGGTGATCATAGTGTGTTACTCACTTTCGTCTTTCTGTGTCCAGAGGCCAACGCCAGAGGAGAAGCTATGGGAGCAGGATTTTATTTGGAGAGAAGCAGAAGAGAGAGAGGACCATTGGAAACTGATTAACTCACCTGCCTTCAGCACATCACTACTGAAAAAGACTGTTCAGTAAACCTTTCTTAAGCCCACCACTGTGCTCCGCACCTGTGTCCAGATTTCTGTAAAAGCTCGGCAGGCTTTACTCATGATAACTGATTTAGATTCTGCTGTTCATCCTCTGAGACCTTCTTTTGACAGTATTCAAACTTTTGCTGATTGGGCTGCGTTCTTTAGCAGTTTCTATATTTGGTATAAAGTTGTGTTTCTATCTCTCAGAGAATAAATCTTGATGTATTGAGCTTCTGATCATTTTTGGTCTGCCTGATTGTGCTTTAGCTAAAATTAATAAAGATTCCAAAAATGGTTTTAAAATGCAATCCTGTAAAAATCTAGCCACAATTTAAGAAACATTAACAACCTGACTTTTGCAGCTTTGCTCTGATGTCATGTTTCTCGCTATCATGGTTCTACTTAGTATGCAGTCTGGGAACACATTGGCTAGCCTGGTGACTAAATTTTTCAGGGCTTCTAGTGTAGCAAAGCTTTGTGGTAGACGGTGTGTGGGAGTCTGTTTGCAATACTAGATCTGTTTGTCAAAATCATTGTTAGACAATAGTGGTTGTTTTCAGATTTAAAAAAAAAAATGCAAACCCTGTTTTGCTCAGTGCAGGGACGATTTATAATCATGCAAATATGACTGGTCAGCAGATCTGAGATTAAAGCTTATGGTACAAAAAGTATGGTCCCCTGTGACATGTTGGTTTAGTGAGGTTTTGAAATTTGGGGATATTGAAGTTATTGGGAGCCTTCTGTTCCTAGTTTTAGCTTTTGATTGGTTTAGAACTCTGTTACTCCTAGCACTTTGAGTTTTCAGTGCATTTGTATTTGCTCCCTTAGTGTTTTCTTTCTGATCCTCCTGTGTCAGTTCCCCTACGTTTAGTTCATTCATGTGTCTGCATTACCCTGTTTATTTACTGTTCTCGGTTCCTGTTTTATTGGGGTAGTTTGTCTCTAGTGCCTTATGTTTAGCTTTACTTCCACCCCTTTTTGATTATCTACACCTGCGTCTTTTCACACTCCTGTGTCCAATTCCCTGATTACTTCTTTGTGTAAATAATGCAGTCTTAACCTCAGTCTTTGTGTCATGTCCTGGGCCGTTTGCCCAGCGTTTTGTGTTTATAGTTTATTTCCTGTGCTTGTCCGCCCAGTATGTTTGATGTCTTGTTCCCAGTGTTGTGACTTGTCTGCGTGTTCCTTGGTTTATCACTTCCTGTATTATTTTGCCAGTGTGGTTTCCCTGTGCTTTGTGTTTAGCTTTGCCTCCCCTGTGTAATTAGTTTCATTTGCCTCACCTGTTGTTGCCCTGCTGTTTCCTCTTCCCCTGATTACCCAGTGTGTATTTAAGCCCTCAGTTTCTATGTGTTTGTTGTCGCGTCGTTGACGTTATTGTGCCTGCATGTGATGTTGTGTACCTACGTGTCCCCGTGTTCCAGTGTCTCCTGTGCTTCCTTCGTCTCCCTCCCAAAAGGTTTTATATTTCATTTCTCCCGGTCCCAATAAATACTTTTGAGTTATGCCATTCTCTGGAGTCCCTCGTGTTGGTCCTTCCTCGCCCGTTTCCTCCCCGGCCATGACACTTTGTTTCGATATCTCTCGAGTCCCTCAGTGTTTTCCCCTCTGTGTATTCATGGCTTTCTTGCAGCCTTTGGGGTTTGCCACTGTATTTTGGAATCTTTTTTTTTTTTTTGGGGGGGGTATTTTATGCATTTGAACTTTTGAGAACTTAGCATCAGCTTTGATAAACAGCTCTTCTGGTTATTCAATCTCAATTTTATTGATTCAATTTTATTGCATCCACGTGGGTCCTCAATCCTGCAATTTCTGATGCCCTGCTTGGAGATCCTGAACATTATTAAGACAATACTTGTTTGGGGAGATTACTCATTACAAAATATTTTGCTAAAATCTTAGGATATGGCTTTATTCAAGTGGTGGGAAAATGGCAGCAAGATCATTTACTTGAATACGCCTCTGATGAGTAGATCAAATCGGACAAAGTTCCATCTGCAAAATTGCTTCAATTTAAGAATTAAAACTCAAAGAACCCAGAGCTTTTGTTCAAAATTAAATACTAGTAATTTGATTGGTGACTAGGGGAAAGTGGTCAAAATAATTTAGCTGTGGCAACTTTTCTGCTTTTAAATGTTTCTAATCTTCAAAATGTTTAATGAATTTACGACTCATTTATCGTGATGTCTTAGACTTTTAGAACTGATGTGTTTTAGTGTTGCAGGCAAGATTTGCACGATTGACTTGGACACTATTTTGATGTTCTTGCAGAGACAATAAAACATATTTAAAAATGCAAATGCATCAAAACAATCTTCAGTATTAACTATGAGCTTAGGCAAAGCCCCTACACAGCCTTTCCACAGGATAGGAGCATAAGGTCTACTGTCTAACTATGGTAGATGAAACAGTCTCACAAATACCCATCATATACAAATAATTTTAGTGTAGTAAATAGGCTTAAACTAAGGCTTGCCATTAAACTGAATTTCAAAAAATAAAAGACAAGTTGCTCTTCATCTTACATTTTGACTGCTGTAGAACAGTGATGGACACGAGGTCTTTCAAACACGTTGCTTCCAATGAGATTTTGTTGCTATGTCAGGCTCCCACTGACATGCCATTAGGGTAGAATTTCACTGAGTTGTGTACAGCTGAAATAAATGGAGAGAAATATGCTATTATTACAATAATAAATGTTGTGTCAGACTGCTGAACTTCCCTTGTTGGGAAGTTAAGTCATCTGTGTCATATGATGTCATCTGCTACAGAAATAGTCTTGAACTGTCAGAGCCAATGATGTTCGAGATGGAAATGTGAAACCACCTGAAAGTCAATGAGGGATGATTGCTGCAGTGTTGCATCAAATTGATGTGCACTGAATGAGACTGTTTGAATAAATTCTATTCTAGGTGTACATATCTGTTTAGGAACTGGAGTCCTTCACAACCATGACTCTATTAAGAACTAAATTTCCATTTTTTTTTTTTTTTTTATTTTAATACAGGTTTGTTTGTTTTGTTTTTTAATTATAATTTGAATCTTTAAAGGAGCATACAGGCTGATTGAGCTGTTACTGAAGATCTTTATTGTCACCAAACTTCAAGACCTGAATAGTTGTTTGAAGCATTTCCCAAGCTGTACTGTCTATTTTAGATGGATGACTTCCTGGAATAAATGCAGTGTGTCAGTGTTTTACAAGTCTATTGTCACTCAAGGTATGATGCAATCTGGTGCAAATATGTTAAAGAAGGCTCCTTGAAAAAAAAATATTCTTTTAAAGTTTTTGTAGCTTTGAATAAGGAAGTTACTTTAAATAACTGCCAGGTCTCATTAGCGTACAGTTTGCATGAGAATGCCTGGAGGTGGTTTGGGGCTTTACCTATTTATCCTAAACAATTAACATCAGATTATATCATGAGCTGTCAGACTAAATTGTAGCTCTTATTTTTTGGAAAAAATTATAAAAGGAAATTACGCCTCTCTTTGTATCTGTACTTTTCTACTTTTTTTTTTCTCAAAACCTACAGTTTTGGGTGTTTGGGGGGTTTTTTGGTTTGTTTTTCAGGTATAAAAAGTTAAGCCAGTGTGGTTATGCAGAAATACCTTAAACTTGCAATCTTTAATGGTCAACATACATTTTATGGACAAAAGTATTGGGCCACACCTCTGAATCTTTCATGTTTTCACTCCCATTGCCACAGGTGTATAAAGTGAAACAATGAACTATGCAGTCTGCCTTTACAAATATTTGTGAAAGAATGAGTCATTGTAAAGAGTTAATTGAATATGAACGTGGTATTGTAATTGGATGCCACTGTTGCAACAAGTTACTTTGGGAAATTTCTTCCCTATTAATATTCCACAATCAACTGTAAGTGGAGTTATTGCAAAATTGAAGTGTCTAGGTGCCACAGGAACTCAGCCATGAAGTGGAAGATCACATAAAGTTACAGAATGGCAGGGCTGAGTGCTGATGTGCCAACGCTCTTCTGAGTCGCTAACAGCAAAGTTCTCAGCCTCCTCTGGAATTAACAATAGCACAAAAACAGTCACCAGGAGCTTCATGGCATCGGTTTTGATGACCGAGCAGCTTCTGTTGGTGTAATGTGTAGGTGGTACTTTTATCCATACAGCATAGTTATTGGTTGCAAAAAAAAAAAAATCTGGATTGTTTACAGTGCTGTGAAAAAGTATTTGTCCCCTGCCTTTGTTAATTTTTTTTTTTTTTGCATATTTATCAGACTCACATTTTTCAGATTCATCCATTTTCTTCCACTTATCCTTTTCACATTCACATTAATTTAGAATTACCTAACCCCACTAACTGTGTGTCTTTGGACTGAGGGAGGAAACCCACACAAACTTCACAGAAAAAGGTTCTGGTGGTGGATTTGAACTTATTAAACAACCCATGTACATGCAGTTTTTAAATGATGATTTCATTTATTAGGGGAAAAAATTATCCAAACCTACCTGGACATATGTGAAAAAGTAATTGCTCCCTAAACCTAATGACTGGTTGTATCACTCTTGGCAGCAAGAACTGCTATCAGGTATTCTGGGGATGCGTGGCTGGATGTTTTGGCGTGGTTGTTGACCCGCGCCCTTTGGGGGTTGTGGTTTGCGGTGGCTCTGCTGTGTGCCAAGCAGCCAGCCTCTGGCGGGGTCAGCTGCCATTGCCTTTAGATGTGTGGCCTCGGCTCTTCAGTGCTCAGGGGGGGTTGTGGACGGCCCGAGTCTTCTGGGTCTTTCTCTCAGGCTTCTGGGGGGGTGTTGTTGCAGCTTCTCACCCTCATTATCAAGTACGTTTCATGACAAACACACACACACACACACATACAGACACATTCACACACATTCACACAAAGCATACTTGTTTCTGTTTTTGTTTTTCTCTCTTTCAGGTGGTTTTTATTCTTTTTTGTGCTTTGTTACAGCAATTGGTGCTTTGTCTTTTTTCTTGCCTGCCCCTTCTTCTTTCCTTTCCCTTTCTGTTCCCTTTTTTCACATTCTTCTTCTCTTTATCACTTCTTCCCTGCCTGTCAGCTCCGGCATAGTGAAATTGTATCATGCCAATAGAAAGAAAGAAAGAAAGACTAGAGAAGGCTATATAGAGCTCTTCTTGGCAAAGTAAATGTGTCTGGCACAACACAGCATGCAGACCATAATTTTGCTTGCTTAAGCTGCTGGACAGGACAGGTTAAAAAAAAAGTGAGAAAAGCTTTTGTGTTCTTTTTGGTCAGCAGTAGTTTTTGCCTTGGAACTCTCCCATGGATGCCATTTTTGCCCAGTGTCTTTTTCATTATTGAATCATGAACACTGAACTTAAGTGAGGCAAGTGAGGTGTGCTGTTCTTTATGTGTTGGTCTGTTTTATTTTTGTGACTTCCTGGATGAGGCAAGATTCACCACTGTTCCAGGTTTTCTCCATTTGTGGATTATGGCTCTCATTGTGTTTCACTGGAGTTCTAAAGTCTTAGAAATGTCTTTGTAACCCTTTCCAGACTGATCGATGTCAGTGTCTTTCACTTTCTCAGATAGGTTCTGTTTAAGTTATGTCTGGATTCAAAAGCTCCGACAGTATTCAGGCCTGGATGTGGCTAGTGAAATTGAACTCAGCTTTCCAAAAAAATGTGTCATGGTCCTGGGTCTTTTGCCATTTTGTGTTTTGTTTTTGTAATTCTGTTTAAGTTTCTTCTGCCATGTTTCTTTGTTTAGATTCAGAGTTATTATTGGTTTTTGGATTTGTTTGTGTTTCAGGTTGAGCTGGTGTTTTGTATTTCTGTATGTCAGTCTTTCTTGTATTTATCTTTTATCATTGTCATGTTCACATGTCTTAGTCTTGGTCTCTGTGTTTGCTGCTGTCTTGTATCGCGTCCAGTGTGTTAGTTTTCGTCCACCTGTGCTCCCCAGCTGTTTCCAATATATATATATATGCTACTAAACTCTACAAGATAATTTTATAGTCCTTTTAAATATTTTTTTATTTCAAAAAACTCCAGCAGATGATAAATAAACATGTCAGAGAGTGGGGGGAAAATCAAGAAAAAATAAACTAGAACATTAAAAAAAGTTTCCTTCTTCTAAGTTCCTTGAATGAAGGTGAACTTGTGAAATCTCTAC
Source organism: Archocentrus centrarchus (assembly GCF_007364275.1). Lineage (NCBI taxonomy): Eukaryota > Metazoa > Chordata > Actinopteri > Cichliformes > Cichlidae > Archocentrus > Archocentrus centrarchus. The sequence continues at coordinate 9,918,887 of NC_044366.1, forward strand.
TAAGCCATGAAAAATTCCAATATCACATTCTAACAGAATTGTACAGTTTAATGGTCAGAAATATGTCATGTCTTTTTCAGAAAGGTTAATGTTGACTGAATGTCATTAATTAGAAGGACTGCAGGAAGGTCATAAGTGGAAGCTGTCAGAGTATTTTCACACATTTTAGTTCAAAACACTCTCAGCATTTACACACAGCCAAATTTTAATTGATTTTTTTCCCCAGCTTTTTCTTGCAGGCAAGATTTTCTGACAGATCACATTGGAAACTTAGAGCAAAAATTACAACAGAAGGAATAACTGTGTGAGATGGAAGCTGGGGAAAAAAATCTCCTGCTTTTAACATGTGTGCCCCTTTTTTTTCTCAATAAATGGAGAACATTGCCTCTGTGCTGTGAATGCACATTTGCCATACTGTGCCTTGTCTGTAGTGTTGTAGCCTAAAGTTGACTTTCCTCCTGTGGTTCAGATTAGATCTCTGTCTGGAAGGAAATGTCCCCTCACAGCAAGGCAGGACGACAGCACGAGGAAGACACAACCCACCCAAAGCTACATAAAGACAGCCTGCTGGCTCGGCCCTGATGAAATTGAGAAGACAAGTATATTTCCATTCGCTATGTATGGTTTTGGCTGAAGTGATTTTCCTAAGCTGCACACAAAATCGGGGTCAGGTCAGGATTTTAAATGCTCAATTTGTTATACATAATACAATGTGTCAATCTGTTTGGTTTTACTGTGTCACAGCAGTGAACTCAGACAGTGAAGTTGATTTTTAGTGCCCTGCACAAATCACGCTTTGCATTTAGTCCAGTCATTTAGAAGAAACAGTAATGCTACAGTGGGAAAAAAAAAAGGTTTGTGTATTTACACTGTGCAAGATACTGTTAAAAAATATTTATGTTACCCCCAAAATTCTTTAACTTTAAATCCAGAACATGGTCATGTGTTTTTACATGACACTGCGCAGTGCTGTGAAATACTAAGTACATCTTCGTCCCTCAATAAGAATTAAGAGGATAAGTAGCAGCTGTGTCCTGCTAATCAAATGCACTTGATTAATTGATCATTAGCAAATAGGACCACTTCAGAAAAAAAAAAACAAAAAAACTTTGATTTGTGTAGTGTCTTTCAAGAAACCCAAGGACACTTTACAAAAAAGTAAATAAATGAACAAAAAACTAGAGGTTGAAGAGAGGAGTTTTGAGAAGTTTCTTAAAAGAGTCCTGTGATGGGGAGCTGCGGACCTCACATGAGAGAGAGTTCCAGATGGTGGGGGCTGCCACACTGAAGGCTCTGTCCCCAAAGGTATGAAGGTTGGTGTGAGGGACAGAAAGCAGACCCATGACTGAGGATTGTAGTGTCCAAGATTGTGTATGGGCAAAGGAGATTGGACAGATACTAAGGGGCCAAGGCATTAAGGGATTTGTAAATGAGAAGAAGGATCTTGTAAGTGATGTGTGACTTGACCAGGAGCCAGTGAAGATTTATGAGGGTGGGGGTGATGTGTTGCCCGTGCATGTTAGAAGTCTGGCAGCTAAGTTCTGGATATACTGGAGCCTTTCCAGGGCTTTGCTGGAGATCCCGAACAGGACCCCACTGCAGTAATTCAGGCTTATGGTGACAAAAGCATTGATGAGGGTCTCTGCTACAGACTCAGTGAGTGATGGCCAAAATCAAGAGATGTTCATTTGGTGGGAAAAAAATGCTTTTTTGACAGATTTGTTATGAGCCTGAGATCAAATGTTGGAGTCCAGAATGACACCCAGGTTGTGAACCTCTGGAGATGGTTGGAGTAGGGTCTTGGAGACGTAACCAAGAGTTCTGTTTTATCAGTGTTGAGCTTCAGTAGGTTAGATTTGATTCAATTCAATTCAATTTTATTTATATAGCACCAAATCACAACAAGCCATTGCCTCAAGGTACATTATATTGTAAGGTAAAGACCCTACAATAATACAGGGAAAACCCAAACAATCAAATGAACACACACTTTGTGACAATGTGAAGGAAAAACTCCTTTTTCACAGGAAGAAACCTCTGGCAGAACCTGGGAGGGGCAGTCATCTGTTATGACCAGTTGGGGTGAGGGGAGGGAGCCAGGACAAAAGACATGCTGTAGAAGACAGCCAGAGATTAAAAATAACTAATAATTAAATGCAGAGTAGTGTATAAACACAGAGAGAGTGAAAAGAGGTGATTGAAAAAAACACTCAGTGCATCATGGGGCGCCCACAGCATCCTAGGCCTATTCCCGCATGGTTAAGGGAGCATTTAGGATCACTTGATCAGTCCTAAATATAAGATTTATCAAAAAGGAAAGTTTTAAGCTTAATCTTAAAAGTAGAGAGGCTGTCTCCTGAATCCAAGCTGGGAAATGGTTCCATAGAAGAGGGGCCTGAAAGCTGAAGGCTCTGCCTCCCATTCTACTTTTAAATACCCCAGGAACCACAAGTAAGCCAGCAGTCTGAGAGTGAAGTGCTCTACTGGGGTCATATGATCTTTAAGATAAGACGAGGCCTTATTATTCAAGACTTTGCATGTGAGAAGAAGAATTTTAAGTTCAATTCTGGATTTGACAGGGAGCCAATGAAGTGAAGCAATATGGGAGAAATATGCTCTCTCTCTTTCTAGTCCCTGTCAGCGCTCTATCTACAGCCTTTTGGATCAGCTAAAGGCTTTTCAGGGAGCTTTTAGGACAATCTGATAGTAATGAATTACAATAGTCCAGCCTATAAGTAATAAATGCGTGAATTAGCTTTTCAGCATCACTCTGAGACAAGATGTTTGTAATTTTAGAAATATTACACAATTGCAAGAAAGCAATCCTACATATTTGCTTAATATGTGCATTGAAGGACATATCTTGGTCAAAAGATTTCTCACAGTGTTACTGGAGGCCAAAGTAATGCCATCCAGAGTAAGTATCTGGTTAGACACCATGTTTCTAAGATTTGTGGGTCTAATCACAAGAACTTCAGTTTTATCTGAATTTAGAAGCAGGAAATTAGAGGTCATTCAGGCCTTCATGTCTTTAAGATATGCCTGCAGTTTAATTTATTGATGTGTGTCATCTGGCTTCATGGACAGATAAAGCTGGGCATCATCTGTATAATCATGAAAATGTATGCAATGCTTTCTAATAAGACTGCCTGAGGGAAGCATGTATAGTGTAAATAAAATTGGTCCTAGCACAGAACCCTGTGGAACTCCATAAATAACCTTCTTCCCATTTTCATGAACAAGCTGGAGTCTATTAGATAAATATGATTCAAACCACTGCAAGGTGGTCAAGGCTAAGTGTCAGTAGACATGCACTCGTCAAGGCACATCTAATTGCACCACTCCTGACTCAAGAGAAGAGTTGATGATGTCAAATATAACGGCGCACAGAGCAAGTAGACATGCCTTGACCAATACTTTGCCAAAAGCAGACATTTTGGCAATTTGATGGTTTGGAGGATTCAGACAATGCCACAGTCTTCCCAGGCGTGGATCTCTCAGCAGATTCACCCCAAAATCAGACTATGCAATGCCCAGAGACACTGCAAGAAAACCCAAGAGCTGCATCTCATACTCTACAAGCCTCAGTTAGCATAGTAAATGTTAAAGTTTTTGACACTGCATTAGAAATAGACTGAACAAGCCTGGCTTGTTTCAAAGGGTTACCAGGGGAAATCCTCTTCTCTCTAAAAAGAGGTTTACCAAGTTGCATCTGAACAAACCCAAGAGTTCGCCGATTGTCAAGCGTGGTGGTGGAAAGCTGATGATTTGGGCTTGTTTTGCAGCCACAGGACCTGGACATTTTGCAGTCATTGAGTTGACCACGAACTCCGCTGTTTACCAAAATATTATAGAGTTAAATATAGGCCATCTTTCCTACATCTAAAGCTTGGCTAAAAATAGGTCATGTGACACGACAGTAATCCCAAGCACACGAGCAAATCTACAACAGAATGACTGAAAAACAATCAAGGTGTTGCAATGGCCCAGACTTCAATGCAATTCTGTGGCAGGACCTTAATTGAGCTATGCATAAACTTTATTTTTAATAAATACTGCTCCAGAAAACAGTGATCTTTGAGCCTACCAATGTTAACTTATTACTTACAGTCCATAACTTAGCTATAGGAAAATCATAATCTTAGCAATAATAAATGCTGGTTTAATAACACATTGATGTATATGAATTAAAGTAGCAAACCATATTAAATGCTAAGCAAACCATAGTTTTCTTTATTTGCCCATTAATAATTGATGCTACCTTATTTATTTGTACTAACGAACAAACAAATGGACAAAAGAAAGAAAGGTTGGTCTACAGTAGGGACTAGTCATTTTTATGAACAGAAAACAGTCGGGGCAAATCAGTAACTAATATTTAGTTTAATACAGTCTTACAACCCTCCACCTGTTAACCCTCTTCCACCTGTGGCGAATTCATTAATATTACATTTTACAGTGCAGGGGAGGGGAGGTTTTCTGTTATGTTTCCATAACAGAAAACACCCGCAGTGACACAGTCAAGGCCTGTTAAGGATCTGGATTTGAGATGCCTCTCACTCATTTAAATGAAGACTGCCTGGCTGAGTCATGAGCCAATTTTTTTTTTCCTCCTATCTTACACAGGCTGGCTTTGGCAAATTACCGTTTTCCCTTCTGGCCCCACTTCATGTTGTAATATCACAAAACTAAAAGTCAGATTTCTTGGCACTGGTGGGGTCTTACAAACATGAAAATCCCTACATTGTGGATTAAAAATTCATAAAAGTGTCTCCAGTTTTACGGAGGTCTTTAACAGCAGTCTGTGGCAATATGCTTTTTTAACTGCAGGGATTTCTTTTTGTTGCAATACTGTAAGGGGCCAGTGGGAAACACTGGCAGCGAGCCTGATGATGGTGTACCCATGTCTCGTAGTACACTGAAAGATACAATTGGACACACTTCTAAAAGGTCTTGTTTGCTCAGCCTCCTTCAAAATCCTGCTAGTAATGTCTGAGGTATTATTTATGACAAACCCTTGGAGAAAACATACATCATGAAACACAGAACATTTTCTTTAAGAAATATTCACTATTTGCAAGAAAGAAGATCTTTTCAGTTCAGCACTTACTAATACAGGGCTTATGTTACGTTAAAGCAAAGTGTTGAAGATATCATGTCAAATTTCAGTATCAAAACCCATGTTTTTCAATCACAAAACCTACTAGAGGACTTTACATTTGAAGTTTACCACTAATGTAAAAAAAAAAAAAAAAATCAAAAGTAGTTCACCCTGAACGAGACATTTATATATTCTGGAAAGTGTAAACGCTCCAAAGCCAAAGAAATCTTTGTGCAAGTGCCATTGTTTAGGGATAATTGTGTCTTGAAACAAAGAGCTTACAACACAATGATGAATGTGGATGTTCTTTTTTTTTTTTTTTACTGAGCACAGAAAACACAGGCTGGCCCACTTTAGACTCGTATGTGAAGGTGATATATGGAAAATGTTGGGGAGAGAGGGATGAGGCATTGTGAGAAGTTGTGGAAGTTGATGGGCTTTACATTTAATTGCTGAAGTTTATTGTGAGTTGGAAATTAGGTGAGACATCATTTTCTTTCTCTCTCATTAGAAGTCCAGTAATTGAAAAGTTGCCCTTCATATTGCGCATTAAGAAAGGAATTTATTTGAAAAGTAGCAATAAAATTTTAACTCTGTAATGACTTAAAACAATGAATTATTGACCAAATACTGAGCCCTGTGGCTACAAATAACAAAGACTCAATATTAGAGGTTTTTTTTTCTTTTAAAAGACCTCCAACAATGACTGTTAGGGTATGTTATGCTGCTGAACACATTCTTCATCCATGTTTCATATTTTTTCTATTCAGGACAAAAAAAGGGAGGGGGGGGGTGGGGCAAAAAAGAAGGGGGGGGGGGGGGGGGGGCACTCATATTTGAGGTCAAACTCTAATGCTGTGGCTATGTTTGGCCTGTATGGATCAGCTGGGATTTTTGAGGTCCATAGATAGTTGCTGAGAGTCAATGATTCACGATGCCTACAGTATAAGGATCCAGGGTAATTGCTGGTTATGTGGCAAACATGACAAATTGCTTCCACTACAGCACGGTCCCTCAAGTGAAACAAGCCACCATGAGGTCAGTTCCAGGTTAAGAGTGTTATCAGCTGTTGACCTTGACTATTCATTTTCACTTGTGTATTGCAAGGGGTAGCAGGGGACTGAAGCCAGAAACATGAATGCCCATTTAAAGTCTGAGAGTCAAATGTTGGGAAGGGTCTGTACTGTATGCGCTGAGGCCATCATGTAATTCCAGCCAGCTAAGCCTCGAATGCATGTAGATTAAATCTGAAGGACTGTTACCACTGTGCTTTAAGTATTTTTGCAATAATAAGTGGATGCTTTGGCATTTGGAAAAATATGGTTAAATTGCTGAGAAGCCTTTGAACAAAAACACTGTGAACCAACAATGACCATATGAGCCCAGCAAATTATCATTTTACAGCTTTCTTTAAAATGCAAGTTCAACTAACAAGGTTTGAGCTTTAGATGTGATGGTGGATTTATTTATTTTTTTTGCCATTTGATGGAGCTTGGTAAACTGCTTTTCACAGTTCATTGCCTTTGTGCTTTGCTTAACTGGCTGCTAGTGGTAACGTCTTTTTTACAGTACAGACATGAAAGTGTTATTCACCTTTTCATCTAACTCTCAGCAAGAACATGAATTAGCACATCTCCCAAAATATCTAAGTACTCCCGTAAGGCCTAGTTCAATAGCCCGTTTGTGTCTGACAGAAAAGTGTTATATCTGTTGCTAGATGAGTGCCAATCTAATGAATCCAAAGATGCAAAAGTTGAATGGCTTTCTCTTGGGTTTATGAATCCCTCAAAAATTATGGAGCTGCTAATCGAAAACACAAGTAAATACATTATTTATCACTTTATGTGTCCCATCAATCATACATAAATCACATTCTGTGACATTAAACTTAGAAATGTGAAACTGACAGTGTTCTCAATGACCCATCAATGTCCACATCAATTTGCCTTTGGTGCTCATATTTTTAGATCAAATTTATTATGCCATATTTCAGTGGGCGGTGCCCCATGTGTATCCAAATGGAGAATGTGGTGCAAGGATGATAACCTGCTAACTCCCTTGATCTTTGCTTGGCTAGACTCCATGGCTGAATCCTAGGTGGTAATGGATGCTGCTATTTTAAACAAACCATGGGGGATGCATCTATTTTGCATTAAACCATTTCATTCTGACAACTCTCCCTAGGATGCTGACAAATACAAGTTTCATAGCCTGAAAAGTTGCATACATGAACATATCAGACAAGAAAGGCTGTGAAATGTTTAATACATGGTCCACTCTTGCAATACAATAAAGTGAATAGTCCGTGAAAGGTAAGAATGTCCAGTTTTAGGTCATCAAGAGGCAGATTTATTGTATTATTTCCTTTTTTCTTTCCCCCACAAGGTGGTTAAATACAACTCAAACTTTAAATTCAATTCCTGGTCTAAATATAACCCACTCAGCCTTACCTTTCTTTGTATAAACAGGCAAACACAGGACTACGAAGCCCCTGTGGGTTCAAGAGGCAATTATTTGGAGAAAGCTGCAATGTTACAGGTGGAGGGAGGGATGTTAATTATCTCTGTGGATTCACAAGATGATGCCTCTCTCTCTTTTCTTTTGTTCATTCTCTTTATGGGCTAATTAATTATGAAACAATACACAGGTAATTCATCTGAGAGCAGGAAATGTTTAAAGCTTTCTTCTACCTTTCACATCTACACAACAGCAAGGGGAAGGTTGTTCATCAAATGTCATAAAGGTGTGCATATACAGTAACTCTTCGTTATGTAAGGTTAGCTCTCATTGGAGTTTCCGAAAGACAGAGTTCACGGTGCTCATGGAAAGAAATTAATTTGAGGCGCAGATGTCCAGAAAAGTTGTGGTTTTCAAGTACTCGCCAATGGGAGCATCAGCCTCTAATTTCAGGATTTCATATTATTATACAACTGGATATTGCAGATGTCAGAGATGGTGAACAGTGCTAGGTTTAAATATTCACTACAGTGGATTCTTGCATTCACCATGAAGACTTTACATGGAGAAATTCCATATTTAATATTGAGACTATCCACCCATGATGTGACCATTTTAGACAGATTACTCTTTTTCGACTTATCATAGCGACAGCACTGTGGGACAGCAGCGGTGAGTTGGAAAATTATGATACCAATGAAGAAGAGCGTTTGCTGATCTCTCACATACCGCCGTGATGGAATTCAAAACTTATTTTGCAGTTGAATGGCTGTGTTATCCCCACAGCAGACCTGTCAACTTAACTGTAATGAAATAGGGAGAAGGGTGATGAAAAATGTATAGAAATCAGTGTAACCCGCGACATCGCTCCAGCCTTGATTTTGAACTCGATGCATCATGCTGCAGCACTTTCTTGATCCACTGCTCCAGCTGTGAGGTCAGCCGTTCAACTTCTGAACTACACCAAACCAAGAGCATGGTGATGCTCTGCTCTAAGCAGAGGTGTCCACATCTGTATAGGGAATACCAGTGTCAGGAGCACATGAAAGGGAGAAAGGAAGGATGTATGATTCAACTAATATTACAATCCATACTACTGTAAAACAATAAAAGGAAGCTTTATACCAGGGCAAGATAAATGTAAGCCTTTTATTCCTTTTTTATCCCCTTAGAAATCCTGCATCCTCAAAGGGGACATAACATTTAGTTTATTCTGCACCTTATACTTCATTCTGCTCAGTAAAGTGTCTTATAAATCCATTACTTTCATGTGAGGGTATACTTAAAAAAAATGCTCTATTCAAACATGATGCTCTGTTTTCAATGATCATCAGATTCAACTAATCCCAAAAAACTAGGAGAAATTAAAAATGAGTTCTGGGTCCCAGGAAGATATAGCCACAATATAACAACAAAGCTACTGAAACATGTGTTGCTCACAGATAAAATCACTGTATTTATGTATTATACTGGATATACACATTCACATGCACTTATTTTTAAGCAAGTAATTGCTGCAGCATTATGCTTCTTGTACCCTTTAATTTGCTAATTTTCTCTTGCATGAGATAAAAATTGCTAATTGGTAAAACTGTCAAACATGAAAGGAAAGAAGATTGCACTTTGGGATCCACTTAGCCAATCCCCGCTTGTCATGTGTTACAAGGTTTGATAACCTGGCTAGAGTAGATCATGTTGGAGTCCAGTATCTCATAAAAATTGTTTAACTGTGGTATAAATCAAAGAACGGTGTCTGGTGCCCTGAAGGAGGTCTTGTAGTTACAATACCAATTGCTGGTTTTACACTTGTTTTGTTACATGTAGGTCAGTGATGGTGCTTAGATGATTAAATTCTGTTGCTGTTGTGTTTATGCCTGCTCTCTGGCAGTGTTCGGGTTCAGGCAGTGCTGTGGGAGAATGCAACAATTGTAGTAGTTTATTTTTAATGCTGGAAAAAAAAAAATCTTAATGTATTCGTGACTGATATGGCTGCAGTAGCTTTTGCCAGGGTTGGATGTTGTCTGAAAAAGCAGATAACTGCCAAGTGACAGTCTCCTTTGAGAACCTTGCCAAGGCTTTGGGTCTGTCCTGTAGGATGTCATTGAAGCTTAACTCTAAAAGTTTAGAGCAAAGGCCTGCATAGTTTGAGTCCTTAATACTGGTATTTTGCCTAAGGTTCCTAGAGTTTCCAAAAGTACAATAGGAATCAGAGCCTTCAGCTCCAGTCAAGTGGAAAAAGCTTGCAGTTGGGATTTGGGAGACAGACATTCTCTCTACACTCTTTCATGTTCCTTTAAGATAAAGCTTATAGTTAGGTCTGACCGATATAACCCTGAACCATCTTGCAGTTATGCTGCTGTAGGTTCAGGCTACCGAGGAGCTTCCCATGATGCACCACGTTTTCCTTCAATCCCTCTCTTTTTGCTGCCCATGTATTTATATGCCACTCTTGGATGCCATTTACTTTTCTCTGCTCTCTCTCTGTAGTTGGATTTGGTTCTGTTTTGATTCACGGTTCTTTGTGTACCTCTTTTCTGTCATCTCTTTTCTTTAACTTGCCAACTGGTCACAGCTAATGGCTAACCCTCCCTGACCCTGAATCTGCCGAAGGTTTCTTCCTATAAAATGGGAAGTTGTTTAGTGCTTGCTCTTACTGTTAATGGGGATTTCTCTCTTCCTACTGTAAGTATTTGCCCACAGATTGGGTTGTATCTCTGACATTGTAAAATATTTCCCTTACAATATAAAGTGCCTTGAGTTGATTCTTGTTGAATGGGTGCTATGGATGAAGTAAACATATGCTGGGTAAAGATGAGACTGTCACTGAGCCACCAAACACAAATCTCTGAGCACGTTGTTTAGACTGTGACTGATATTCACAGTCCATGCATGTTTTGTCCTCATCCCCTCTCCTAATTCTGACCAGATGAAACACTTTTCTAAGGTCCAACTTTGTACAGACGGTGACACCATGAAGAGGCTCAAAAGCAAAATTGATTATGAGAAGTGGGTATTTGATTGATAGTGATTTTATTCCAACCTCAGGAGTCCACACAGTGGTCCTGGATGGGTAGGTTTGGAGATCAATTAAAGTAATATTTCATTAACAGTGTTAACCATAATCATGTGTTCCAAGTGAATTCACAGCAAGTTACGCCTCAGTTCACAAAACTCTAGTGACTGCAATCACTTCCATGTAACTTAAGAACATTATAACTGTTAGAAGTGTCAGTACCCATAAATAAAGCTCTTGCAATGATAGAGATTGAAATATTACATGTAATCATAAGGAAAACAGCTGAGCAGTAATGCTATATTGGAAAAATTATAAGGTTAATTTTTAGTAACCATATTGTAAGATGACTCTACCTGGGCTCGGCTGCATCGTGACTTCAATCACTACTGCCAGCTTAAAACACCCAGACCTGAAGTAATAATAATTGCATGTACGCAGCATTTTCAGCCTCATAAACCAAAGCTGGGTGTCTCTCTCTCCGTCATCTGTTAGAGGGCTGAAGCTCAGCCTAGAAACTGTCAGGAAGATGATGTGTCTCAGGAGACAAAGAAGCCTCAGGAGAGAGGCAGCTCTTAATCATCAGGGACCCACTTCTCCAGTGTTTCTCTCATTGTTGCACTCGCCTTTCTTTGAACACAGTGCGCAGGAGGTCACCTGTCTGTGAGTCGCAGCCATAAAGTTGTGTGCCAAACACAAGCACAAAAGGCTAATTTCACTATGAAAAAATGTCACTGTGGGACATTTAAAATGAAAAGCTTTTTATTTTATTTATTTATTTTTTATTTTTTACCATTGTTCTCAGTACATCAAGGAAGGACTTAGCAAGAAATATGTGCTTAAAAAACTTTAAAGAGAGGCACTAAACCTTTAACAGGTAGTTAATGTGGAAACTACCTTAACCTTTTGACATCTTCAGTTAGGACCTTAACTTTGATTATTCTCAGTTTTGGTAATACTAATGATATCACTCAGCAGCTGGTGAATGAAAACAATAGGCACCTGTTCCACAAAGTGTGCACATGTCACATCTTTGTGGAACTCCTGAATACTGTACTTGTTGTAATGTCTCTGTCAGGCTGTATTTGAATCTTGTTGACTACTTTATGCATGATTTGAAGTCATGAATTAGCCTTGAAGCCTTTTCCCTCTTGAAACTGTATAAAAGTGAGAAAAAAGAAGAGATTTTGCTCAATACGACTCCAGCTGATTCTCAACTGCTCAATGGTGGGGTTATAGATTGAATTCTTTTTAAGTCTTTTCCCTCAACACAGCAGGATTGACAAGCATGGACAAAACATGCTTGAGTGGAGAAGGACAGAGGGACTCCATCTCCAGTACTCTTCTCGATCCATTTGAACTGTATAGGGCAAGCAGCCATCCAGTGAGCTCTATTTCAGCTTGGCATAGAGAGCAACCACAAAGATGATCATTTGTTACCTATCAAGAGGGTCTAGACCACACTCAGACAGGTGCTGAGAGGCAGAAGAGGTGCTGGTGGCCTGAGCCTAACAAGCAGATAACACATGGGGATTTTGGCAATACTGTCTCAATTATCTGATTGATGATTGATATTGAAAAGAATGAGACTGGGCAGGGATGGGTAAGAGTAGGGCAAAGGACATGAACAATGAAGATCATGGAAGATAATCTTTACATCTTTGTGTCCAGCTACATGCTCATAACTCACACTGTGTGTGTGTCTGGGTCTATTTTATTTTGTCTTCTAAACTGATACACAATAATTTCACCGATATACACTCTTGAACTGCACAACATGTTTCCCCATAATTCATTCACATAGGCGTCCATAGGTAACCAAATGCAGATTTAAGCAGACTCAAATAACAAAAGTGGAGCCTTATATTTAGGCCAAAAACTAAGTCCAAAATGAAAGTCAAAAAGTTCAACAAACCCCAAATAGCCCAAGGGCCAAGGAATACACAAGGGTGCATATACACAGGAACATAAGCAATGCTTTGACAAAGAAGCACAAAAGGAAACCAGGACTATTTATACACTGAGGACTAACAGGGAAATAGAATCATGAAGCGAATGAAACACAGTTTAATGTAGTGAAGACAGACAGATAGGAAGCAAAAGCAAAACAAGACACATTAAACACACATTAAACATGAAGACAGAGACAAGAGAACACTGGAGGCCCAAGGCATAAAAACACAGAAAGATAAGCCAAAGGGTTAAACTAAACAAGAAAGTTAAAATAGGAACTGAAGCTAAATAAAGCTCAATAATTAAACAACGCTAGAGGAGTAAAGCCAACTTAATAGGCATCCAAAACTCCATAAACCTGAACAGGAACCAGAACTCAAATATTATCTTAACACAATGATAATAGTTCAAAAAAGGAATCCAGAATCCCAAAATGCAACCTACCAAATATAAAAATTAAAAAAAAAGAAACAGAAAAAAAAATAACCTTCAAACACTAGAATAACAGTAAAACTTGACACAAATGCAAACTCAAATATATTAACTGAGAATTCAAAACACCTGGAACTGTGACATCCATTCATTTCCACAAAGAAATGACTGGTGCTAGTGCCAAACAGGACCCACTGCTGACAGTGGCTTTTCACCCATGATTGGCAAATGTAGCCTGCAGACTCTGGCCACCATTATTTTCTGTGCAGGAAAAACTCCCTCTGCATATCTGTGTTTTCTTTGTCACTGATGTGCAAACTTGCTGGATATCTGAAAGAGCGAGAGGATATGCAAGTGAGCAAAAACGTAATCTATGTCTCCTACCATTATATAACATGCTAGAATGTTTACTTAATGGCACAAGCAACTATACAAATATTTAATGTAAAATAATAGATTGTACACTCATATCTTCAACCCAGCTGCAGCAACACTGGCACAAAGCAGCAGGTTCCAACAATCGAGAGGTGCACAACCTGCAGAAATGCAGCAGACGTGATGTCATCTTCTGCTTATCTGGGGCTAGGTAGTGGGGACAGCAGCCTAAGCAGAGCAACTCAGACCTCCCTCTCCCCATCCAGCTTATCCAGGGTACAGCATTCACATCACTGCAGCAGCAGCCCCAATATGTCTGTCAATTTCCTGCTCCCCTCTTCCCTCATTCATGAACAAGACCTCCACTTGGGGCAGCAACTTGTGCGTGACCTGAAGTGGGCACACCTTTTTCGATTGAAGACCATGGACTCAGGCTTGGATGTGCTAATTCTCATACCTGCATACACTTGACCGAGAACCACTCTACTGTAAGCTGGAGGCCACCACCCAATGAAACCAACAGGACCACATCATCTTCAAAAAGCAGAGATGAGATTCTGAGGCTGCCAAGGAGGAAGCCTTCCACCACTTGGCTATGCCTAGAAATTTTGCTCAAAAGTCTTTTTGCAATGGCCTCCCCAAACTCCTCCCACACTTGAGCTTTTGCTCCAGCCACCACCTGAGCTGCGTTCCACTAGGCCTGCTGGTACCTATCAGCTGCTTCTGAAGTCACACAAGCTAACCAAGCCCAGCACCAACCACCTTGCAGCTGCAGGTCTGTGAAGTGGCCTCAACAACGGAGGTGCGGAACATAGTCCATCTATGGTGTGAGCTGAAGATCTTGCGGACCAGGGCCTCTACCAGGCATTCCCAGCACACCCTCACTATATGTTTAGGTGTGCCAGGCCTGTCCAGCATCCTCTCCCGCTACCCGATTCAACTCACCACCAGGTGGTGATCACTTGACAGCTCAGCTCCTCTCTTCACCCAGTGTCCAGAACATCCAGCTGCACATCTGATCTGCACATGTGATTACAAAATATAGATCCCTTTTGCCACGTGCACTTATGGGCATCCTTATGTTCAAACGTGGTGTTTGCTATTGACAAATTGTGGTTTGCAAGGAAGTCCAATTACAGGACACCGCTCACATTCAGATCAGGCAGGCCATTCCTCCCAATCATGCCAATCCAGGTCTCACTGTGGTCACCCACATGACCATTGAAATCTCCCAGAAGGATGATGAGTCACCAGATTGAGCACTCTCAATCACCCCACCCAGCAACTCCAAGAAGGCTGGGTATAAGCATAAGCGCAAATGATAGTCAGGACCCATTCCCTTACCCAAAGACACAGAAAAACAACCCTCTCATCCACCTGTTAAAAACTCCAGTGTACAGGCAGCAAACCAAGAGAATACCGGGATACCCACTTCACCCCACTGCCTCTCACCGAGGGCATCTCCACACTAGAACAGAATCCAGGAGACTGGTTCCAGACTCCTGGCAATGCATTGAGGTGAGCCCAATTATATCTACCTGATATCGATCAACCTCTTGCACTAGCTCACTAGCTCCTTCCCCACCAGAGAGGTAATGTTCCATGTCCCAATTACCATCCTTGATAGCCAAGATACATCCTCCAGGGCCTCCACTCTTGGCCACTGCCTGAAACACACTGCACCTGACTCCTACGGTGCCTTCTGCGGGTGGTTGACCTACAGGAGGGTGTAAAATGACCCTAAGGCAAGTGTGGCTCCAGTGACATTAACCAACTGCAGTCACAAGGTGGCAGTAATGTAAAGGATGGATTCAAACAGGTGAGAAACTTTCTGACAAGGCTGTTTAAGATGAAAGGAGAAAGATTGCCTTCACTGTGATACATTTTAATCGATTTCTATTTTTAAATTTGACTAGGCAAGCACTGTTTGTCTTGCTTGTCCTGACAGATCGCCACTGTCTGTTCCATCCATCCATCCATCCATCCATCCATACGAATACCTTTATACGCATACCTTTATTAGTCCCACAATGGGGAAATTACAGTTAACAGAACACCCATCAAAGAAATACAAATGTAGAGACAAACACAAACAGGGGGGACAGGTGTCTGAAGTCATGCAGCCATTTTACCGGCGCTACCTTTAGCAGGAAAACAGAAAGAGATACACTGGGATAGGTAGGTTCAAAAAAATCATCTCGTACTGTGTTCATTATGAACACCTTACGAGGTTCCAAAATGGATCCATCCATCCATCCATCCTTTTTCTTCAGTTTACAAATTTAAAATCAAAGGTAATTGTGTTCAGGGACAGAGTAGAAAACAAATTAGTGGTAAACCAGATTGCCGTGCTTGGCTGAAGTTCACATGGAAGCAAATCTGTCTGCAAACACTTGCTAACTGACCAACAAGCAGTAGTGAAACTTGGAAAGGTGCAATGCAAACTGGAAATGAAGATTGTTTGCCTTCAATGTAAGCACTTTGACAAATATGATTATATGTAATTTCTAAATAATACTAATTGCATTAACAAAATTATAGAAGAACATATTGATGCCGTAGCTTTCTAAGCTTGGCCCTGGGTTGTGTCAAGAGAACACACTCATTCAGAAGGCAGCTGACTATTAGCTAAAACACTGTTGCAGCACCACTGTACAGAATGAGCTTTACTGCAGTTAACAAAAGCACAGTGGCTGTCCTCTGAAAACTATTGCATGCACACGTTACCTTTTGCGGATGGATAAGTGCTTCTGACCTGTAGAAACAGGTCTTTTCAGTCACTGCTCAGAATGTGAAAAGGACACTGCATTAAGTCAACCCTGAACATGATTCAAGAAGAAAACTATTGCTCACAAAATAACACAAAACTTTACCAAGCAACATTGATAGAAACCAGATGAAAAGTGGCAATACATTTGGTCAAAATAATCAAAAATAAAATAGTGTCAATCAGACCTAATATAGCTGTGGTGTTGAAGTGTCATATGAGGCTGCAGGAGTGTGAAACGTGTAAAGGAGATGACAAAAGTAGATAGCATTATTAAAATTGGTATGCACAAAAACTGACATTTTAGAAAATTCTCCTCTTTCAAAGCTTTCTTTTTATTGAGTTATTCAGTTATCCCAAACACACAAAATATATTATGACCTGGCCAGGTATTCACCGACCTCAATCCAACAGGACACCTGAGCATTTTAAAATTGAAGACAAAGTAACAAAAACTATCCAGCCAAAATAAGCTGGAAAGAATCATCTGTGGAGAATAGAAGGAGATCGCTCCACAGAGTTGGTCAAAAAAGGCATCATCTTGTCCAGGTGGTTCAAATATCTCATTGAAAATAACAGCACAAACACTAGGTGATGATAGAGTCTCACTGTTACTAAAAAGTTTGGTTATTTTTGTAGCACTGAAATTCTTCTTTGAGGCACGCATTTTCAATGTAGTTTAACCTTGTTTGGATTTATTATGTTTTTTCAGTGGATTAACATTCACATTACTATAACACGAGCAACTTCAAACTGAAACTGGAGACTGGAATTTGCACTTGCAGTTTCGAAGCCTAGAAAGCTAAGTCATGCTACTAAATTCAGGTTTCCACACTGAGAAGCAGGTGAGGAAAAAAACTGAATTTTTGTGAGTGTTGGAAAACCATTTTAATAAAATATTATTATTATTATTAGTAGTAGTAGTATTAGTAGTAGTAGTAGTAGTAGTATGTGTACTTTGCCTTTTACCCTATGACAGCTGACAGTGGAAGAAAAAGAAATGGATGGATGGATGGATGGATGGATGGATGGATGGATAGATGGGCATATTACAATGTAGTACATAACAAAGTAATAATTTTCTCGATTTATTTGGCTTTATAGGGCATGCATGTGCAGCATAACAGTGAAATACAGCCTATGAAGCAGTGTCTTACACACAAAAAAATTAGATTAAATCAAAAGCAAAAATTATTAAATTGTATGCATGATTTTTTTTTTTATCTCCAACAACTCCTGAGCTCCTTAGATAATAAAGTAGCAGCATTATTCTTGTATTGCACTGTAGAACAATGCTTAGATGCTTAGCTTACATACTTGTTCTACATCTTAAATAGAAAAAAAGGGGCTCTTAGAAAATGAATAAAAGCTCAAACTCACTGGTAGAGCTATAGTATAAACCTGCCTCTCTCACATAAAATATATGATTCATTCCACACGGCACTTGAAAGACCTGTTACACATAATTAGAGCTGCTAAAGTGCAATTACATGTTATTGGAAGGTTTTTGTAGATATTTCTGTAAGTTAAGAGTCTACAGTTGTTAAGTAATCTAAGACAAAGTCCCCACTTATAATGGACTTCAAATAAACAATGAACTGTGCCAAGATCATTGCATACAGTATATGCATGCACATTAAGAGAAAGATTTGTCTTCATTAAGATATGACAGTATTTTTTACTGTGTACACAATTATTTCTGCACCAGTGAAAAATAACTAATTATACAATTTGTTTGCATAATAGTATTAAATTGCTCTGTACAGATGGGTCACTGTTATAAAATAATAAAAGGTGCTTTGTAATCTTTGATCTTATAAGTTTTGCTTGTACAGCTTCACCACAGCCGACAAGCATTTTCCAGAGCAGTTGTTTAGTCTGAACTGCATTTGTCAAGACTGGTTTGTCTGACCTCAGTCCTGTAGATGGGAATAGAACTATAAAAAGGAAGACACATATGGATGGTGTTTGATTTGGACAAAACAGCTATTCTCTTCCCAAGGGCATATTAATAATGATGAAACCCTGAGCTATAAAAAAAAAAAACATCTGACACATGATGGTTGCATTTGAGGGAAGGGGGAAAAAAGCTGCCCTAACTCTATTTTTAACCCATTAACCTTGTTCAAAGTGGAGTTAATTCTGCATAAAGGGTGAAAATCACCAGTGAGAGTGTGGAGCAAAATACCAGACATGGCCGACTTTTATTTTCTAGCTATCCATCAATCATAGTTCGCCATTAGGCGAGGCGGCAAGCCACAACCACAATCTGTCAGCTTCTATAAATGCTATCAACACAAGTCATGCAAGATGAACAACAGAAATAGAAGACAGAATGAAGACAGCTACTGAAAGTCCTGATGGTCAAGCTGGAAGCTTGGAGTGCAAGCAGTCATCTACAGATAAAGTTACTGAGGTACAAACCAGCCACTGCTGATGCCACATGGTGATCATATTCCTTCTCAAGAGTGCTTTTGACTGTTGTTCAAGCTTCACATGATATTCATGAAGCAGATGGTCCTTGTCTGTGCAGGCATACTGACTGATAGCAACAATGTAATCCAACTCCAGATTGCAGTTTGAATTACGCACACATTTCCTTCAGTCAAAACTTCTGTGAAAGCAGAAACAGTGTAATTGCGTGCATTAAACCTCACTCAGCCAAAGAACCACATAAAATAACTATAATAATAAAAAATAAACTCCACATTAGGCCAAATAGCAAACCATAAAATGTTGAACTATTGGTTAGCAACAAGAGAAACGTATGGAATGAAGTTCATGAAAATCAGAAAAGAAAAAAGCTTGAAATATTTCACTTTACATGAGTTGGACTTAGAAACAGAAAGAGATTCAGACACTGCATCAAGTTCACAGAGTTTATTCACAAGAACAGTAAGTGAAGCAGTTTTTGAGTTCCTGAGTCATGAATGGGCAGATAAAGGATGAATCAAGGAGAGTGGGCAGGCAGATTTATGTTTCCAGAATGATGTCCAGGTAGAGTTGCTTCCTGAGCCGGACAGGCCTGAGACTTACATGGAATTATGGGAGACACCAGGGTAAGTATAAAGGTAATTAGGATTAGCTAACTACCTGAGCCTGTTGTTTTACTGCACAATCCAGAGAAGAGTGGATGACTGAACCAGCCAACAATGGAGGTAACAGCAGGCCATAACATCTTGGCAAGAAAAATCTCCTTTTATGTATAACTTATTTGTAGTACTCATTTTGATGCATGCTGTGATTTGATTATGGCTACTCGATGTGATGTATTTGCTATGGCTAAAGCTTGTGTTGATTTTTAGATATAGAAGTTGGCCACAAAACATAAAATCTACAATAGTAATTTAAAAATAGCATCAACTCACATGGTGTGAGGAAGCAAATCAGCGTAATATACTGCATATATTGTTGGTTTCACTGACTGTAAAGTTAAGACATGCATGCCCTGCACAGACTTGCTTACTGAATGAGGCTGCTGTCCAAAACATTAGGCCAGTCCATAGGCCCTTTTCATTGACAATTTATGTGCCACAGGTATAAATAGTAAAACTAATAGTCTATGAATTCCATTTTGCCACTTTGGCTTCAAGGTCAAGGTCAGTTTTATGCATGCTGGCCCATTTCAGCACTGTCACAGTAACCTCAATATGCTGCTATTGCCATTAGTAACACCTTTGAGTTTTCCTACTATGACCATTTCTGCAAACAAACAGAATTCAAATGTTAAGTACAGAAGCATTTGCTTTTTTTATAGTTTGGAATATGGACATAAAACTACAGTATCACAATTATCTTTTATGAAAGATGAATTAAGTACAACATCATTACAAAATAAACTGGTCTGCAGTGACAAAAATGACTATATAGACTATTAAAGTGTGAGAAGCAGTTTTGATCATATGGCAAAAAAATATGGATACTCTCTGAGACATGAAAGTCACCATACGTAATTCACTCTCTTGAATTAAGCAGCTGTCTATGTAATTGTTGGACTACTACCAAAGTGCTAAAACCCAGCAGTTATAATTCAGAACTGAACTACAGTCAGAGCAGGAGCTTCTCTTTTGGGTCAAAAGGGGCGCTCTCTCCTCATAACCTTTGGCAAGCTCTTGCTTTATTTCATTCATTATTATCTATTAGCTTGCCATATTGTTGTAAAAACCATATTTGCATTCTTTGCATTACTCTTTGAATTCATCTTACTAAAATATACAAAATCTGTGTCTTTGCCCACAAACTCCTCCTACATGATTGGGGTTGAGTGCCCAAATCTGGCATACAGATACATCTTAGGCCCTTGAAGGTTCTTATCTATGGCAAATATCATGAAATCATCGTGTTGCTACGCAATGACCTACCAACAGGCTTAAATGAGTCATTTGAAGCATTTATGCACCTACAACACTTTTTAGAAAATCTTATAATTTTAATCTCAAGATAATAGCGTCTAATTTATATCCACAAAATTTATATATATTATGACATCTTATTGCCAAACAATCACACAACAATGGACCAAAATCACAGACTAAACAGTACTGTGGCATGGGCATGTGCTAGTATGAAAGTATCAAAATTAATTACATGGTGTAGAAAAAAAAACAAAACACAAAAAAAAAACTCAGTCTCATACTAAGCTCGAAGCAAACTGCAACCTGACAATATGCTGGGATCTTTCAGGCTTCAACGGTGATTGTGTGGAGGGGAAAAGAAAAGAAAAAGAAAAACGTGGACCCTGGGGATGCAATGATCTCTGCTAGGGTGTGAGTGGCATTTTGCTGCCATGGTTTGGTTTCACATTTCTATTCTGATGGGAGGGAGTGGTCTATTTCAGGACCACAATGCCATCATGGCAGCAGTTGGGTACAAGGGGGTGACTGAATGGATGAATGAGTATGAAAATTATGTGAGTCATATGCCATGGCCTTCACGGTGAGCAGATATCAACTCAACTGATCACCTATGGGAGATTTGGGACCAACATGTTAGCCAGCACTCTATGCCACCAGTATTAAAGCACTAAATGAAGGAATAGCTTCTGAATGAATGATGTTTAATCCCACAAGGATGTTGATTTTTCCTTTAATTTGCAAAGGAATGCACAAGACTAATGACCTTAGAACCATTTTGACTCATGTTCCTAAAACAGCTCCAATCTGTGCAAATTCTAAGATCATATTGCTTCACTTCCTCATTCACTTTATGTTGAATGGTTTTATTCTGCTTTTGTTTGCTCTTTGCTGTTCATAGTTTCCCTGTGCCTGTTTATTGCAGCTTTTCATTTTCTATTTTTTCTTTTTTTTTCTGATAGTCTGATAAGACTGCATAGACATGACATCATGGAGTTTTGATAGCAAATTACAGAATTGATCTGGAGCTCAGCAGGCAATTATCAGCAGAGAACCACGGTGCATATTAATGAGCCCAGACCAAAAAAAGAAAAGAAGGGAAGATACTGTTCCTGCTGCACAACTAATATTCTTCATTAAGAGCCTGCCAGTACGTCAGCACCTAGGAGCTTTGTAGGGGGAATTTCCATCCGGATCACTGCTGTATTTGATTTTCCCTTGCTGATCACAGGAAACCAATTTCTGACCCTTCACACAGGTATGATAAAAAACTGCAGGATAATGGATTATTTCCTTTCTCTTTAGTGACTTCACCATTAAAGACCTGCAGATTTTCTTTCCGTATTATTCTCCTTGGTTTTTTTCTTTGCTCTTTTTCTCTTACCTTCAGCGCAGTACAACGTCATGTCTTTACAGGTAGATCACACACAAAACCAACCTTAAAGCAGATTTAGCTGCCAATATTATAGGCGTGCTGTTCCCTCCGACAAGGAGATGACAACAATGATGCTTTTCAGTAACAGTGCTGGGAAGTTGCTAGTCACTGCTTGTTGATAGGCAACTCCCTCTCTCCCTCCAGTGCTGTCTTCCCTATTCTGCCTGTTGACTTGGAAAAGGCAATTAATATTCCTTTGCTGAGTAGAGGCTTTCGTTTTAGGCTCATCACGTGGAGCATACTGGCTGCCACCTCACCGATCTTACAAGTCAGATAATTACCTATTTAGATGTTGCTGAGGAGGTGCGTGCGTGTGTGTGTGCGTGTGTGTTCATACACGTCTGTTGGCCTGTTGCCACAGCTTGTGCAAAGAAGCACCATGAAGTGGATCTGTCAGTATGAGTTAGAGATACTGGATGGCTGCACACCAAGTTAAAAAAAATAAAAACAAAAAAAGCACAGGACACTTAGAGGAACTATCAGAGCCAAGGGAACAGACTGTGTATGTTCATGTTTGGTGAACAGATTCACACTCAAGCATTTTTTTTCCTTTTTTTAGGTTGTGGGTTCTGTTTTTGAGATACTACATACACTAGCCCACAAATTTCATTAGTGTCCCAGGTAATTATGGTGGATCTAATCAAAAGCTGCCATATTTCTCCAGTTAATGGGCTCCGTGCGGAGGCTGTTGAGGTGAAGGGCTTTTTGAAAGGTCAGCTGACTCACCACTGCTTCTGACCCCCTTCAGCTCTACCTACCCACACCTCTTAAATCTCAATCAGGGATGGGAAGTGTGGCCATTCATTAGCTTGGTATCCAGCGGCTGTCTCTTTCATCTCACCCCTTACGTCCTCACCACCGCACAACTGCTGCCCCTCCTTTTCCAATTCATCTTCCCGTTCCTCAGTAGAAACACTTGACATGAACCCTCAAAGGTACATGGGGTCGACCTGTTGGGAAACTGCTATTGTACCCCTCCAGCTCACACAGACACACGCACACACAGCAACCTCCCCACCTCTCTGCTGCCGCCTCCCTATCTTCTTCCTCCACACTGAAACCATCACAATCCTTCGATGTCTCCCGACTCTGCACTTCCTTCTGTTTTTTTTTTTTTTTTTCTTCTCTGCTGCCAATCAGTGGAGCATTTTTCACAGAGCTACTTGTGGCAGGAAAGAATGACAGTAAGTAAGAATGTGTGAGGGCAGGCGTGTGCGTGTGTGTGTGTGTGTGCATGCGCATCTGGGCAACAAAGCCTTGCACTAAGCTGAGGGTGGCTCTCAGGCCCCCCCCTTGAGGAAGGGCTGAGATTGAGTTCATTATTCAGTAGGAGTGGGTTCCAGCTGTGTGAGGAGAGGAATGGCGAGCTGCTCTGCCTGTGTTGCAGCTCCTCCAACCCTGCCGTCCACTGGGAACCAGTTGAAAATAATGCAAAGGAGACAGACTTAGCTGTCACAGGCAGACAGCATTCGGGCATTTTTGCAAAAAAAACTGCCCTCTTTTTTAAAAAAAAATGGAAGGTTTTTGTTTTGTTTTTTAATATAAGCCAACATCAAGTGTGCTTTTTTTTTTTTTAAGTATTTTTAGTCATAAAGTTCTAAAATAGATTATCCACTATTGTGAATGAGATGTGCAAATGTAGCAGAGCTCAAATAGAATTCTCGTGTATCCCTAGATGGCAGTAGTAAGTTAGACATCAGTGCGCTGCCTGCCGTGGAAAACAGTGTCTTTAAATGTGTGTGAGCATGCTTCTGCTTGTTTGTTTTCCCTTGAGGTTGATAAAGTGTGTTGGTGTAATTTCAAAAATAAACTTAAACAAAAACTAATAACAGACAAATAAATAAATAAATAAAAGGATACAGTATTTTCAAAGCAGCTCTTACGCCCCGCCATTCCTCGCTTACAGGCCCGGGGTTTCTCCTTCACTCATGAATGAATACAGATTGCAGGAGCCTTTTTTTTTTTTTTTTTTTTCAGTTCTCACACAAAGGCAATTAACTTGAAATTGCTTTGTTGAAAGTGCTCCACAAACAGCTTAGTGCAACACCAGGAAATAGCATCATGGCAACTCTGGATTTGTGAGAATTAAATGTATGATGTTCACCTCCCCAAAGATGTGCATGAAATTGCATAGAGGGACAATCAGCCAGTATACAATAACATGTTCACATTAACATTTGCTGCTGAACAGTAGACCGTTTAGCAAAAGAACAAGCACCCGTATTTGGTGGAGAAAAGCAAAAGCATGCTGTTGATTTAGTTATGGCTAACTGACTGTGACTGAAACTCCTAAATCAGTCGGATGGTGGTATATCCCACTGAAACACGCGCATATGAAAAAGCTCTACGATCACATTAGAGTGACTGACTGCCCTGAGTGCAACAAAGGTGCAATTTACATTTACCTTTTCAAAAACTGCAAGTCATTTTCAGCATGATGAGAGTGCTGTGATTCATGCTGCAAAATGGCCTGTCATCCCACTGCTTGATTAACAAGCACTGAGACCCCAGGGAGCACCTGTGTATCCTCATCACTTTATGGTCCTGGCAGAGGACTGCATTCACCCTCTGCAACAAGACAGAAGCAACCTCCATTCAGTACATTTCCTGCTTTTCTGACTAATAGCTGTCAAAGGAAACAAAATGCCTGTCATTACAGATTTGTCATCTGATCTCGGCTCATTCCTCATCTTCTAAAACCGCTTTTGACTTTTGAGCCGAATCTTGCGGTTACGCAGCTTGGGAGGACGCTGAAGGTATAAGCTCAAGGAAAAAAACCCACAATGGAAGCCATATTAGCCCAATGTTGAACCTGCGACTTCAACAGGGTCAAACTGCTGCTAATTTTGGAGAATGGTATTGCCATCCAAAGAAAGAGTCACTAAGTGCTCCTGAATGCAGCTTGAGAACTGGCATGGTGAGCGGCAGTGCCATCACTCATGACAGTCAGTGAGAGGAGCTCCAAGGGCACAGCGCTAGAAAACAACCCACAGAGTGTCACTTCACACAGATGTACGACCCCGATGTCATGCGGGCTGTGGGCTGTGCGACTATGTAGCTGCATGTCTGTGTGTACTTGTGACAGGCGGACAGGCTCCATCCAGTCCTGTATGTCAGGACCTGTACCGCAAGTGAGTGACACGCTATGCATGAGTGGCCTATTAGGCTGCTGTAGCCTCTGCCATTCAGTAGTTCAACCGCCAGTAGCACTTGATTCCCACTGACACATCTGCACTCAAGCCAAGCCTGCTGGACCACACTGAGCATTACTCCTATTGACAGGCACATACCTCCTTTGCCTCAAATTTGCCAAAATGGCATTAAATTTAAGCTGATGTGATTGTGTAGAGGTGGTTGACTCGTTCTAATTAAGGGCAAAGGTGAAATGAAGAGGCATATAAGTGCACCATGTCCCCGGCTAACACAGCCGTAGTGTCAGCGCATATGAATCATTCAGAGCACAAGTAGAGCACTTTATAACCATCAAAAAAAGTTGAAATAGTTGAGTCAAAATGTCACCGCTGCAGTTCTAAAGGAACAATGCGGTCTGCTCTCAGAAATGGAAGTAAACAAAGGTCTTCTACAATTATTAATTTGCGTGTTTCTCTCTCTTTTGAAAACAGTGCAATGCTAGCAGCGTGAAACAGGGAAAAAAAAAAAAACTGCAATATGTTCTTACACACTTGGACTTCTTCATTCTTTTTGACAGCTCACTAATAAAATATGACAGATTGTTTCACATTAATGTTTAGTAATGTGACCATCTCATTTCATCACTTTAAACAATGTTTTGCTTATTGAATTGTTAACAGGATGACAGGATGCCTCTTCAAATTGGAGCACAAGTGAATAAAAATATGTGTTGATGTAATTTTCATTCAGTAGACACATAAAAGAATATGTGAGGACAACTACATTCATGCTGATACAGTTCCCACTTTTTTTTGTCTGCCATTAGGTCAAGAGGTAGGCTAGTTATTATAGAGACTACATTTGCTGACTTAATTAACATTAGTCTTTGCCTATTAGTATTACAGCTATTACTCATCAACAGCGTTTGTTTTTTCCTCCCCAAAAGTATCACACAACATGTAGTAAATTAATGGTTACAGAAGTTTTTAGTTGGACTATAGCATCTTCTGAACAGACTGTGCTGTGTAGGCAGTCTTCATTTCCAGAGAGATATTTTCCCAACACTTTGAAGGCTTATGAAGGCTCATGCAAATAATGCTTTTCACATAATTTTTTCCAAAAAAAAAAAAAAAAAAAAGTCATTGAACTCAGTGAAAAGAATCACTTGCTGCATCTGTTTTTGCTCGCAGTCTTTCTCGAAGCTTTTTGTTTAAATTTAGGCACACTATAATGAACTATCTGTGAGTACAATATGTGTAACCACTGCCAATATACTCCTGCCACCTACAAGTAAACAAACTTACTGTAGTCCTTCAGAAAAACAATGCCACCTTTGCATCTGATTCTGGGCTCGTGCAGCAAGACACTCACTGACATTTTCATTTCACATTTTGCTGTTTAAACTTGTCTGCTTCATTCAGTGGTCCTGCTTTCTTCCCCCACCGCTTCTCTGCGATGCTCCTCTGAAATTCGCCCACAGTCGGCTCAGATGCAGCATCCATACCAATGGATGTCTGTTCCACAACAGGAACAGAAATTCTGCTACTCCTGCCAGTATACCGGCAGACAGCAGCAAGGTGGATAAAATCATAGAATGGCTTATTAATCTTAACATCTAGTCTCAGGAATAAATGTGGAGGAAAAAAAAAGACTACACTTACACTCTGGATTGCCATGTGATAATTTTTTGTGTTAGAGAATTGGTGAATAAATGATCTCAAGGTTCTTTCAGCCAGGATTGGAGAAGTTTCACCTTTTTTTTTTTTCCCACTGCAGCTTTCCTGTTTGTGGCATCTCTTTCATTTTAATTCTTTTAAATTCTAAAGTAACGTGAATGGGACAAGAAGAGAGGATTTGGAATTGGATGTTGCTCTTTGGGGCTTCTTAACCTCGTAGGAGCTAAAATAAGAAATACTTGCACGTGTATATGCTTTAGAACTGAAAACAAATGTCCTGCAAAATTTTGATTATTAGCCTGTCAGCAAGGCTGCTGCTCGCACTGAATACAAGAAGAGAGGACAGAAAAAGTAGATGAGACTGCAATGTCTGACCTAACGGAGGTTCAGTCAGGCTTTCAGTGAAGTTGCCTTTCTGTTCTTGTTATTTTCGCCCAGTGGAAAAGAAATCTCCACACTTACAAGCACATGAACATGGAAACTTTGTCAGTCTACTAGTTATTTTCCCCATGGCCTTTTTAAAAAAAATTAAATATTAGTCAACAACATGCCTGGAATGTCACACCATGAAGGCAACGTCAGGCATTACTATTAAAATGCATCAAAATGGTCACAAATTAGACGGAAGAGTGGAGATTTATGGTCTAGCATTAAGCAAGAATATGTCTTGAATCACTGTGATAGAGCGAGGAGCCCCTGCTTTTTTGATCTATGCTAAACAACACCTCACTGCAGTGGTCTATGTGCATTTCAAGTGCTTATTATTTTAGTTGTCTTTGCAGTGGCTCTAGGACCTACACCTGAGCAAAGTCTAATGGTAATGGTACACTTGACATTTTACAGTGTAAAAGCTAGTTTTCCTGGACATGGTTTTGCATAACTCTGTATTTGTAGTGAAGACACTGGTCAGAGCTGAGCTTACTCATATGTCATCCTACATTCTCTGACTTTTTCTTCTTTTTAAGGACCCCTTCTGCACCCCTGGACCTCAGACTGACACCCACTCCACTGAGTGCACAGCTAACCGATTTGATTAATTTCAGGCGAGCTGCGCCACCTTGACGGCATTTAATCATTGAGAAAAGACAGGAAACGTACTCATTCCTTATCCTCCTGCTCTCCCACCCCGCCTTTCCGCTGTCCCCCCTGCCTCCGACTCTCATCTTTCCTGCCGTCTCCGGTGCGTCTGTTCGCTCCGAAGAGCGGTGGTGTGCATGTGTCGAGGAGCCGGAGGAGCGCTGCACTGTTCTGCGCACTGGTTCCGCTGGACATCACCGAATAACGGCGCTCGACAACCGGGTGGTGGTGGAGGGGGAGACTGGACCCGGACCAGGATCAGGACCAGGACCAGGAGAAGCACCGTGGCTCTTTACAGCCCGCTCTCCGAAAACATGTCGGAGTTTTTTCTACTCGCCTTTCTAGCCCTATTCTCGGGATTATTTCCGTGCGCCGAGCCCTCGACAGTGTCGGACGAGGAGAAAGGTAAGGAGCAACCGGGCCGTCGGGAATGCGCAGTCCGGTGAAACTTGGCAACACGGGCCGCCTTTAGTAGTCTCGTGCTGTCACGGGCAGCAAACGTTGTGCAGCTGCTGGGTATAAAGCTTTGTTTTCCACGGTACTATATGTGAATGATGAAGAGTTGATCATCACTGTCATTCTTTTCTGTCCAGCGTGGCATACCTCACTGGAAGTCCGCTTGTCTTTATGTGTTGAAACTGAGGACGGTAAAATGTTTCATTATAATGCCTCCCCAGTTGTTGGAGCACAAATAACAATCCCACCTGTATAGTAAACCCACTGAGTGTGCATTTAGCACAGCTTTTTCGTTTGTGCATTTTCAGGAACATTCTTGTGGAGCCAGGATAAGTCTCGGTAGCTCTGACTGCAGGTGCGTAGCAGCGCTATCCTACAATGCAGCAGGTGAAAACAGCCGATCCCTGTGCCAAAGTGTATTTTGTCTCTCTCGTGTACCTGTGCCTCGGGATCGTTGTAACGTTGCGTGAGGACGCATAGTTGTGTGCGTTCAGCTACGGTGCTGGGTGCAACCTAATCGTACGGTAATGTCGGGAAATCATTTTGAGCCGAATTTGAATTCCGCCACACAGGCTACGGGAAGTCGAGCATCTGTGAGTGCTGTTTGAAAGGCGTTTCAGAATCAAGAATAGCTGTTTTTTCTTTTTTCTTTGTCACACTGCGAGGATCAGCGAGAGTAATGCCAAGCAAACTGGCTTCACCAATTAGGCAATTAGTCATTTTATTGGTAGAATGGAGTTCAAGCGCACATTAGGTTCATGTTGTTTTTTTTTTAAAGCGCCACATTCATAGACAGGTGTTTATTGGCCGTAAGATTCATGTGAAAACCCAAAGCAGGTTATCAGTGGGCTATTTGAATATAATAATGTTAATTTGAGCTTTAGTAGTTATCCTTACCTTTATACATCAACTTTACTTTTATGTCGAACCTTTTCAAAACTCACATTTCAGTATTTGCATGTTGAGTCATTGGCTTCATTTCATGAATCATTCCTCAAAAACAAACTATAGTAAATGTAAATGCGTTTAAAACAAAAAAGTGTGTGTATCCATTGATTTGTTGTCAGTGGATATAACTGGCTCATAGTTCTCCCACTTTTTCATTCTCCAGCAGAGCAGTCATTGTCAAGGCTGCTTTGCTTGTTGTGAGACCGTCACAAGTGTCACCAAGGAAAACAGGGACTTGGAGATTGCCTTGCAATCACTGTAGGCAAGAAAAAAAAATCTGTCTACCTCTTTCTGTGCATGAAATGAAAAGATGGATTTGTCTCCTTGACTCCCTAAGAATGCCCCTGTTCCGTGGAGAGCGAGGGTCGAGGTGGGCACTGAGTTTGACTGGTGTGGCTTGAAACAAAGTAAAAAAAAAAAAAAAGGTATCAATGTCTCATCTGAGCTCGTATAAGAGTATTTAGAAGGGGAGCACTTAGGATGGGACAGAGCCGCACAGACACATAGGTTCCAAATTTACTTTCAGATACATTTGAGTTGGAAAGCTGGAACCTGTATCTCTGCATGCTGTCCTGCTCCATTTGTACCAAGAATAAATGGAAGCTCTTGTAGCTGTGTCTAAATGGACAGTAATGATAATAGCATTTCATTTTTCTTTTAACACCAAAGCTGGTTTTTTTTATCCTAATTAGTCTGAAATTAATTTGCTTTGTGGTAGCAGCGTTGTTACTTTGAATGCCAAGTAGTGAGCCCATGGTTTTCTCTGCGTGAATAAAAGGCATTTCCAGAGCTCATTCGTACAATGGGATGGTCTTTGAAATGCTTCCACCTTGTTTTTCCCCTTTTATCACTTATGTCCATCTAACATTGAGCAGACTGATTGGCTGCTTTGGCAGTACACTGCTGATCTAACAAAATGACAGGCTTGAAAAAAATTGGACACACCGCATTATAATATTTTTGAAAGAAAAAAAAAAAAATCAACAAACCCTTGATGCCATGCACGGACCTCGGTACCAGATAAACATCACCAGCCGCAAACAGCTCAAGGTTGTTTGTAATGTATACCCTATTTAAGAGATGATAGTATAGTGGAAGGCACAGAGAGATTCATCCACTAATACAAGGAAGACTGCCTTTAGAGGCTAATTAAGTGAGATAGCGAGATACTATCACAGAAGTATATGTAAGTGCCTGTGTGTGTGCGTATGTGTGCAAAGACAAGCACCAGAATTACGATGAGGGAGAAGAAATTCAGTGTCTACATTATGTGCAGTAATTTGACCAGCAGAGATAAGGAGTTTGTAGATTTTCACAATTGTCAGCCCCTGAATTTTGACTTTCTAAACATTCAGAAAGTCTCTTTAGATAGTTGATAAAACCACAGTGGGATCATCCAACAATAAAGACATAAAAGCTGCAGACTGAACCACAACTAGCCTATCAGGATGACCATAGTATAGAAAGGTATGGTGTATGCAGTTTATGCAAGAAATGCAGAGTGCTTTTACTATTTAGGGTATGAAAGAAGAGCTGACCATTTTTGGACCATTTCTTTCTATCTTTCTTTTTTTTATAAAAGAAGGCATGTATTTTATGTCATTTTAAATATATTCTCACGAAAACAAAAATAGTAATATATTATTATTTATCCAGATAGCATTAAGGAAACTTTATTTTCTGGTACACTTTTAAATACTGCTGCAACTATGAATCTGACTCCACCGAATTGTCAAAGCCGGGGTGCTACATAAGTAGCGAAGGCAAGTAGAGCTTTTGGCAGGCTGAGGGGTCAATACAAACAACATTTGACTCCAAAACAGAGCTAAGTGTATAAAGCTGCAGTCCCCTCATCTTTTCTGTATGCATGTGAGACTTGGACCACTGATAGTCATCGCTCCAAAAAGATGAACTGTTTTCACCTCCACTGCCTGAGGTGACTCTCAGGGAGCATCATAGGCTTAAGATGATAAGACAAAGTTCATGACTCTGAAGCACTGAAGCAGGCAGAAATGGCCAGTATTAGTACCATGATCATGACAGCTCAGCCAAGATGGTTAAGGTATATGAAGCCATGCGAAGCCAGCGGGGTGTCTGCCAAAGAAGATTGTCTACAGCAAGCTGGTCTGAGGGGGAAAGCCAAAAGAGGGGGTTGATGTAAGCACCGCTACCTGCAGTTGTCAGACTAGTTTCAAGCAGCTCTGGGGCATGATTCTTGGTACCACGTCATCATAAAATAAACACTTTGAACCTCGTAGCATTTGCGCTGCAAAGGCCATTTACTAAACCACATAAGCATATCGGTAACCTCAGGAATCTGTTCCTGCTCAGGGACAAATAAAAGCACAAGAAAGCTCCAGGACTGATTAACAGTGCCAGAGTTCACAAAAAAAAAACCAAACAAACTTGAGATTCAAACTGTGATGTACAAACTTGATCTGTCACTGTGCTTCCTTAGTGCTGCTAACAAAAACAAAAGCGGCAGCACCCAAGTGCAAAAAGAAACCTCGCAAGTGGGAAGAGTTCAGCGCTTTTATGAAGTTAATACTGAAAATTCACACTTAAAGGTTGGCAGGCAAGTGCACGTGGCAAGGATAGGAATAAATGTGCCTGATACCAAGAGCAGAACAACACAGACCTAAAAATGACATTTGATGGTCTGACAAAACCTTAAGGCGAGATCGGTGGTATATACAGATCGGCTGATCTGGAAACGTGAGGTGACTGTAGGGGTAGGAAGGACTGCGACAGGAAGCCAAGGGTAAAAAGGTGAAAATAACACAGGGTACGGGAAGTGTTTCAAAAATGTCCACCCTATTTAATATCACCTTTGTATCCTTACTCATGTAATAGACAGCTAGGAAGCAGTAAATTAGTCAGTAAATTGTGACTGGACTTTATAAATTGCAGCCAAATGGATATTATGTAAATTACTTGCTTTTAGCACCTCTAAACAAGCAAGCACACACACAGAAAAAATTTTCTCTGATTGAATAGACATTTTCCATATACAGTACTCGTTGGTGTTATGGAAGTCGGTGTTACATTAAGATCAGGGGGTTGTTTTTACAGGAGATGTATTAGATAGAGATTTAGCAGCTGACCTTCAAAGGTTGGACCGAATTCTGTTTTCGTAGCTGTTTAACATCTCTTTTCTGGAAACCATTAACACAGAAAGAGGCCTCCAGCTGTGAGGGCTCCTTTGTAGCTCAATTTTCTGTCCACATCCTGTTCTGACAAGGCAGTGAAAGTGTCTACCTCAGCAAAGGGGGATGTTTGGGACTGAAAACACTGTGCAATCACCGGGTTGCTCTGCTTTTGCCCGATGATTTAAGAACTCAAATGTAGAATCTAGTTAGAACTGGTAAATAAAATAAACGCAGAAGGAGCATGTGGTCTTAATAGGTGATGAATGCATTAGTCAGCTGTTTGTCGACGTTAGCCAAGAGAAATTTGTGAAGTGGTTACTGGCTGATGCTGTTATTGGCATTCATGTCTTATGAGCTGTACCTCAGGTGCTTTTTATTGACTATTGCTTCATAAGTTGGTCTTGGCCAGAAAACCAGACAAGTTGTCAGAAAAGCCTGTCAGCTTGTCACATCTGGGGAAGGTCAGATTCAGTTATATATATGAACACTTTTAATAAACCTCAATGCTTTTTTTCCCTTGCAGAAACACTGTAGTAGTCATGGCAGGATTTCTGATATTTTTTTGAGGCAAGTGCTTAGACTGCATTTTTGCAGGTTGGCATTCAGTCTTTTATGAGCTATGTAAAGACACTGAAACAGCTGACACATCTATCTGGTGATGTCAGCTAAGTGCTGCTGTCATTGAGCTCTTACATCTATCTCAGGGCAGAGGTGAAGCATGGCCTCGAGCTACAGTCGAATTCAGTGATCCGGCTCTCGTGTGCCTCATTATGGTGTATGGTATGAAGGTGGGGTGAGACTGCCTTGTATGTAACAAAGTTATTGAAGGAAGCTGTTAGGTTTTTGATCGTGTCACCTTTAATATCAGCTCTCACAGTCTTAATGGGTTACAATTGAATAAGTAATGGATTGGCTCAGGTTGCGAAAGCCACTGGCTGTAAATTGACTTGCAGCATTGATTATCAATGGGAGGAGGAGCTAGATTTTTGACCCACATGATCTGTTTTGGTTAATGTTCTAGGAAGACTTAATTATGTGGGTGGCATGGGGTTTCATATTAGATTTTTCCAAAATGTTACATAATTTAAAAGCTGAATATTGAATCAGTAAGTTCATCTTTAGAGAGATGCTGGCGTTGATTCTAAGAACTCGACTCGGCTGTATACAGAAATGACTGCTGTTTTAAAAAAAAAAAAAAATTGCAAAACTTCTGAATGAATTATTAATGGAGGAAAGCATTACTGTTTTATTGCCATATATGCTAATGAAAATAGGGATCACCAGAGCGGTAGTGGGATACATTGCTGCTCTTATAAGTCGAATTAAGTATGAGGTCATTACTAGGTGGCAGATGAGAGAACACATCATAAACTGAAATGTAAGGATGATGTAATGTGCCTTTTTGAAAAGGAAAAATACTATGCGCCAATGAGACCATCTGCTCAAATGCAAATTCAACGCAGTGAACAATGAAACAGTGATGTGTATCTATGACCAGCTTTACAGTTAAGGTTAAAGTTAGTATGCAGCTGGGTAGGAAGCTCAAGGTCTGAGTTAAGCAAACATCTTTCTTGAGGTGTCCTAAGGGGTGGAAAGCGCCTCCATCACAGGCTAAAAGTATGTCTGTCAGTTTGAAAGGGTGAACAGCTAGCTGGATGGAGGCAGCACCCTGAGGAGATACAATTGTGTGCTCAGCATGTGCAGACGTTCAATGTAGCAGCAGTGGATTCTTACCCTGTAAATCATACTGTTGCCATCATCGAGTTCCTCCATTGTGTCTACACTGGCCTACAGGAACTGAAAGTTGTCTTTTTGTTATCTGACACAATTTGGCAAATTTATGAAAAAAGGAGCATATGCCACAAATGGTTTTCTAAATACTACGATAATAGCAGGCACCTTTCACTACAGAGGTTGTATTGTAGAGCACCGTTCAAATATGAGGGGGGGAAAGAACGATTAGCGTCACCAGTCAGCTTAACCTTACACTTGACAGGCTAATATATTTTATCGCTGATTTGTGTCATAGATAAAAACAAAGCTCTTTGATTGACTATTGGCATGCTGTTAGATAACAGAAGCCTTTTTGGGTGGGGGTGTCTTCTAGTGTTCTGCACTTAAGGTCTCCAAAAATGACAGTGACACAGAAAACGTCTAAGTATTACAAACTATTTCAAATGATGATGAATACTGTTAATATAAAAGCTATTAAGATGTTGCCATTTTTTTGTGTATGGGGCGGGTGGGGGGTACGGTTGAGGGTAGCTCTTACAGGTGGGAACAATTCATCTTGTATGGAGAGTTATCTCATTGTTGTTTGCATATGCTGGTATATTTTCCAGGACAATAAATTTTGAATTATAAACTGGTAATATTAAGATCTCCTGTTTAACAAACAAGGTTGTAGCCCGAGCCTAACAACAAGAAGCATGTCACAAACTTAATCTTTAAGATTTGATTTATCACTTTAAGTGGGCAAATAATATTTTTTCCTCATGTTGAGGTATGGTACTTCTAATTTTTTTTAAGCACCGTAAGTACCATAGGCAACATATGTACTGGAAACAAAAAACTATACATGGATACTAAAAATTACTATCAGATTAGATATTCAATTGCAGCAGTACTCATACAAACAGTGCTGTCTTCTACTCTTCCAACTGACACACACTTCACGCAGCACTGCTGCAGACAGGGAGGTACACACCCTCTTCCTTCACTAGCAGCTAAACACATGAACAAAAGCACAACAAACTCTGTGACACATCTTAAAGACCATCACCCTGGTCTTTTGTGAGGTCAGTAGAGCTCCTGTTTCAACAGCATCAAAGTATTAAACAGTTATCATAAATGTTAAACTGGCTGGCACACAGGCCAGTTACCTGATAGGCACGTTAACTTATCAATAGTTATTAAGTTATCAAGTGGCTTGCAGCTGTGGGTAATCAATAAAGCGATGACAGTGCGGGAAGAATGCTTCACTGTGTTGACGTTTGACTCTTGGTTTGAAAAAAATGTTCCGCTCAAAGAATTAGTTTCAGAAAAAGAAAAAAGAAAATCTGAAAAAAGGGTCAACACCAGTACTCCTGACCAATCTGTAGGTCAGAAGAGTTGGTGTCGAGCTCTGCGAGTGGCAACGGTGGTGGCCAGAGGACCAGAGAGAGGGCTGCTGAAGTCTGGCTGGGGACTCTCTCTCCCAGCTGCCACCTGGCACAGGCCGAAGGCTCGGGGCCCCATCATGCAGACTTGGCTCAGAAAACCAGAACAGGGGAGGGATTCATCCATCCCCCAACAAGCTTCATTCAGCAGACAAACCTAAGGCCAGTTGGTGATGCTGCGCTGTGTCCTTCTTAAAAGAGAAATTGGCACATAGAGTAATTAAGAAATATTGAACCACTGAAGTGTTTCATTTTATACCTCTGCAATCATCCATATTTTTCCTTTATGGCTTTAAACATAAAATGGTTATGCAGTAACAGCTAACCAGACAATATTTTGTCTTTTGCCTGATTTGTTTTTCAGTCATTTTCACAACCCATTGCCTTAAAGACCTGTAGTATAGCCATTAATGAATACAGAGAATTAAATGATCTTTAGTGAAGAAGCAGGGCAGTGCACAGTGTAAGATATTTACATAGGGCACCCCGTATTTATGGTTTCTTGATTAGCTTACAAGCTTAGCCAAGGCATGCGTGCGCACACACACACACACACACACACACACACACACACACACACACACACACACACACACACACACACACACACACACACACTCAAAAAAACCCCACACCAACACTCGGAGAAGCACATGCATATACACAAATTAAGTCCTTCTACAATGAATGTCTATGCCCTGTCTGTGTTGTGGCTGCCTTCCCTGGCAGCGCTCACTATACTCCAATCCAGTTAGATGGAGGATAGAAAAGGAAATTATTGGCATCACTTTCATGCCTGTGTGCAAAGCAGTGAGTGGCAACATCAAATGTGCATCAATAAAAAATTGTGGGCCTACACTTAGGATATGTACAAGTCAGATTTTTTATTTATTCCCCCCCCCCCCCCCCCCCCCCCCCCCCCTCCAGTATCAGTTCGGAGGAGTCAGACTAAGTGTATGTCCAAGCTCCGCACTGCACTGAAAGAGGTTTTTGGGACTAAAATATTTGTGAGATTGCCGCTAAGTATGAATAATTTAATGCACTTTAACGGCATGGTGCACGAATAGAAAAATCAAAGATAAAACAGCACTGCTGCCCCTACCTACACCTGCAGCGAGAGCCGTTCTCTCTCAACAGCTGTGATACTGTTGGCCCATGAGGATTGAGTTCAGTTTTGTGGCAGCACTATCACTGAGTTACTTTGTGTTAAAATTAGATTGCCAAATACATCACCACCAGCTGTCATCAATCTGATTCAGTATGATCCCCTAACATGCTTCCGAGTTGCTATTGATCTCTGGTCTCTGGCACCCTCCTTTCTCTCACAGTGTTGGATTGGGAGACCTATTAACTGCGCTCCCATCAATCACAGTTCACCCATGTTTGTTTGTAGAAGTCTTTGATACGATTAGAGCAGTGCTCTCGAGCTCATGCAGTGTGTGTGTGTTTTTTTTTTTTTTTTTTTTTTTTTTTTCTTCCATTTTCATTTCTTGTGTCAGCTGGTTTGAGATGCACACAGTCACTCCCTTCTTGCGGTAGTGATGTGCCTCGCTGCTCCGTAGCAGGGACCAGAGATTAAGCACTTGGGCCTCAAACATGTCGGCTGTCACAGGTATCTCTCGCTGCTCAGTGCCTGATAAGGGCCACTTGTTTCTGAAACAGTCAATGCCAAGAACAAAACCCCAGAGAAATAAAAACCCTTCTGGACTTACTGAGATTTAATATGTTTCTCTAAGAATGTACATTCCTATGATTGCTTCTGTGGCCTTGTTCATGTCAGCAACTGAAGTTTAGTGCCAACATTTTTTTTTTTTTCTTTCCTGAAAAATAATTGGATTTTCCTGCTGATTTTGTAGATTTCTTACATCTTTCTTTTTCATGTTAGTTATGCCTGATTTTACATGCATTCACCACAAAAATCTGCAGCTTTAAGTAAGTTACGCCGTGCCCGAGTGTTTTATAAACAATCTGCATGCGAAACATTATTTAAGACAAAGAATGAGAAATAGGAATTTGTTTGGAAATGATTTTGTGAAGAATGCAGTTCTTTTTGCCAAGGACAAGAAAAAAAGACAGGAGCACAGTCATGAATAACCACAAGAAATATTAGGCATGCTCTCCATTACCTTTGAGAGAATCCTATCATAATTTTTAATCCTCAGAATGGGTGTTGTGTCAGTAAAAACTCCCGTGATATAGCAAAGAAATTTTATCCATGGATAGTTAATCTGCTGACATCTACTGAGAACATTAAGTAATTGTTAAAATTTGCATTTGTTTCAAGATATTAAGCAAGAGCAGAGCTTGAGTCTGCACCCTTCTTCATTTTTTTTCCCCCACCGTGACAGAACATATCAGTGCACATTAATCAAAAGGCAAAGAAACAAAACAAAAAAAAAAAAGCTCTGTTATACGCTAACACAGACAGTCACATTCACACATCTTATTCACACCTAGAATCAATTCAGGGGCTCTGCTTCACAAGACTTTTATAAATGTGGACTTGGTAGGAAATGCAAACCACTTTCAATATGAAAATCATTCAGACTTCAAACAAAAAGAACCCCCACAGCCACAGCGCCAAGTTCATATTTAAGAATTTGTCAGACCACTGACCTGAGTGAAATATTTAAATGAGAAATGTGTTTGTCTACAAAACGTGTGTGTGCGTGTATGTTCGTGCAGGAGCATTAACAAGGGGTAAACTTAACCAAGTGCTTTGGGAGGTTACCATTCACTGACAGCAAACGATCAAGTGAAGGTCAGAGGAGGTCAGTGTTCACCTGTCGGAAAAGCATTAGCTTGCTGTCGTAGACATCAGCAGGTGATGGCTGAAAATTTCTGAGGTCATGACAAGATGTAATAAACCCTTGCTTTGTTAGAGTCACAGGGGGTCCCGAGGAGTGGAACACTTGACCTCTGTTTTTTCCAGTTGTGTATCCTGTGATTGGTATGAAGAAACATCTGGTGATTTGTAGTGTCTTATTTCACTGGGTCCTCTGTAACATCTTAAGCACATGAAGACAAAGAAGCTTCTCATAGACTATTGGAGAAAGGATAACCCTGTCCCACAGATGACACTAAACCATGAGGCTGTGTAGAGCATTAGCAGCTTTAGCTACCTTGGGACTACCATTGACAGTGGGTTGACCTTTAGAAAATACACACAAAACATCTTCAAAAACTTCTACCAAAATGTCTACCTCTGCCTCCAAAGCTTTCAAATCTGCCACACTCCACTCCAGTCCTCCTCACCTCATGTCTTCTGAATCAGAATAGGAGGCTCTCAGAGGGTGAAGGGCAATCATGTCAAGGTTCAACCTTAATGGGAAGCAGTGCTCAGTTGTCGGCAGCTCTACAGCCACGTTTCCTCAACTCCACATTTTCATGTGGCATCACATTATTATAGGAACACTGACTTTGGGGGGTGGGGGTGGGGGGGGGGGGGCTATGTTTAGCCAAAAAAGTTTTAAATCCACTACAGAGACGCCGGCAAAACATAGACTATAGTTTAGTGTGCAAACACACATCTTCCAGTCCTGCAAAACAAGCTCAGGGCTAAACTGCACCAATACATCCTCCACAACAACTCAGGCTGTCAGCCAGCATTAGAAATAAGATTAGATTTATTATAAAATCTAAAATATTATTGTCTTGGCACTACTGCCCGAGTGCTGACTACGGTGACCCTGAAACATTGCATTGCTAGCTAACAGAGTTAATTAGCACTCACTACTGTTTTAACAAAGAACAGTTTCTCCTTGTTTGGCTTCTGAGTGGAAGACTTATTGAAAACCCACATATAAGTGTTGGTACTTAAGTTGAATTTCATTGTGGAAGGAAAGTAAATTAAGAGAGTCTCCACAAGATACTTTAATAGTATACCAAGAAATAGCTGAAGTGGAGCTTTTGCGAGGGACTTCTTTGGTGTTCTCTGGTGTTTTGCTCTCCAGAGCTCTGCATGATTGATAACAATGAATATAACGGCAAAAAATGATTCTTTTGTTATGTATAACCATGGTATTTGACACCCTGGTCCTGTCTGCTATCAGTTACTTTACAACTTTTCAAACCATTTTAATTTTTGCATGTAGTGACCAAAAATTGAAACCTTTACTTGTTTTTAGTAATTAAATCAGTTTGGGCTGGTTTGTGGTTAGAGTACAGCACTATTAAGGTTAACACCCTAATAGTCTCATCACGCTCAGTGGAGGGTTATTATTGTTTTTTATTGTTTTATATTCACTCTCCTGTCTATCTATTCTCCCTGTCCACCTCATCTCTTCTCCAAGAAATTAATAGCCTTCAGTGGATAAAGTAATTGCAGAAGTAGAGCTAGTTTTATTAAAATTAGGATAAGTATTTTACAGATGCAACACTGCAATGAGAAAATGACACATTCTCTCTGAAATGCTTATCGCTGTCGGGCAGCGGAAGCCTTCATGCAGAGGAAACATTTATGTTGATTCATGTTATGCACGGGCACTTGTTCAAAGCAGCTGACTGCATGAGGATTGTTTGGTGACATAGGTGTTATAGATCTTGTTCTATGTTTGCTTTCTTCAGAAGTAAACTTTTTCCCCCAATATCTCTTCTTATCATTAGAGCTTATCTTTGGGGAGAGATAGTTTAAAAAAAAAAAAAGCTAAAAATTAATTAAAATTTGTTGATCTATCTTCAAGTGGCTTTTGTGGTCTTACGACTTCTTTTTGGCTTTGTATACTGTCCTGTTAACTAAATTGAGTATACAGCATAAAATGATTTATCGTAAAAAACTGGCATAAGAGAGACAGGTAACTAAAAAAACTATGTAATTAAAACAGAATCATATAACCTAATTAAATTATTGTACCATAGCTTTCCTTAAAACCGAGCATATGATGATTAACCTGAACATGGGAGAAGGAAGCCTAGGCAGTTGTGGCAGCCTTGTACAGACTGAATGTACAAACCTGTGACACGCAGACATCCTTTTCTTTTCAAGTTAGTAAAATTAACACAACATGAATGACATAATGTAAATAACAAGTAGACTATAGGATCTCCAACCTTAAAAATACACACTGTGCAGTGAGCATCCTTGAGCTATATTTTAACAAAGCATAATTCATACCTGCAGCTTTAGACATAGAAATTTGTTGCTCAGTAACAATGAATATTCAGTGGAGGTATTTATTTTTAGAGAAAAATACCCATCAGGACTTACTGTGTCACAGTGTTTTAATCAAAGCACACGGTTTCTTCAATGAGTATTCCAAAGACATTCAGTGTTTGCGCGCGCACACACACACACACACACACACACACACACACCTCAAAAAAAAAGCAGCAAATTATCAACTCTGAAAAGGACTCATCAGCTTTATTTGACTAAATGATTAATCACCAATCAAAACGATTGTTGGTTAGATTCCTGTTAATCAACTAATTGATTAAATAGCTCTTCAAATTTTTATCTTCAGTGAGTAAGGAAAGCCCGCCCATAAGAACAATGCATTTGGTTTATTAGTAGACATTAATCACTAACACTCCAAGTTCAATAAGTATGCTTCCACATTTATATTTGTACTTTTATTCCAGAGCAATAAATCCAAAAGCCATGCCCCAAAGTTGAAGACGACTTATATGACAGAGTGTTGATTTAGTGGTGATTGTTCTTAAATCTCATGGCTCGTGAGTTTGGCTCAATCAAATCAAAGCAATTACATTTTGCACCCTGTTATTAGCCTTTGAGATTGTACAACAATCAAGATTGGGCTGTCTTGTGTGAATTAATGACATGCGACACTGTAATGGCAGTAATTGGCTATGTGACTCTTCTCCTAATCTTTTATGCAGAAGTAGAAATTACCTGACATGTAGCTTCTATAACTAAGCGACCTCTCCGGAGATAGAGATCACCAAAGCAGTCTATTAACTGTGATGACAAGTACGTCTACTTGGCAGGTGTGTCAAGTCTTTTCTTTTCTCTGAAGCTCCTTGAAATTGACTGCGGTAGTTTAACAAAAAAAAAAAAAGTTCTAAAAATAAACAGTCTTAATAAAAGAGCATCTTCAAGGCCTGTCATCATCAGTTGTGGCAAGCTTGACATGACAGTTCTCATTTTTAGATGGTCTCCTCTTGACCTTAGTCTTGTTCAGCTACCCAACATTTTCATGTCTGACTCATATTTACCACAGTGCTCTGATTCAACATTCATAACAGTTGGTCAGGACAAAGTGTATCAGCTCCCTGCAGTCTATGATGTAGTAGCTACAGTCTAAAAATGAAGTTTGCGGAGACATTTCTGGGCAGCCTGTGTTTTGAGTGCACCAGTTCTTTTGGATTTATCTGCCATCACGCTAGGCTTCTTGACAAAGTTATCAGAGGTCAGGCTCCAGCATCTGTCTGCCCCAGACAATGCTCACACAGGACATGTTGCTTATCTCTGTGGTTACAGTATCCCTAAGGAGGTACCAGGATGATGTCTTTTCCACAACTGAACATACCAGACAAAAATTCAACCCGAGAAATGTCTAAATATGAAATGTAAGTACTGTAATTGCGGTGGGAAAAACTGGCAGACTGACAATAATCTTGACAATATTAAATAAATCAGTACTTTATTATAACAGATCATCTGCCTCCATC
Source organism: Archocentrus centrarchus (assembly GCF_007364275.1). Taxonomy (NCBI): domain Eukaryota; kingdom Metazoa; phylum Chordata; class Actinopteri; order Cichliformes; family Cichlidae; genus Archocentrus; species Archocentrus centrarchus. The sequence goes on from NC_044366.1 coordinate 9,960,998, forward strand.
TCTAGTGTCCTCTTCTGTCACACCAACCCTCTGCATGTCCTCCTTCACTATATCCAGCATGGTTTTTATCGTAAGGACATGAAACTGAAAGAGTACATATTGTACAGGTCAGCCTGATAGTCAGATGTACAGTTTGATAGGTTCTGGTCATTTGAGATTATAATGTGTCACATGTGCAACAACCAATAAAGCTGCCAGTCTTTGTTAGTGAAAGGCTGGGGCGGGGGGGGGGGGGGGGGGGGGGGGGGGGGGTTGGTTTGCCCAAATCCTGTAGCTGCACTGTCTGCCAATATAGAAACTTTCTTTTAAGTTTCCCACTTTTTTTTGTCTAGCTTATGTTTGTGTATAGTTGATGTTTTCAAAATTAAGTTTTTTTTTTTATTATTATACTTTTAGAACTAATATAAGCTGTATACACAATGAGTTTTAAAAATTTGTCTCCCAAATCAAACAGCTACCAATTTAAGGAGTCTTAGACAGCCAGCTTCTGCCAGCATCACGCTGAGACCTTGCTGCACCTCAAAATCTTTCATTTCCATAGTTGCCAAAGTGTGAATGTACGCTGCAGGCAATGTTTCCCTGTGGAACACAAGCTCTTCGTTATTGAAGGCCCCTTGCTGAACATCCTCCACACTTCTCTGACCTAATGACTTTCTGGAGAGTGGAACCGCAGTTTAAAGCTCATCCCTGTTTTGCTTTTTTTTTTTTTCCCATCTTCGTTCTTGAACAGCAGGCCATTGTTATTATCCCAATTTATGACATGAAAAAAAAATGGGATTGTTCTTCAAATTAAGTGTATTCTTAGATAATATTTTTCTCAGTGTAACATAACTTTGCAATTCAGGATTGAAGGTGATTTGTTTGCACCATATTGCCTTAATTTAATATGACTCTTATTTTATGTGAGGGCTAAAAGAAGTTTATCCGCTATCTCTCATTAATGTTAAGAGGATTATATTTATTCCTATAAATTCTGCTTTGTTCCTTAATGATATCACAGGCTCTGTTAATTTCACAAACCAACATACTGTATAACAATGCAAATAGTCTGAAATCTGTTATTGTTTCATGATATGTTACTATAACACAAATGCTGTGTGTCATCACCATGAGCTATAAATTATATATCTAGAACCATGCAGTTATATCAGTTGCAACTTGGAGGCCTCTTTCACTTGATACAGGTGGATCTGTTTGTCTTACTGTGACCGAAAAATATAGCATTACTGACAAGAGAGATGCAACACAGAGGCCAGCAAAGCGTATGTTTAAATTAAACTGCCTGCAATTAAGTGAGCAAACATTATGTCTATTTGTGTCACAGCTACAGCAAAATAAAAGTCTAAGTGCCAGAGGGAAAAAAAAAAGCTTCTGTCTTCACTTTGCAAATGTTATTTAGGTATAACACATACCTTTTACCCTTCGTTTCTAAGAGGACATATTTTTCTGCCTCTGTGGTCCTGTTTGCACATAGTGCAGTGGTTTACACATTCGCATAACAATGCAAGAGATCCCTGGGTCAGTCCCGGAAGGATACACAAGCCCTTTTGCATCAGGAAGGGCATCCAGTGTAAAAAAAAAAAAAAAAAAAAATCCGCCAAATCAGACATGCAGGGCTGCTCGCTGTTGTGACCCCGTGTGAATATTGGTGCAGCCAAATGTAGCTTGTGCCACAGACACACATACATAGAATACCCAGGCTGTAGAGATGTTAATTTCTGCTTTGCAACTGTTGGGCATCTTTACATGGAGGTCTGTTAACACTCAGTGGATATAATCTAAGCCTTTCTGCTTATAGAAATATTTTATATACTTTATTTATCTTGTATTTGGGAAACTATATTTGGAGTGACACTGATAAAGTTTTTTGGGTTTTGTTTTGCTTATATTACATTGATTTTATATAGCATGTGGGCTATGGATGGAGCCAGAGACAAGAGATTACTGAATTTGGTGGTGTGGTGGTTAGCAGTGTTGCCTCACTGCTAGAAAGTCTGGGTTTGAATTCACCTTGGCCCGGGCCTCTCTGTGTGGAGTTTGCATGTTCTCCTTGTGTCTGTGTGGGTTTCCTCCCACAGCCCAAAGACATGCAGTTACTGGGGTTAGGTTAATTGGTGATTCTAAATTGCCCATAGGTGTGAGTGTGAATGGTTGTCTGTCTCTCTGTGTTAGACCTGCGACAGGCTGGCGACCTCCACAGGGTGTACCCTGCCTCTCGCCCTGTGAGAGCTGGGATAGGCTCCAGCGCCCCCGTGACCCTGAACAGGATAGGCAGAAGAGAATGGATGGATGGAAATGAATATGAGGTTTGTGTATAGGACATGCATTGAAGTATAAATTTTTATTTAGGTAATGGCTGTATAGTTTTGGATAATATTTTTCATTCATATATATTGTTTTAAGATATTGTTTTTTTTTTTTTTTAAAGATTATTTTATTTATTAAATTTTTCCAAATTGACATACATAAATTAACATAAAAGATCAAATTTCCGCCCATCCCTTACCCACACAAATCGGCACATCATAAAACTCTCACACAGTCAAAACAACATGGTCAATACATCACAAATTGATATACAAGATAGTAAGCAGTGGCGGGTCTGTCACTAACAGTTTTTCATTGAAGGAATTTTAGTACAGGGTCCCATATTTTCTCAAACACATTGACTTTATCTTCATTGTAATATCTCAGTCTTTCCAGATGCAGAGTATTTGCTAGTTCCCCCAACCACAGATCAAATGTGGGCACTTTCCAAAATCTCAAAATCAACCTTTTAGCAATCACCGTACCAAACAAAACAGCCATTTTCTCATTTTTAGTGGCTGGTCGCATAGCACTGGAGACCCCAATGATGGCAATAAGTGGTTCTGGGTCCCATTTCTTTCCAAAAGCTGTCGAAAAAAAAGAAAAATTTTCTTCCAAAATGAGTGAAGCTGAGCACATGACCAAAAGGAGTGTGTCAAGTTACCAATAGCAGCCCGACAACGATTACAAATTAGAGACACGCTAGTAAAGAAAGTACTCAGCTTCTCCCTTGAATAATGGAGTCTATGTATTGTTTTGAACTGTATGAGATTGTGTCTGACATTGACTATCAATATTGTTTTGATTAATAAAATATTTCTGTCACTCAGCATTTCTTCTGCATTATCTTTTCAGTTTATTTCTTCCTCATCTTAATTATCTGAATCCTGTCCAGAACAGAATATCAATGAAGTCCTCGCATGTAATGGTAGTATAAATATTCTGATATTACATCTATTTTATATAACCATCTGTGAACCAACCACAAAAGCAGTGATTCAGAGACAAGAGATTAATCTGCAGTGATTTATATTGCAAGTACATGCTTATACACATCACAATTCTTCAGTTTAGAGTGTTTAGAGTACTGTACGTGCATTGTAAATGTAAATGTATTGTGGTAGTGAAATTTGCATACACGAACAAACATACAGTCAATAATATTTGCGGTCTTAAGAGCACACGATTATGGGAATTGTAATCGACACTCCCCTCTATGATGCAGTGTCACTGCGCCTCAAAACATTGCTGCATGCACTTCTTCAGCTGTCACTTCAGATCATTAACATTTCCCCTTACTTTTGTTTTCCCTGAGGCATCTCTTGATTCTTTACATTTCCTGCTGACTGATAAAAGGAAAAACAGCTCTGAACAGACAAACAAATATGGCGGACGCTAGTTTTCGTCAGTTACCCTTTTGTTGACGTCGCAGGCCCAGTCGCTCAGTCTCTCTTAATCTCTTATCTCTGGACAGAGCCTTATTAAAGCTTACAGTTTCAATGTTTAATGTCTTTGCAGAGCGCCTCGGGCCATGCACATTTATTTCTTGTGCATTTCATTATTAACCTATAAATAAAACCCTTTTGCTGCATCCAGTTGCTCATTAAAAAAAGTTTCAAAAACTGAAATGTATGATTATTAAAGTTGTTTTTATTGGGTTTTCTAACTAATAGCACCGGGAAAAACACAGGTCAGTCAGGAAAAAAAAAATCAATACAGAATAATTTTATTTGGAGTCAACTGTGAATAAGTTTACATGATTGTTCCTTAGGTTTTGGTCTGATGGCTAGGATTTCATTTTTGTTTTGGTCTAGCTGTAAGAACTTCTCTCTCCCCGACCACTTAATGACTTACACAATTTAATAACTATGACCAAATTTTCAGCTCCTTTTTACAGAATAATATAATAATGTGTGTGTGTGTGTGTGTGTCAATCTGTGATTATTTAAAAAGCAATGATGGCTGGAAATTGGCCTGTACTTAGAGATGACAAAACAGTTGTATTTGTTAAGCAGTGGTTAGAATTAAGTAGTTTTGAAAGCTGTAGGAGACAGGCCCATGAACAGCAAGTGGTTAATTATTGTTAAGTTTCTCTCAGGTAGAAGATTTTCACACACGGATGACTCTCTTGATCATTTGCAACTACTGTGCCTGTTGTGGAAACAGGCACAGTAGTTTCAGGGTTTGGAGCAATAGTTTGCAGTACATGGTACAGCTTTTAAAATAAACATAAGACAAAATTTCATCGCCACAATCTTTTATTGGAAGAAAATTAACTGCATTTAGTATTGCTCCCATGATCCGGGTAGGGCATTAAGGGCAGGGTTTATTATATTATCGACAGCTGACAAAAGAAGTCTTCAGAATTTAGAATTTGTATTTCCAGAGAAATAATTGCTTTCCATTTCTTTTAATTTTCAGGTCTGACTAGGGGCAACCCGTCAGCAGCTGACTTTGGTTTTATACTGAAATTATCCACTATATCGTTAATAGATACAGGTAGAGCAAAATAAGATTTCCTTTTTTTTTTTTTTTTAGGTGCAAGATACTATACTGTAGCATATGAAGAGTGACAGTAAATTTAATTAAGCAAGTCTCATAAACAGAAAATCTCTGTATAAAAACTAGGTATGACTTGAATAATGAGTTGGTTCATAAACAGTATGTATGAGGCTCGGGTCTTCCAGTAGCTGTAAATAAGTATGCCTGACCTGAGAACAGAGCATTAACGTGAATAATCACCAGCAACGGCAACCAGCAAAGTACAGCTCAATCGTACATAATCTGGAAGCAACATTATTTAGGCTACTGAAGTTTAATGCACCACATGGTACCCAGTTCATACTGACTTATTAATGTGTGTGTGTGTCTGTACTATGTGATAAGGGGTGAAATTCAAATCAATTTCTGCTTAAGGTCAGCGTGCAGCCAGGGGCAACCCTGAGAATGGCACATCCCATTGCTGTCTTTCATGAAAATATGATTTGTCAGGGCAGACAGCAGTAATCTGGTGAATGGATACTTGGTAGCAGTCTTTGTCACGCTGTACTTATAATTAAAGAAGCATGTGAGAGTATGTTCAAGGTACTTGCCCCATAGGGAGCTACATCACTTTCATATTTCTTTTTAATAGCGGGTCTTATTTGGCAAAAGACCTTCACCTACCACTGCTGACTGATCCTGATTCTGCGTTGGCAGTCATTTGTAAAAGAAAATTTAATTTCGACTTCATCTGTCAGGCCATTGGGTAAATGTCATGATCTGCTGTTTTCTTTTTTTTGTGCGTCAGAATTCTTTAATATAAGAAGACGAGCTTTTAGAAGAAAGGTGTCATGAGCTAGGCCTTGCATTTGTGTGGTCATTACGTAGCCTATTGATATGTGTCTGAATTGTATTTTTGAAAATGCACGAGTGCATAGCACAGGCTCAGTAGAATCCTGCATCAGTGTGGTATCATAATCTGCATAGGATGCACAGTCCGCTTGTAAGCTCACCCGGTGACTCCTCGGACAAGTCAGGAGGCATTACAGCAGCTGGAATCAAGCTGTAAAATTGAGAAGTAGAGGATGAAAAAGCTCTCTGAAAAGAGAAAGTTGAAACATTGTAAACCATTTCAATCAGCCCAGAGCAGCAGGAGACTGCAACTTCAACATTCAGCATGCCTGTAGATGGATGCAATATGTACAGCGGTGATAACAACAAATAACATCATAAAAAGAACCTACAGCAGGCACAGAACTGTCTAAACTTTTCACATTTCTCAGTATAGTGTTTTGTGCTTTCAACAAGAGTAATATTTACCTATAGTTTTATGAAAAGCACAAAACAATAGCCCATGCTGAGGAGAGAATCAAAGACCTAGTCATTGAAATACCAAACAGCTCTTACGTATGCATTGCTGGATGCCTTATTATGTTGTAGGCACTGAACTCAGAGTTCACAGAGAGAATGGAAAACATTTGAATGATCTTCAGGCTGTACTGTTGACAACTTTATCAAATGGCAATCTTCCTGGCAGATATAAGCATCAGTGTTTCTGGGAAATACTGATAGTAGAAAGTCAAAAGACAGTGGTTTGTAGCTTAAGGCTATTTGTTCCTTCTGGAAAGCAAAATCATCTGTTTGTTTTCCATTGAATGTGTTATATATTAAAAAATTAATTCAGTACAATAAAACGACGGGAGCAAGACCTAATAAAAATGTACATCACGCATCACTTTATGGTATCTTTAAAGTATGTATTTAAAAAATTTCAGTTCTATTATAATTGTTGTAATTGTAACCAATATTGGTTTGCAGTTTATTAGTAGTCAAGGATGTGGATCACTAGTATGTTGAGCTGATTTATGTTTCTAGTTTATATATAAAGCAGCAAACATGGAAACTCCACTGTCAAAACTGCAGTATAAATGCAAAAACTGTACAGCAGATACCCAGATGTTGATGATTTTTCCAATTACAATTATAGGCTAGTCACTCCTTCTCTTATAAAGCGTAACAAAGTCATTATGTTGACAATATATGTCAATATATTATTTTGCAATTAATGTCTTGCGTAACCCAGGTTAATGTAATCTAATATGAACTGTATTTAGCGCATTTGAGAATTATCTCTAAATGAGTATGAGCAGTTATAGTTTTTCTTCTTTTTACTTTTGTTTTTGGTGTTTTGTTCCTTTATCAGATTTGACATTTTTAATGTCAGTGACAGTTTTTACCCAGATAAATAAATAATATATAAAAGTCACTTTGTCAGAAAGTGATTGCAGCTTCTACCTGATATCATTTATGAGAGATAAGTTTGACACGTTTCACAGATTATAGCCAAAGAGCATTTTACAACATTTTAAATACAGCCAATCATTTACTGGCAAATACTTGAAATCAGTATTAAGACTTCAGGAATAAGACTTAAATGCTCACATTGAAGTGCTGCACAATGGTCAGGTTTTTTTTTTTTTTTTTTAAGCCAAGAGGAGATCTTGGCATTGAAAATGCAAGACTGTTGAATCGTGATGGCGAGTCACCCCAAGGAGAACTGACCTTCCACTGAAGCCGTCCGTTCCTTCTGGATCACCTCACATTCCAGAGATAAGGAAAGTAATTCCTACTTCTGAACTGTGGTAGGACTACACCACTATCTCTGTTACTGCAACGTGCAATGGACTTAACCCAAGAACTTATTACATTCAGTGGTTTTCTCTGTAAATCTGTGGACAGTTGATTTCATGTTTCAGCATTGTTCATTCTGTTGGTGTAGTACTGGTAACTTGTTGAATGATCAGGGAATATTGTTACATGTTCAGTTTCTATGCCATATGTTAGGACAAGATTCAGTGTGATTAAAGTCATTGCTGGGCTCAACTGAGTCTAATAATAAATTAAATGCTGTTATTTTCAGCATCTGCATGGATGTTAAAATCACCCACTATAATTATTTTATCCAAACTGAACACTAAATCCAATTAAAGTCAGGGGAATTGGATTTAGTAAGGGCCAGCTGGATGATAGATAACAAAAAAACAGTTTTTTTGATTTTCTGTATTGTTCTGTCTGTGAATTTGAAATTTGAATGGGTTGGTGATATATCCGGGCTATGCTTCCTTCTCACACTCACTCAGCCGGCCTGATTTCCTGGCTGTACTAGACAATCTGTTGGGGGACAGCTAACGGTCTCTATCTACTACAGGTGCCTCGCTAGCTGCAGGATTTTCAAGGGTGCTGACCTGGGCCTCCAATTCACTGAGTCTGGCCTCCAAAACTGCAAACACGCTACATTTATTACAAGTGTCATTTTTACTAAAGGAGGTTGAGGAGTAGCTAAACATTTGACACACTAAGCAGGAAAGTGCAGGAGGCTCCATGCTGCTTGTGACTCTGCTAAGAGCTAGCCTAAAGCTACACTAAGTTAGCAGATCCCTGAAGACACGAAGTGAATACTATGAATACAAATTTCAGGTGATTCAGCAGAAAGTGTGCTTTGGATAAAGTACTGTGAAATAAGTTGTTATCTAAAGGTTTGTGATTAAACGAGCTACAAAGATTAACCTGCAGAAAAACACCACTGTTTGTAGCAACATGAACAGGAAGTGTTAAAATACCACAGCGATCCAATTTATGTCATTGCTACCAGTGGATTTACTGTCTCTTGAATAAAAACACCCAAATATCCAAACATATAAAAATTAAAGGCAATGTTGTATTGGGGATAATAGGAATTAAAGGTAAAATGCAGAACGTCATCTTCCTGATTTAACTAGTCTGTCACTGTCAGACTTACCTTAAATTTACAATGTGGTGTTTGCATTCAGAAAACTCAGATATGGAAGGATTTTTGTCATTACACCTGACACTAAGGCACCATATTTTGGGTCTGTGTAGGTGTCACTCTACATACCATTGTCATTTTGACTGACTGGAAGACAACATATCATCTTCAGCTGTGGTGTGACACAGCCTTTGTGATTTCATCACATCATTTCTGGCACCGGGATGTGCCAGCAGAGAGCCTAGCTGGGGCCTTGTCACAGCATCCAGCTTGCTGCTCAATGACTATGATGGGATTTACTGATAATGTAAATGCAGTCCAAGAACCCGTCTGAACAGCAGCATCCCCTCTCCCATTCCTACCAGTGCCCACCATTGAATAAGTGGCCTTGGATTAGAAATGGAAACCTGGTACATTCAGCCAACACATTCAGTGTGAAACATTGTGTTTACATTTAAACAGTGCCAATTTACTGCTTAAGAGCAACCATTATCAGTTCCATTGAGGCTATGATAATTGACTGAGGATTTGATTTTCTTAGCTCAAACATGATTATGGTGTTGCTCAGTGGGTGTCTGCAAATGCTGATTTATTGCAGGTTGCTGAGGCCGGAATTCAATCAAAGAAGAGCAATTGATAAAGCTATTGGCCTTTACTAGGATGGGTTTGCTCTTTAGCAGCTATGTTTTAGCAGATACATATTGGTGAAACAGGCATCAGCAGAATGAGTATAAATAATTTCATTATGTATTTTTGGGGGGAGGAAGAAGGAGATTTTCCTCCCAGTCAATCCCAGTTTCTCTCCATTGCTGTAAGACCTTAAAATGGGTTGCAGTTTACAGTATATGATTTGATTAACATGTTGCATGATCTTTGATCAAACCAATTCTAAAGAAAAAGAGATAAGGAAAAGGACAGTTACCAAGTATTCAGCAGGTTTAAATAACCAGTCTTTGTCCTTCATGACAGTATTGCTTTCCTAAAGCAAACCTATTGAAGCTGACACCATGCCCCAGCTGGCATGCCATAAGGGTGGGAGTAGGTGGCAAGGAGTCTTCGACACTGACATAGACAAAAATGCATATTAATTACTGGGAAAGAGTTCAGTCTGACTTTCACATTTTTCTACTACACTGAACTTCCAAACCTTGTTTTTATGTCTAGGCGTCTGTTTTGTGGCAAGTAATACAGAGAATATTGCTGCTCTTGCTCCACTGCAAACACTTTGTTATTAACTTGGCAGTTTGTATTGCCTTAACATTGGTACAGGCCTCTTGGACACACACTTGCACACAGAAAGATATGATTTAATTTAAATGGTGGGTGGTTAGACGCTAAGCCCCCCCCCCAAACAGCATTGTTTGCAAGAGAGTTACATAATCTGCTGTATTGCAGTCATGTGTTAAAGATATAGTTATTTGCATGAAAGCTAAATGTCTATAAGATGCATAAAATGACAATATTCACTTATTGCACTGACTTAAACATATGCTTATCAGTTGCAAAATGCAAATTTTAACTTGATGCCCAGCACAAGTCTTAAAACAAAAAGTCTTTTTACAATTCCTGAGGAGTAGTACTGCAAATGCAACCCCAGAGGGAGCTGCTCAAAGTCTTAATAAATTCCCTCAAGTGATCTCTCTTGGTCAAAACCCTTTTCTCTGTTAAGGCCCTGTGTTGTGTTAAATTACATTAGATTTCTGAGTTTGACAATGCCTCATCAGCAAAAATTTTAGTTTGTTATTATCATGTGTCACAGTAAAGAAAATACTCACTCTGTTCTGCACCTTGGCTGTAATGCTATCCTATCGCAGCGACAGGGGCATTTCAGTGGATGACTTCTAATCATGTCTAATGTTCCATGTAAGAGTCTACCCTGTCTCTGTCCTTCCTCATCACAGAGGCTACACTGTGCCACTGTAAAGTGTGTGTGTGTGTGTGTGTGTGTGTGTGTGTGTGTGTGTGTGTGTGTGTGTGTGTGTGTGTGTGTGTGTCTACATGTGTGTATGCGTGTTTGCAAGGCACGGCTTGACAGCGGCACATTTGGCTTCCCAGTGGACCATGGAACTGCTGCTCAGACTTGGAAGTGCTCAGATGTCTCTTCATAGCCAGGTCTCTTGGTGCATGACCTTATTCCCTGTGACATTTTCAGCCATTAATCTGCAGACGTATAGTGATGGAGTACCTCTTTTGTGTTACATTGTGCTCATGTCATACCATTTTCTACATGGCCACAGAGGTCATGCAACCCTGTGGTGGTAGTTTAGCTTTGATTTAATCATCTGTAATAAGGGTCTGCAGCTGTGTGTTGACATTCTTTATGATCTTAAAAGGATTTATTGAATGGTCCTTAGTGTAGAATCATTCTTTATTTTAAGAAGAAGAAGAAGAAACAGCCTTTATTGTCCCACAGAGGGGAAATTTGGGTGTAATTTTGGCTCTTTGTTTTGAGTTGAGTTTAAAATCAAGGGTGTAGTTCAGATCATAGAACATCTGAGTTAATAAAAAGGTGATGCACTCATAAACGTGGCTTTCAGTTGTTACTATAGAAACAACACGCTTAAGTGGCAGAATGAGTAGTGGAGCAAGTAATTTACAGACTTTCCTTGTTGGGGAAGCCTGAAATAAATTACTATTTGCTTTGGGTAAAAAACAAAAAAACAAAACGGAATATGGAAATAACTTTTTTGGTCAAAATATAAATTGTGTGTTTGTTTTTTAGGTAAATGTTCTATTAAAGACTTTAAGACTTTGTCACACCAGCCCGCTGGATGTCCTCCTTCATTACATCCATGAATCTTCTCTTTGGTCCTCTTCTTTTCTTCTTGCCTGGCAGCTCCATAGACAATATCCATGTCCAGTATATCTTCTATATCCAATATATCTTTCCTCTGCACATGTTCAAATCATCTCAGCCTTGCCTCTCTAACTTTGTCTCCAAACTCAACCTGAGCTGTCCCTCTGATATACTCATTTCTAATCCTGTCCCTCCCAATCAGTCCCAGTGAAAATCTTAACATCTTCAACCCTGCTACCTCTACCTCGGCCTCCTATATTTTTGTCAGTGCAACATCTCCACACCATACATCATAGCAGGTCTCACTACCATCTTGTGAACCTTGTCTTTCACTCTTGCTGCTATCCTTCTGTCACAAATCACCCCTGATGCTTGTCTCCACCTGCTCCACCCTGCCTGCACTCTCTTCTTCATCTCTTTTGTGCACCGTCCGTTGCTTTGGATGGTTGACCCCAGGTATTTAAGCTCCACTACTTTCACTACCTCCACTCCTTGCAGCTTTACTGTTACACCTGTCTCCCTCTCATTCACACACGTATTCTATCTTGCTTTTAATAACTTTCAATCCTCTTCTCTCCAGAGCATACTTCTGCCTCTCCAGGTTCTCTTCCACCTGCTCCCTCCTCTTCCTACATGTCACAGTGTTGTCTGTGAATATTGTAGTCCATGGAGATTCCTGTCTGACCTCATCTGTCAACCTGAACATCATCATTGCAAACAAGAAGGGGCTCAGGGCCAATTGAAATCCCACCCACACCTTGATCCCATCTGTCACTCCTACCGTACACCTTACCACTTCCTCACTATCCTCATAAATGTCCTGGACCACGCTCACATACTACATACTACTCCTGACATCCTCATGCATTACCATGGTTCCTCTCTTAGCACCCCATCATATGCTTTCTCTAGATCTACAAAGACACAATGCAACTCCTGACCATCGCTATCCATCAGCGCTCTCAAAGCAAACATCACACGTGTAGTGCTCTTTCTCAGCATGAAACTGCTGCTTCCTGATCATCACCTCTCTCCTTAACCTACCTTCAACAAATCTTTTCCATAGCTTCATGGTATGCTTCATCAACTTTTTCCCCCTTTAGTTACTACAGCTCTGCACATCACCCTTGTTCTTGAAAATCGGTACAAGTGCACTTCTTCTCTATTCTCCAGGCATCCTCTCATTCTCCAAGATTGTGTTGAGCAATCTGGTTTAAAGGTTTACCGCCCTCTCTCTTAGACATCTTCATAACTCTGCAGGTATGTCATCTGGACCAGCCACCTTTCTACTCTTTATCCTCTTCTTAACTCTCTTCAGCAGCTCCGCACTCATTCCGTGTTTTTTCTCATTTTGTTTAGTATTAGATGTGTTTTTGTGTTTCTGTATCTTCTGCTCTTTTTCCTCATGATGGAGCAGACTTTTTTCTGGAAAATTTTGTTTTTATTTACCCTTTTTATGGTGTTTATGTTTGGAGACTGCGAGAGTGGCCATGCTCCTATTGTTTACTCTCGGGACCGGCTGATCTCCATCGGGCGCTCCGCTGTGCCTACTCCTGCTGAACGACTCGATATTCCCCGCGAACTGAGAAGGAAGAGACGCGGGAGACGTGCGGGCATAGGTCGTCGTTGCCAGGGGAGAAGGTACAGGCCCGTCATCCCGTCCATCATCATGGGAAACGTGAGATCTCTTCCCAACAAAGTGGACGAGCTGGCGGCGCTAACGCGACATCAAAGGAGCTACCGGGAGAGCAGCCTCATGTGCCTGACGGAGACGTGGCTAACCGAGCTAACCCCGGACTCACACATAAACATGGACGGCTTTCATTTGATCCGTGCCGACAGAACCAAGGAGAGTGGTAAGAAGAGGGGCGGGGGTCTGGCTGTGTTTGTGAACGATAGATGGTGCAACTCCAGACATCTAACCATCAAAGAGACGCTCTGCAGTAAGGACATTGAACTGCTCGCTGTTGGTATGAGACCGCACTATCTTCCTCGGGAGTTTTCACATGTTATTGTGATAACTGTGTATGTGCCGCCCTCTGCTAACCCTGCTGCAGCCTGCGATGTCCTCCATGCTACTACCAGCAGACTCCAAACACAGCACCCACAGGCCCTCTTTCTGATCTCAGGGGACTTTAACCACGTCTCCCTGTCCTCCACTCTCCCCACCTTCACCCAGTATGTCACCTGCCACACCAGGAATACCAACACACTGGATCTACTGTATGCCAACATCAAGGAGGCATACAGCTCATCACCTCTGCCTCCCCTGGGGGGCTCAGATCACAACCTGGTTCATCTCCAGCCTGTGTACAAACCCTTGGTACACAGAGAACCAGTTGTGACACACACAGTGAAGAAATGGTCTGAGGAGACTGAAGAAGCTCTGAGAGACTGCTTTAGCTCCACTGTGTGGGAAGAGCTTTGTGCCCCTCATGGGGAGGACATCGACAGCATCACAGACTGCATCACTGATTACATCAATTTCTGCGTGGAAAACACTGTGCCCACCAGGAGGGTACGGTGTTTTTCAAACAACAAACCCTGGATCAACTCTGAAATAAAGGCTCTCCTGAAGGAGAAGAAGAGAGCCTTTAGATCAGGAAATAAGGAGGAGCTGAGAGCCGTGCAGAAGGATCTGAGAAGGAAAATCAGGGATGGAAAAAACATCTACAGGAAGAAGATGGAGGACCAGCTACAGCAGAGCAACATCAGTGGGGTTTGGAGGAGTTTGAACTCAATTTCAGGCCACAAACCAAGCCCTAGGGTTGTGGGAGACTTAGAGTGGGTTAACAACCTGAACCAGTTCTTTAACAGGTTTGACCAGCCACCCACCCCTCCCCCAGCCCAATCCCCCCTGCTGTCAGCCCCACCATCTTTAATGACTGCCAACCTTTCTTCTTCTTGGGACCTCACACCTCTCAGCTCTCAGCCATCACCCACCCCCTTCACTTCTGAGGACTCCATCTCACAACCCCCATCCCCCACCTCCATCTTGTCCCTCTCAACTCATCATGTGAGGAAGGAGCTACGTAAGATCAAGGTGCGAAAGGCTGCTGGTCCAGACGGCATCAGCTCCAGGCTCCTGAGGTGCTGCGCAGATCAGCTGTGTGGCATCATGGGATACATGTTCAACCTGAGCTTGAAGCTGGGGAAAGTACCACAACTGTGGAAGACCTCCTGTGTGGTACCGGTACCAAAGACCAAACATCCAAAGGATCTCAGCAGCTACAGGCCGGTAGCCCTGACATCGCATCTAATGAAGACCCTCGAGAGGCTGGTCCTCAACCATCTACGCCTCATGGTGTCGTCTTCGTTGGACCCGCTGCAGTTCGCCTACCGGCCTGGCATCGGGGTGGATGACGCCATCATCTACCTCCTGCACCGAGCTCTGACCCACCTGGAGAAGCCTGGAAGCACTGTGAGGATCATGTTCTTTGATTTCTCCAGTGCTTTTAACACCATCCAGCCAGGACTTCTGAGAGACAAGCTGGAACTGTCAGGAGTGGACCACCACATCTCCGAGTGGATACTGGACTACCTCACTGACCGCCCACAGTACGTGAGGACACAGGGCTGTGTCTCTGACAGGCTGGTCTGCAGTACGGGGGCCCCACAGGGAACTGTGCTGGCACCGTTCCTCTTCACCCTCTACACTGCAGACTTCTCCATCAACTCCCCACGCTGCCATCTGCAGAAGTTCTCTGACGACTCTGCCATAGTTGGCCTCATCACAGGTGAGGATGACTCAGAGTACAGACAGTGGACTCAGGACTTTGTGGACTGGTGCCAGCGGAACCACCTCCTGATCAACGCCGCTAAAACCATGGAGCTGGTGGTGGATTTCCGCAGGCGCAGACCCACCACACGGTCACCGGTGAACATCCAGGGAGTGGACATTGAGATAGTGGACTCTTATAAGTACCTGGGTGTTCACCTAAACAATAAACTGGACTGGACTCATAACACTGATGCGCTCTACAGGAAGGGTCAGAGCAGACTCTACCTGCTGAGAAGGCTGAGGTCTTTTGGAGTGCAGGGGACACTCCTGAAGACCTTCTATGACTCTGTGGTGGCATCAGCCATCTTCTATGCAGCAGTATGTTGGAGCAGCAGCTTGTCTACAGCTGAGAGGAAGAGGATAGACAAGCTCATCAGGAAAGCCAGCTCTGTCCTAGGATGTCCTCTCGACTCAGTGCAGGTGGTGGGAGACAGAAGGACTCTGACCAAAATAACATCACTGATGGACAAGGTCTCCCATCCCATGCATGAAACTGTTGCTGAGCTGGAGAGCTCCTTCAGTGACAGACTGCTGCATCCTAAATGCACAAAGGAGCGTTACCGCAGATCCTTCCTCCCAGCAGCTGTAAGACTGTATAACCATCACTGCTCCCAACAAAAACCACAATAGCCTACACAATGTAGTATAATATATAATATACTGTAAATAGTCCGGCACATCATGCACATTGTATATAGTGTTATTATTATTAGTAGTATTAAGGTTAATATTGTTTGTTGATTTTATATATATTCTTTTCTTAATAGTGTGAATTATTATATCTTTATTTATATTTATAATAACTGCGGCTGCTGTTACACCCAAATTTCCCCTCTGTGGGACAATAAAGGCTGTTTCTTCTTCTTCTTCTTCTTCTTCTTAACTGTACTAACTTCCTCCTTACTAGTCCTCTGCACTTCCTAGTTCACTAACTGTCCTGCAGTCTCTCATTTTCCTTACATGAGCTCCTCAAAGTACTTTTTCTACCTTCTAGGCACACTCTCTTCATTTGTTAGTACAGTTCCATCTCTATCCTTAATCACTCTAACCTGCTGCACATCCTTTCCAGCTATATCGCTCTGGCTAGCCAATGTCTCCCATACAACTCACTATTGCTTTTGCCACTTCTCTCTTTGCTGTATACCTAGCCTCTCGGTACTCCTGTCTACTTTAGTCTTCTCCCTAACTTTCCCACTTTCTTTGTTAACCTCATCCTTTGAAAACTTTCCTGTGCTTCCTCATTTTACCACCAAGTCTCCTTGTCTTCTTTCCTCTGTCCAGAGGATACTCCAAACACCTTCTTGGCAGTTTCCCTCACCACGTCAGCTGTACTTTCTGAGTTATCTGGTAACCACTCAGGGCCTATCTCAACTCCTCCCTGAACTCACTCAACATTCTTCCTTCTTTACCTTCCACCATTTAATCCTTGGCTCTGCCTTCACTTTTTTTTCCTTCATTTCCAACGTCATCCTACGGACTACCATCTTAAAAGCTGTATTGAAATACATGTTTATTGAAATGTCATTTACTTTTTTGGTGTTGTTCAAGATGGCCATTAGAACTTAAAAATTTAAAGTGACATTGCATCAAAGCTGCATTCAGTCAAACTGAAAGCATTTAATCAGAGATAGTAGACTGAAAGTAAATTATTACAAATACATTGATTAATTTTTTTTAACATTTATATTGTGATTTTTTTTTTTTTAATTGGTCTACCTGTTTTATTATTTTTTCAGCTGTTTTGTTATTGGTGTCACAGATGGTTTCAGACTTAATCAAGGCCTCCATATGTGGTTTTATGCACATGTCTGTGCATGCTTTGTGTTATCTGTTGTGGTAAAAACTCTTGATTTAAAAAGCTTTAGTTACAAGTATATATATATATATATATATATATATATATATATATATATATATATATATATATATAATTAATTGCTGCTACTTCTATTAAAAATGTCACTACATGCAGCATCACCTGCCTTTGCTATATCCTTCTCTACTTGACCCTGGTTGCCACTGGAATCAGCCATCCATTACTCTTTTCTACTCATTTTTAACGTAGTTATTAATTTTATCACTATAGCTAAAGTTAACATTTACTTGACACAAGCATTGGTAACAATATTTTTGTATAAAGTTGCTAACTACAATATTGTAGCTTAAGCTTGTTTCTTTTTTTTTCTCCTTTTTTTTAATTACAAAATGGGCATTTACCCATTTTGTCAATAGCATTTTTTTAAGTAATTCTTTGTCTTAATTTGAATATTTCTTGCCTGACCGTTGACATGAATGTAACAATGCGCTGAAAGAGATGTTGGGAGGGAGGGGTAACAACAGTACTGTTGCACTTTCCTTTGCGTATATAGACTATTTGTCACTGTGTAACCCCGAGTCATTTGTGCTATTGCAACATCAAGTGGACCCCAAGTAGATGGTAGTTTTTCTTTCTGAATATAAACACACATATATGCTGTGTGTGTGTGTGTGTGTGTGTGTGTGTGTGTGTGTGTGTGTGTGTGTGTGTGTGCTTGTGTGTGTGCTTGTGTGTGCGCTTGTGTGTGCATGTTTGGAAAGAAAAACTACCATCTATATCCTTACTTCGGGGGGGGGCAGCACATATGCCTCATTTGCGTACCTGCTAATATTTCCCTGCTTTTGTGGCTATAGACATCATATAAAAGATGGACATTTTATAAGGGTTTTAAAGGTAAAGTCTCTTCACAAATGCCTTGTACTGACATTCTTTCGAGTGGCCAGAAGGGAGGATTAATCAGGTAGAAAGATAAGTCTATGGAAAAAAAATGAGTCACTTGATTTATTACCTCAGTGAACACTTTCCTGAAAAGTTTATGGTTTCAATCACAAATTCCAAGTGTTATTAAATAGAACATGAATGTTCATTTTGTAAATTACAGATCCATGTGGAATAAAATGGCGAATGAGAGAGGCTACTTTGTGATTGGCAAGTTGCTAACATTTCAGTGTACAGTGTACCTTGGTTTGTCTGCAACTTGGTCTAAATGTCCAGCTTCAAAAAACATAGATGGCAACAGCTACAAATGCAAAAGTCAAGGCTTTAAAGTAGGACATCAGGAATCAACAGGGGTCATCACAGTGGTAACAGTCTAATGCTGTGGCATGTTATTTGAAATACACCATTTTTGCCCATGTTATGGACTATGACAATTTATCATCACTATACTAATTGTCATGGTCCTGGGCTGTGCCCAGTGTTTTGTGTGTGTTGCTTTAATGAACTGTTGCTTTTGTTACTCTCTTCACTCATGTTTGGTGATGCTATATCTTGTCTCTGTGCTCTGTCCTCATGTCAAGTTCTTGTGTCTTAGTCATGGTCCATGTTCCACTTCCTGTTTTACTTTGGTAGTGTCTTGTTTCTTGTCCAGTGTGTTTAGTTTTCCTTCCTGTATCTTCCTCTCAGGTGTTCCTCATCGCCTCATTACCTATTGTGTATTTATTGTCTGCATTTTAGTCAGTTCATTGTCAGGTCGTTGTTTACGTCATGGTGGAGTGTTTGTGTGTTCCTGTTGCCATGTCTCCTCTTGTTTTTTGGATTATGCTCTTGGCCTAGTTTTCAAGTGGATTTTGGTTTTCTTGTTTTGTAACTCAATAAATACCCTTCAAAGTTATCATCTGCCTACGGCGTCCTGCATATTGGGTCCAACTCTGCCTGACACACTGCCCATTATGACAACTAATGATGATGCATGCCATCATAGGAACACTAATCAGTGCTTGCCTCCTCTGTGTATGGCAGTGCAAGCGTAATATTGGCACATGATATTAGGTCAAAGATCTCTTGCCCTCTTACTTTTGGCTAACCAGATGCTACCATGACTAAATTGGTCATCATGTGAGCATATCCTCAGAGAGCGCACAAAAGACCGATCCTATGTGACTTAACTCAGACGTCTGCAAACAAGTTGCTGAAATATTGGTTCTTTAACCAAATGTTAAAAGCTAAACACCAAACAAAAAGAAAAAAAAATTATAAATTATAAAATGGGAAAGCAAAAATATTTATTACACCTTTACAATAAGAAACTCTGCTATCATCAATCATTATCCTTTATATGTAATTTTCACGGACTTCCAACTCATAGTTGAAAGGTTTTCAAAAGAGATAAGTTATTTTGTGAATATTTATGAGATGGCTTTGACAAAAGCATTACTTCAGAGTTGTCAAAAATGTTATCCTTGTACAAGGGCTGTAATTTTCACATCAGTGATGACTTCTGGATGCCTTTGCATCTTAACAGAGCATTGAATAATTATCCTGACAGCTGTGCTTCTTAGTGTGCTTTCGTCCTCCTTACTACACTGCATCTACAGTATATTCATAGCTCGCATGAATATATCAGAATGCTGCAGTCTCGGCTTGCCTCAGTCTCGTGTCTTGAAGGAGTAAAGATACAACAAGGTAACCGAGGACCACAGGCAGATTTAGGTGTGTTACAGTGAAAGGTTAAGCCTGCCACTAAAAGCGGCATGGAAGAAGGCTGACATAGGTACAGCAGTGCATCTATTCTCTTCTATCTACATTACTTTATCTTTAGCAGCAATAATATTTTATAGATCTGTTGACACATTGTCCAAAGCACTCATTGCACACTGCTCCTTTCTTATCACAGTCTGCTAAAATTGGAGTAATGTTTGCTTTCTGTTCATTGGGCATAATGGTCACAGGTTGCATTGAACCAGTGTCTCGCAATATGTTTTCCTAGATAAATTGTGAAATCAGCGCTGCCAGAGGAAGACTTCAGTTACAAACATCAAAGCTGTGGCTTTGCATGGAATATTTATTTTTGTGGTGGCAGCTGTTTCTTCAGTCTTTAATAATACTTTGGCACCAAGCTTTCTGGCAGTAGACTACAATTCCTCCTCCCCAAAACAGAAAATCTATCTGCAGAATAATAATATTTTTCTCTGTTGTCTTTTAAAAGCCATATTGCATGGTTTGCTTTAAAGAACTGTTTTGAAATGGAAAGAAAAAAAACCAGAAGTTCGAGCTTGAGGATGTGCACTTAGTGACAACATTGGATCCCTCCTGAGCCTCGTGTATATGAGTGACAACTTTTAACTCTTGAAAAATACTGTAGTAGTTTCTCATCTTGGATGCAGAAGACAGTTTAGATTGCAGTTGTACCCTGTCATGTGGCCTGCAATCGCCATCTTTTTTTTTGGTGTAGGTATTGACAGGTGGGCCAGAGAGAAAAGCCACAGTATTACACCTCCAGCTGTTCCAATTTCTCATCTCTGCTTCTGAATTGATGTTGCCTCTCTGCAAGCTTGAAGCTGAATTAATAATGAAGAAGGCCAGTGGGTCACAGAATCCTATTCTCACAGGTATCACCTTGAATTGACTTTGCTCATGTATTGAGGTAAAAAAGTATAAAGGGAAATCCTACATATTTACTTCTGGAGTTTGTGGCGGAGGATTGTCTGTATCTCATTACTGTATGACAATGTAGTGGTTGCTTTGGGTGTTTTATCTCCAGTTTGAATTTGACTGAATTACTCCATGTGTAGGGAAGCTTCCTGGACAATTAAACTATTTTAAATATTGAATTGAAGAAAAAAAAAAAAACAACTGCAAAGGGACTCTTTGTAGTTATACCTTAACGTGAACAAGTTGTCAAAATGTGTAGCACGCTCCTTTCTATTTGTTATCTGGGCATTTTTTGATATCTCATATTTCTCATATTTAGGTTTCAGTGTGTGCATGTACTCAGAAATTAGATCGTTACAATTCTGTTTTTGTTCATGCAAACTAATAAAATATGCATCAGCTGGATGCCATTTGTAGCCCTGCCGATCAATACACACGCCTGTTTTTATGAAAATTCTCCAAAGAGGAGCCTTGTCAGTCTGTCAGAGATCATTAGCAAGGCTGCTGGTGTGATAGATTGTGTCTCTGATGGGAAAGAAAATTAGGTAGACCTGACATTAACATCCCATCGCCAATTTTTCATCTGTCTTGTTGTTACCAATTCATGCCACTGGGAAACAGATGATGAGCAAAGACAAGCATGTTTTTTTTTTCTTTTTCTTTCATTGCTCACTGCTCTAGACCATCAGTTCAGTTTTTGATACATTCAAGGATATCTAACAATAGGCTTTGATAAAGAACCACCTATGTGCCTCAAAGCTATTTGATGAAGAAAAAGAAAAATCATTACATCAGACAAAAGCCAGTTTGTGATTACCTTTGAAGAAACTATTGCCCTGAAATGGTTATCTCAACATTTTCTTTTATGTTTTTGTTGCTATATATATGGAGGTCATATCCATTTGCATTGCTTGGAAACAGCTTCCTTTCAGTGCCCAAGTTAATTCCTCTTTTTTCTCTCTTTTCCAGAAAAGGCTGTCTTTCAGTGTAACCTAAAGCTTCTTTTAACCTTATAAACTGTTTTTCTTACCAAACCTGACATTTTCGTGTAGCTATCAGGAAGAAAATGTCACATCCAATTTGTGCTTTTGTTGCACACTTTTGTTTTTGTTTATTTATACAAGCATTTTAAAGTATAATCTATATTTGTACAATGTTTTGGTTTCTTAAGGGTTAGTATACCCCAAATAAAATCAACACTATGAAAGAGCTGTTGTAGGTCTACTGTTTTTATGGTTGGAGAAGATCAAAAAGGAAAATAAAATAATTGTTCATTTTGTGCACTAAACAAAGAGACAGGAGAGAAAATAAGCCTTTTTTTGCCAACAGATGAGCAGTATAGCTTAAAGATATAATTATTTACTTTATACTGTTTTGTTGTTGCAAAATGTTTCTAGTGAACCTAGTATCTTTCAGTTATTCTTTTGCAAGTTTAGAGCATCTTTTGCAAGCATTTTACACTTATTTTTTTTCTTCAAAAAAAAAAAAAAAAACAAAGTAGTTTTCAATTAAAATGGAACATTATAAAAACTGTCAGTTTTCTGAATCCCATTATAAATCCCTCCCATCTTTCCTATGATGCAGCGTATGAGGCAGTATGTGTCACTTTTCCTGTGAGGAAATGTTGGTTTAGCAGAAAGTGGTGTTTGCTTTAGAGCGCATGGCGACTGCTTCAAAGATTGTGCTCATATTTCAGTGCTGTCGCTGATTTGGGTGGGATTTCAACTGCGGCCATATGATGGTGATTTAGTTCTCTTTTACTTCCTGTTTTCCTAAATCCAGTGGACACATTCTCACACTGTCCAATAAAACCACATTCTTGTCTGTTGGTCACTGAGTGATCCCACTGGAGCAATTACAGAGTCAGTTTTTGCTTTAGGGCATCACAGTGGTGCAGTAGTGTTTTGTGTCTATTTTATGTGGCACAAACAGAGCATAATCTTAATAGCAGAGCTGCTTTAGATTGTACCTTTATGCTGGGGGGATAATGTGTGTGAAGAATTTCATCTTGGGCTATAGCTGTGCAAAGACTAAAGCCAGATTGCTTTGTATCTGGCATAGAAATGTCTCAGGTGCAGGACTGCATACATTTATATGCACACATCCAGTACATCAGACAGCATATGGGGGAATTATTTGTCAGTTTTAGTTAACAAGGAATTTCACCGCTGAAAAAAAGTGAGTTATATCATAAAACTCGGCCATCTATGTAGCAGAAAGGAGCTTTTTTATTTTATTTTTTATTTTTTTAAATATATATTTTTTTATGAACAGGGATAACAGAGAAGGGGCTGTGCTAATGTATATTGCTCAAAATGAAAAACTTCCTGCAATAGCAACACTGATTTGCAACTCCTTCCTTCCAAGGCAGTTCCTCTGGCTGCTGTTATTAGGTATGGCCATGGTTTCTGTGCAGTAGGGCCTACAAAAACAAACAAAAAAAAACATGTGCAGTGGTTTGAAGTAGAACCTGTACTCTGGGCTCAGAAGGCCTGTTAAAAATTAGTCACTCGTTAGGAAATCAAATTTATGTTGTTACTGTGTCACCTTTTTGTCCCTTCTCTGTTAATTTTGGAATTGTAAAACTAAAAGGAGACCTCACTTCAAATATTATAATTGTTCATTTTTAGAAAGCTTGTCGGGTCTTGTTTTGTCTCATGTGAATCTCCCTTTGATTTTGCCTTAACACTAGGTAATTGATTGTTCTTGGGAGTAGCTTTTATGACATACAGTCAGCCAGTGGATGTGTTTATCAAAAATCACCTTAGAAATCCAGTGTAGTAGAGTATTACTTTTTATATACATGCATACAGTCAGAAAATAACTTTAAGCTTTGTTTTCTTTAAGCAACATTGCAGTCACAAATTTCTAACTCTGCCATTACTTTTCTTTGAGGGTGTGTGTTTGAAAACACCGGACAACTGGCCAGCTCAATTATAGTGCATCTCTCTCTCTCAGTAAAGTGTAGCAGGTGGCGAGCATGCTTATTATCTAAACTGCAAAACTTTGCTCCTCCCATTACATTTCCACACACAGATAATTGATAAAGAAAGCCTTTTAAAAAAAGGGTTTGCTGACAATACGGTAAACTGACAGTATCACTACTGAAAGCCTCTCATATATGGACCTCTGTGCAATTGTGCTTTAACTGTAACTGGTATTTAATGTACATGGTATTTAATCAGCATTTACCCAAGAAATCCAAAAGAACATTTAGTTCCGGAAATTCTATTTATAATTAACCACAATTACCTTTGTAACCCATATGATACCACTGTGGAATGAACTGAGGTATAGGAATGTGATTCTCGAATGACTCAAGGGTTCATTCATAAAGAAAGTAGATTATAGGTAATCAAATTAAATCAGTCTGCTACTCTCTGAACAATTAAAGCAGTGAATCCAGTACACTTTGACAATGTAACAAGTGCCTGATTGAATTTAGAATTTACATTTAATTTCTTTTTGGTTGTAATTTCAGCTTAAGGTGCATAATTGAAAAGGATAATACAGTGATGACTGCGTGTCCTTTCAAGAGCAAACCCTTTATGGCTACTTAATTGAGAAATCCTACAAAGAAGTGAAGAATAGAGCACAATGTTCTGCTTTACTGAAAAATTGCTTTAAAAGGCTGATGTAGGGTACTAACTTCCTGATTACAGAGAGAGCATGGAAGCATGGCTGCTGAATCCTTTGTCTTTAATTGAGTTTAAATGGCTGAGGTGACACTTCCTGCATGCTGGTGGAGATTAGTAAGCATATATGTCATGTTTACAAAACTAATGGGTATGATGATTGTGCTCAACACTGGAGTAAATTAGTAGCGTTGGTGCTTGTTCCCCCATATAATCCAAATTCTAAAATGTTGCATAAAACCTTTAAAGACTAGCAGAAGTGAGAGTTTTCTAGATAGCATCAAACCACAACAAAATGCCAGTGGAGCTGCGGTGGAGTTTAGAAGGTTGTTTTAGAAGCCAAACCCACACTAACTTATTTCTTGCAAGATTTCCTGATCATTAAGCAGTGGGCGGCTCCTGGCATTGTATTAGAACAGCCTGCAAAACACTGCTTATACCAAACCAAGCTGGGCTTGTTCAAATTGACTTTTGACGGAGTGAAACTGTTGCCACATTATCTGATGTAATTTGCTGTTTGCCTTCACTGAGATAAAAAAAAAAAAAAAAAAAGGATGTATTATTTGGCACAGTAACCACATTTTTTTTGGAAGATAATCAGCATACAAAAGTGATGTTTGACATTTCACATACAAGCTTACACATACACATTTGTTGTAGTTTTGTGTGTGTGTGTGTGCTTGCATGCAGTTTTTCATTAATCCGTGCATTTTCATCTATGAAAAATAACAAGGAGTGCACAGCTGCAGGTGATTTAGTCATTGAGATGTCTGGCTTTCGTCCCACGGATTTCTCTTAACAGCAAGGACAAGGAGGAATGAGAGCATATGCACTGGATGATTGGCAGAGCTAGTGACAATTAAATTGTAGCTGTTAAGCAAAAGAGAGGATATGGATCACGAGAGATGTCCGCAAACGTCCCTGTGAGTGTCAGCTCTGCCTCTGTCTGCTCTGCCCCTCCAGGCTTAAATGGACAAGCTTTGCTTCAACCTATGCAGACTGTAGTAGGCAATTACACTATTGCAGCTCTGAGTCTGCTGTTTTTTACTGCTATCTTTTAATTGGAGGAACATGGGAGTCATTTTTATACCAAGGATGAAGATGATGTGCTCTACCTGCCTCTTGCTCGCTACGAATAGAGTGGAACAGCCTAACCATCTCTGTAATATGCTTTCACCTCTAGGCCACAATTTAAATAGTCAGGGATAGTTTGTCCATTGAGGTTACTTTCATTTCACAGGCACGATGCTTCTTTTGTGCTGGCAATGCACAATGGGGTTGTGAGATTTTTTCAGATTTGTCATTAATAGTCCTGTATTTAAAAACTGCCATCACATTTCTGGAGGGCTTGCATTAATCATATCAGCATAAATGACCAACCTTTTTTTTTCTCAGTGAAAAGAGATAAAACTCAGGGTTAAAACGATGAGTGCACTGAATGATTGGCAGCGCTATCAGACTGAATCAGATAACCGACATATATTTCCTCACTTGTCCTTGCTTTCAGAAGGAAAATTCCCAAGAATTAACTGCAAATCATATTCAATTTGACTGCAATGCCAAATGTTAAATTATGCATTACTTTTTAATTGGCTGTTGGATAGCTGTTATGGGATTTCTTCTGAGAAAGTGTGCTGCTAAAGGTGAGGTCATGTTGTGCCTTGCAGAGGCAGTGCTGGAGGGTTTCCAGAGGTCACGTAGCTGAACAGTAGGAATCTCGCTACCTGCTGTGCTCCCTCTCCCCTCGCCACCTTATTCTCTACCCACCCACCCTACAATCTTATGATAGCAGTCAGGCTACCCTCAGGCCAATAAGCAGAACATTTACCACATGTTCAGGCAGCCCCCTTTTTCCTGTATAAATAGTCTTAATATAGTTGCCCTCTTTACAATGAAGGTGTTAAAGACAGGATGTGATTTTGACCTTAATCAGTTATTCTACAACTACTTTAATGGAAAAGGCCAGTGTACGTCTGACCAACTGATAACGTCTTTGTAGCCTTTTAAATTGAAATCGAATAAAATAGATTAGTTTGTCTCATTCTTTTCAAGTACAAATAATTAGCAAGTCGATATTGTAATTTTTCTATGCGTTTTCACACAGTGGAAGGTGAATGTCAGAAGGTAGGCGATTTTAAAATTAAACAGTATGCAGAGCAGATTCACAAGGATTCAGAGGTGGAGGTGTTCTAATTTGCTCCAAAATGACACACGTGCCCTTAAATGCAATATGCAATTCTGAAAATAATAATAATGATCAGGGTCAGAAATTCATTAGAAAAATTTTTAATTAAAAGAATAATGGTGTATAAACATACCAAAGGATTTTAGTGGATAGTATTGAAACTGGACCTATAATTTTCTATGTTGCAGTGAAAAATTTATATAACAGAAAAAGCAAACTTAAGGCAAAACCACTCTGTCAACTGACAAAGGTCTTACCTGCAGTAAACTGTAGTCGACATTTGCTATGACATTTTCTTTGGTGAACTTCCTTCAAGAGCCAGTAATTACATTACTGTGATTTGCTAAACCCACTGCCATTAAAAAAAAAACTATTGCAAAAGCTCTGGTGCAACAGTAGTCACGAAGGTGCGTTCACATTTATGACATTAGAAAGGAGACCCCAGGGTTCTGCATATAAAGTTAAAAATAGATATTTTTCGGACTATACGTCGCTCCGGAGTATAGGTCGCACCAGCCAAAAAATGCATAATAAAGAAGAAAAAACATATATAGGTCGCACTGGACTATAAGTCGCACTTTTTTGGGGGGGGGGGGGGGGGTGTGATAGAATCCGAGACTCAGAGCAGAAATTCCATCTTGAACGGCAATTTAAAATAATAATGGATTAAAGAACAGGACGAACACGGTTACACCTATGTTATGCTAACGTAGCACATTCAGCTACATGACGCACAACGAACACGTGTTCGGTATTGTAACGTTGTAAACACACTTCCAAAGTCGGCGATATTCACAACAAAGGTCGTCTTTATTAACAGAAAAACGGCTGCTGTAGGCCACAGCCACGCCAACCACAACTACAACAGCGGAACAGCCACACACACACAGGCAAGCTCTCGGTCTTTTTCTCTGTCTCCATGCTGCCTTCACGAACCTCCCGAACAGTCCGAAATCCCACAACATCAACACGCTCTCTAACTAAGAGAATCGCTACAGTATGTTAACGTAACATTAAGTTATTCAGATAACCATAGCATAAAGAACATACTAACAAGTTAACCAAACCATCAATCCATTGAATTCTTCATCCTCGGTGTCACTTCTAAACAATTCTGTACACTCCGTAGACGAAGCGCCGCTTCCTCTTCTGTGTCGCGTTAGTCAGACTCGTCGTCAGCTGCAGTTCCAATTATTCCAGCCTTTCTGAATCCCAACAGGATGGTTTGTCACTGAAGCCCATGTTTTCTTGATCCATCCAATGACTTCCAGGAAAGTTGGGTGGCGCATTCTCCCAGTTGCCGTTAAGCTGTGCTCTCCATCCATCATCCACTGCGCCCACAGGTTACGCAAGACTGCCTTAAAGCTGCAGTTCACGGAGATGTCAAGTGGCTGGAGTATTTTGGTTCATGTGTTATAAATGTCACATATACGTCGCTCCGGAGTATAGGTCGCACCCCCAGCCAAACTATGAAAAAAAGTGCAACTTATACTCCGGAAAATACGGTAGTTAATGTTTCATTAGATTAGTGAATGTTTATAAAATCTGCAAAGGAGAGGCAATATTTGAAAAAAGCTGGAGAACATCCTTTAAGACCATTCTGTCCTGCATAAGCAGAGCTAACAAAAGTAAATTTGCTTGTGTAACGCAAGCTTAGATAACACACGACTGTGATTTATTAATAAGAAGCCATGAATGAGAGCTGCTGTTCACTGAAATTTAGAGAGAATAATTACTGATTACTAACATACTTATGGGCACACAAATAAATAAAGAAGTTCTATTAGAATTTGAATTCTTAGGAGAAATCTGTGCTCTGGGTTTTAACGCTTTCTACATGAGCAGTGGCTCAAGCAGACATATATTTAAGACTAAAATAAAATAGTTACACACTGGTTTTATAACTGCTTTAGTCTTCATTGACTTTTTTTTTTCTTTATTCCTGCATACATGTTGTTGACAAATCAGATGAAGAAAGAAGAATAAAATGCCTAACATTGATATTTTTGAAAATAAATAAATAAATAATCACCTTTACTGTGGCCACTGACTTTCCTTATTTACTTTCTCTAGAAAGAATTGTTACAATGGTTGTATTATTTTTTTTTAACACCTCTTAAGTGCATACCACTTTAATACCTTATATAATGCTTTTTGAGGGGATTTTCTTGTGTTTCAGTGTGAAGGTGAAATAGACTTGACTTAACTTTTTGTTAAGTCAAGTTTTTTGTTTTTTTTAAGTCTGCTCATAGTTTTTCTTTTGCATATTTTCATGCAGCATTGCTGCAAGATGTGATCTGGCTTTTCAAGTGCAGGGACATTAATCTGAGCTGTAAGAAGAAGGTTTGCATTAGTTGTGTAAATTGCTGTAATTTTGTTACTGTTACTGGAACGTTTCTGTGGCCTGAATATTAGACTGCTAGCCACGGATTGCATCCATATTACTTGTTGATGGAATTGTATCTTCTGTCATTGCTGTTGCTGTTTGAATCAATCCAAACACTGTTTGGATTCCTCCATCAGCGGACACAGATTTCATTCAATGGATAATATATTGAATTTTGACCACCCTCTCCAGAGCTTACTGGATATGCAGCCGAACACTTTCCATAACACCTCTTTCAGCTCCACTGAACATACAGAAAATCTGTCCTACCTCTTACCACAGCACCTCCATTTCATTGTTTTATTTGTTTGCTGATTTCACTTCTTCAATAGTGCCTTCTTTTGTGTAGTTTTTCCTTTGTATCTGATCTTGTATTTATTTTATTGAGCTTGGATATTTATAATGTTTTGGCTGCTGTAACACAATAATTTATAAACTTTTGAGAATATCTTATCTAACATGATTACTGAATTAGGAACAGTGATCTGTTACTGTATAACAGTACTTTGAAATCAGTTGTGTGCAGATTGTCATTACAGTAAAACATTAAAATATGTTGCTGCCAACAATGATGTTACAGTACCAGTTAACCTCAAATCCAGTTGTTCTATTTTGAGACAACTGCAGCAACATTGATGGAAGATTTTTTTTTTTTTTTTTCCTGGTGCTGTTAAAAAAAAAAAAAAAAAGTACACAGAAAGCTTTTTTCTTGATTGTTCATAAATAACAAAACAAAGAACAAAAACAAGCAAACCGATTGTCCCAGAAGAACATCTTTTGGCATGTCTTCAAGCACTTTGGATTATATATCACAAGATGAAGGAATCCCACAGAATAATGGTTGAATTATTTACATAGTTGAAATTCCCTTCGGTAAAGTGACTATAGTGGGAGTACACGTCTTGAAGTTCTAAATATATAATTACCTTAACACAATATGAGCCTGATATTTGCTTTGCACCACGTCTTACTCGTATCATCAATAACAAGATGACTAGAATTTTTCAAATAAACCACAGGTGTATTTGAATGAAGCTTGAGTGGTGGCTTTTCAAAGCACTGAGCTCAGTCTTTTGTCGAGGGCTTATAGAAGGTTTTAAAGAATTCTGTGGAAGCATTTTCTTCAACTTGCAATTTTCATTAAACTTATTAAACTTTTAAAATATAAAATAAGCGACCTTCTCATTTGAAATCACTAAGTTGCATTACCTGCTATTACAGTAGCCATACAGCATTCATAATAAGCAATAAGCCCATCTGACTGCAGGTACGATGTCATGTCTAGCCAACATTAGTGTCATCTCACTGCACCTGGTGATTCATGCTAGTAGGCTGTATGCACTTTGAAGTATCAGCTTTGAACCTTGTTTCTGATGATGCTCACTGTACTAATGAGTTTCTTATAACCCAACACATGGCCTGCCCACTATGCCAACTGCTGCATAAACGGTGGACATGATGAAGGATGTGTTGCCAAAGTTGCAACTGTTGCTACCTCCCCCACCTGCCAGTGACATAGGTTATTTTATTTTTTATTTTTTTTAAAAGTAATGCATGATTGGAAAGTCATCTTGGCTTCCAGCAGCTAGTTCCAATATAAACACTCAAAGTACAATTATTTAGAATTTGTGAATAGATGGGGTTGGTTAATAGTGCTGTCCAGATAGAGTGGTAGAGATTTAATTGGAGACCTATTCATTGCAGTAAGGTGTGCCTCCACTCTGTCTCCCTTGTGTTTTATAGTCACAATGCTTTTTGACCATTAGAAAATGACATGATGTCCTCTATTATCTCTTATTTATTTCCGTCCATGAAATCTTGTTACTAACAAAAAAGCACTCATTTGGATTCCAGTTAATTGTTATACACTGTTTAGTGAGATGGTGGCTATACAAAATAGATTACATCTTTGTATTCAAATATATCATTGGATAATGGTACTAAATGGTTTATTTGTCTAACAAGCGAGTCAGTGTTACTGCTATTATCTTAGATCAATAAGATTGATATTTCTGTTGCAAGGAACATCGAGATTGCACCATAGCAAAGCCAGAAACAAACTGATATCACACTGTTAGGAAGCTGGAGTGTGGGTGCTTGTTTGTGTCTATGTGGAGCAATGATTAATGCTGATGCACTGAGGGAGGCCAGGATAAAACAGTTATGCCTAAAGCAACCTCTGAGACCCAGCTAGCCTGCAGCCACACCCTCAAGGCACCATTGCACTCCCTTCAGTATATCCAGAGGACTTGCTAAAAGGTGTGACAACTTTATTCTTTGGTTATTCTTTGTAGATGCTGATGTGTTGCTACTTTGAGTGCAACTGTTAGTCCTCCTAAAAATGAAATGCTTTGATAGGTCAGTGTAAAAATAGATCTTTCACTCAACTGTTTGTTATAAGATGTGTTACTTGTGCTTTGCTGTACTAATCCTATCAAATGAGATCAAATGAGATCATGATCTGTCAGTTAATGTTAATATTTTAGTTTCAGGTTCTTCGCTGCTAAGGTAAAACGAGTGAAGATTAACCAAGATCAACCTGGTCTTTGGTCCTTTTCTGTTTGGGTTTTTTTTTGTGTAAAAGAGAAACAGAAAAATAAGGCAAAACTGTACACAGAACAGGCTGTGAGTTTGTTGTCATGGCAGTATTTTTGCCCTTATGGCTGTGTGTTATGTGTGGCACATTATAGTGGCAATAAAACAATGCATACTTCATTAAAGTGCCATAGCCCAGCAGTAATTTGTGTATAGTCTTATGTCAAAAACTGTGTGTGTGTGTGTGTGTCTTTTGTGCTTATTTAGTGCATGCACAAAAGAGTGAACATTTGCCTAAGAGAATGACAGTTGTGTTTAGGTTGAGACAAAATTGTGTGTTAAAATGAGGATTAAAGAGGGTGACTGTGTAAGTGATAATAATGAGGCCTTTGTCACACTTAAATGTTTAAATGTTTCAGATCAGATAGGGCCAGATAAGTTGGGGCAGCTTTTTACCCTAATAAGTTATATCATAATTTAAAAACTGCATTTTGTATTTATGTGGGTTATCTTTGTCTGATATCAGAATTTGATGATCTGAAACAAGTAAGTGTAACAAATATTACAAGAGATCTGGAAGGGGCAATTTTTTTTTTATGATGTATATGAAGAAATCTCAAAAGTAGCCAAAATTAACACAGAGTGATGCAGTACAGAGTGATACTGATGCAGTATCTCCCAAAAATACAGTTGGGCAGAGCAAAACTAGAAAATTAGAAATGACCTGGCAGACTGAAGAGTTCAAAACTTGTATTAAAAAAATACTGCTGGGATGAGGATTACATGTTTCCTTGTCAACATTAAAAAATAGATTTCATGACCCATTACCACAGATTGAAAGGGTTCACCACACGATACAAACCATCCATTCAAAAAAAACAGGATACATCTGGACAGGCTGTCAGTTCATCATGGGGAAGCTGCAAGATATTAAGCCTAAAAAAACAGAAATTTTACAGACATGCAGGAATAAAACAATGAAAATTAGAAAGAGTAGAAATAAAATAAACATCTGACATGCCAGAGCACACCCTCTCATCTATCAAACACACTGGTTGTTCTGTTATGACTTTGGCATGCCTGACATCAGATGGAACTGGCACACAGGCATTTACTGCTGAGAAGTATCGTAGTGAGAGAGAGCGATAAACAGGCCCGTTCTGTTTGCTCAGATTCAGTCATACTATTCAAGGAAAGCTATGCCATCTCATCATTCAACAGATTGGCCACCAACAATCCTAAACATATAGCTGAGTAACAAAGGAGGTTTTTTTTTTTTTTTTTTTTTTTTTTTTTTTTTTAAAGCGATATCAATTCCTGGAATGGTGGAGTCGATAACTTATTATGAATTAGACTCAGCTGCATTTCACTTGCTGAAATGACCAAGATAAAGACACAGAGACCCCACAAGAAGCAGGAGCTAAAGGTGGCTGCAATGAAAGCATTTGGGAATACCATCAAAAAAGATTTAAAAAAAAAAAAAAAAAGCATCTTCCAATGTCAAGATGTTGGGCAGTAAGTTGAGGGATTTCCCACAAAATACTCTTGGCTATTAACATAAACCTCTTTAAATCAAACCATTTATTTCAATTATGCCATCAATAGATCCTGAAAACAACAACAACAAAAAAGTGCACCTTTCCTAATACTTGTGATCTGAATTGTTGGACTGGACTCCCTTTGTCTTTTTCCACAAAGAACCCCGTGGCAGGGATTGATTACTGTTCTGCTGATTCCTGTAGACCTGCTGGGTTGTGCAAATGCCTTTAGATGTGTGGTGCATTTTTAATGCGTCAATGGGGACCTAAGGCAGAATTATTATGGACTAAATTACAGCCACATTACTCTGGTAGTGGAAAAATTATGTATTTTTGAGGCTTTTAGCTGCAGTTCTTGACATTAGGCATGGCACATGGTTGATTCCCTAAATAGTAAATGTCATGTGATGGATGCTGAAAACACACACACACTGACTTTTTATCTGACATCAGCAACATAATTCCACATAATATCCTGAGATCTGGACTACTGGTAAAAGAGAGACTCCCATTTCATTACTGGGCGCTGTGTTTGCGTGGTGTCAGAAGTTATCATCATCATCATAGTAAAATAAATGTGGTTTTAAGACATTTTAATGAGATGCTATTGTGATCAGAAATGTGACAATGAGTTTCATTAAAGGTTGTTGCACACAGTGTGCACTTGATGTCTGAGGAAGATCAATTTCCGGTGTGGTACTGCAGTGCTGCAGGGGAGCACAAGTTGTGTAGTGCTCCACACCAGTGACATTGTGAAGAGAAACTGTTTGAGTTAACGCACTGAGATCTGAACTGCATTGTGCCCAGAGATGATGCGTCTTTCCTGCACAAAGGTCCGGCTTTATTTTTGCAGCAGTTTCTTGAGCACTGTCATGCACTGCAGTTGGCTGTCCCTGAAACTGTGGCTGACCGGGGCAAAACAAAAATCACCTGAATAGCAATGAGGCTTCCTGTTACTGTCAAAGAAATGCATTCCATTATACAACTGCATTTTTGAAGTCTAGAACGGTTGAAACCTCACAGCACTGAAGTAGCGCTTATCAAAACAAAACACTGATCTGTGAAACGTCAAAGTCCAATCATCTAAAACAAGCACACCAAAAACAAAAAAGGAACAGTGTGTTTACAAATGCTGTTCTCATTATTCCCATGTCTCTCCTTTTTTTTCTTTTTTTTTTTTTTTACATTCTGATGAGCTTAACTGACCTTCAGGTGATACTAATCATCTGTAGCTAATTACTGGTCTACCTGAGTAAACAATGTGTTTTTCCATACTGCAATCCAAACATTAACCATCACACTCAAGTGGAAGGTTGTAATTAGTCAGATAACAATAATTAAAGTTTGAAGTAGAGACTGCCGGCTACTAGAAAGGACTCTCTTAAATTATTAATGATCTAAAGTGATATTTTCTAAACAGACAAGGGCATCTTGAGTTTTAAGTAAACTCCATGCTGTGTTTTTAAGAAACTTCAGTTGAGAGTTAATCTCCAAGGACCCAAGGAGAGGTACAGACTTAGGTCATAATTCTCATCAAGCACATGCAGTACGAGCATTCCCATGTAACTGTTTTGATGTTGTCATGAAGGTTTTTTTTTTTTTTTTTTTGCTGCTTACTTGATAAAATAGCATTAAAATTGAGAAGCTGCTAAATTTTGTGACTAAAATGCGATGCTAATACATACAAATTTTGTTTAAGTTGTACAGCATGTGTGGAGTTTTTGAGATTTATACATAGATAATGATTTGTTTGAGTTTATTTGTTTTTCCAGTACTGCTTATTACACAATACCAAAACAAAGGCGCTGCTCTGCAAATATCAGTAGGCCATCTTTGTGACAAACAAACCACGGAGCAATAATGAGCCATCTCTTCAGTAAGTTGCTTGCCTCCTGGTCAGAGTCCAGCTCCATCTCTAGTGTCTTGGAGAGCACTTGGAAACGGTACTCCTTGTTGTGCTCAGGATGAGAAATTCAGCTGAACTATACCAAGCACAGCCATAATATGGACTTGGCCAGTGAGCCAACCTGTAGGGAAACATGAGACAGTAAAGCCTGGGGCTAGCTGCTTAGCAGCAGCAGAGATAAAGAATTAAGAGTGAGATGTTTACCTTAAAAATGAATCAAGGATGGTGTTTTTTTTGTTGTTTTTTTTTTTAATGCTTTGGGCAGCTTTAGCTTTATGCAGAACTTCATTGTTTTTAGATCAATGAGCAATGGAAATATAATGATGTAAGTTGGTTTTTTTTCCCCCTTGTAAAGTTGCTTTATCTCATCTACACTTACCACCATTATTGCATTATTTCTCCTTTTCTGTTGTTGTGGCTAAGCTCTGTAGGATGATAACTTTCCCAGTTTTAAACTCACTAGAAAAGCTCCTGTCCCTAAGATTTAGCCCAAGTTAAGCCAATCTGTTGTCCTTTGGGCAGCATAGTGGCACAGTGGTTAGCACTGGTACCTCACAGCAAGAAGGCCAGGCCGTTCTCGCTGTGTCTGCATGGGCTCTGTCTGGGTACTCGGGCAGTTAGTGGGGTTAGCTTAACTGGTGATTCTAAATTTCCCAGGTGTGCATGGTTGTCTGTCTCTCTGTACTAGCCCTGGGGCAGACTGGCGACCTGCGCAGAGTGTACCCTTCCTCCCAGCCTATGGCAGCTGGGATAGGTTCCAGCCCCTCCACGACCCTAAATTGGATAAGTGGAAGAAATGAATGAATTTGCTTACTTTAATTTTCAATAATTTGGCTTGTGTTTTAACCATACAGAGCTGAATAGAAACAGGTAGCAGAAAATGCATGATGAGGAAATTCAGAGTTCTTGGAAGCAGATAACTTTTACTCTTTCCAAATGTGACATTGACAACTTAGAATAAAACTCTAACAGCTGATTTCTTTTTTTTTTTTTAACAGAATACTGGGGACTAGTACCACTTTTGTTGAGTGTCCAATGGATAGGTATTAGCAGCTAGTGGAGAAGAATGGACAGAGTATGGGTCACAAATGGGAGCGAGTTTAATCACTGGTTGGATTTCCTGTTTTAGCAGAGGTTGACAGAATCTTTTGAACAGTGTGCTCTTTTATGATCTGTTTTTGAGTGGGGTTTTTTCAAGGTCTCTGTAGGCCACTTTCATAGGGGGGCATCACTTGATTTAAATCATTCATCAACTCTGTGTGAAGTGGATAAGCATGATTAACAAATTTGCCTGTGTATTTTGTCTCAATGCTTCACTTCATCTTCACGTTTGACAGACCTGCTCTACCGACCTCATCACTCATTTTGTGCAAACCTGCCCAAATGAGTCACTTAGCAGTGAATTGGAGTCCCCTTTGCCTATGAAAAAACATTCACACTCATTTATTGTTAGGCACCAAAACAATTACTGTATTGTCATTTTACTTTCAGCGCAAGTTTTCTCACAGGACTGTTGCAGTTAGAGATGAACTAAAACATGCAGAAAATATTAATTCTAGACCTCTATCATTCCATTCCTATCCATCCCTCTGAGGATGCTCACAGCTAATTTGCCCTTGAAGCTACATTTTTATTGTTAAGACTGGAGGGCTTTTCTTTCATCTCAGGCTTGCCTGTACTGCACATTTGGAGTAAGCCTGATGTGTGTGCACTGAAAGGCCAAATGGAGCTTTGCATTGAGAGGGAATTGGATATGGTGCCAGATTCTCACATAGAATACATCCCACAGTTTGGCTGCTATGTTTGGCTAACGTGTGATCAGGTAGAGAAACATCCAGGATATTCTGCTGTCATTTGGCAGTGAATGTCTCTATAAAGGTTACTGCAAGAAGTGTACAAATTACAGGGTCACCTTTCACTCTTTGTTAAAGGAGGGATTTTCAGTGGTAAGTGAAACTGCTTAGTTGTCATATACATTGAGACAAAATCTGTAACTGTAACTATATGATAATATCCAAGACTGTGATAATGACTGTGATAAAGATAATGAAGAACAGGCAGACAGGAGGTTTAAACTGTTACTTTTAGCCTGTTACTTTTTTCAGCCTCAGCAATTCATTTACTACATTACTGCATATTACATCACCATGTATTATTGTAATGAGCATTTTTCTCCTCAGAGTATATTTTATGTTTCTCCTTTCATTTAATTTGTGGAAAGACACAATTAAGTTATTGGTTATATTACCAATTCAATTTTATTCATATAGCATCAAACAACAGTGACCTCAAGGCACTTTATATTGTGAGGTAAAGACAGTAATACACAGATAACCCCAGCAAGCACTTGGTGACAATGGGAAGGCAAAAAACTCCCTTTTAACAGGAAGAAACCTCCAGCAGAGCCAGGCTCAGGGAGGGGCAGCCATCTGCTGTGACTGGTTGGGGTGAGGGGAGGGAGACAGGACATGGGTTTATGAGATCTGCAAACCATTCCATTGTTTTTTGTTTTGTTTTGCTTTTTTAAATTTACATTTTGCACAGTGTCCCAACTTTTTTGGGGGGAATTTGGATCGTATAACAATGTCATTTTTTTAATAAAAAAAAAAAATTAAAAAAAATTAAGTAATCTAATTTAAAAAGCTGCACTTTAGTGTTTGACGTTATATTTTTTCAGGTTTTGTTTTAATAATGAATTTTAACTGCCATCCTTGCACAGTAAGTTGAAGCATTGTTAGTCAGATGAACAGAGCAACCTGTATGGTAACCTGAGCCACAAATCATAGGGCAATAAACTCTACAAATGCTTCTTGGTGCTTTTATGGCTTTCGGTGTGCACTCGTGATGGAGGCTAAACAAGATGAACACAGAAACATTTTTAATCATCTCCGAGCTTTTCTCATCTGTCTGTGGTGGGGCAGTAATTGAACAGTTTAAAGGGTTCAAAAGTGTTCAAACTTAAAATTAACAGCCTAAGGTGCAGGCTCTTTCACACTCCCAGTGTAAATTATGTCTTTAGTTTCCACTGATCCATTCATTTTCTTTAACTGCATATCTAGCAAT
This sequence comes from Archocentrus centrarchus, assembly GCF_007364275.1. Lineage (NCBI taxonomy): Eukaryota > Metazoa > Chordata > Actinopteri > Cichliformes > Cichlidae > Archocentrus > Archocentrus centrarchus. The sequence goes on from NC_044366.1 coordinate 9,998,809, forward strand.
TCTCTGTCCTGCCTGTCACCATTTAACACCGTTCAGAAGTGATTTAACAGCTTGTAAATAAACAATTGGAAGCATAAAATTAAAAAAATTAAAAAGGCAGTTTAAGCAAGTAACCAGATTTACTAAATGGGGCAAATTAGCATGTGTGCCTGTGAGAGTGGAAAGTTCTGCAGATGACCTATTAACAATGTGCTCATTTATAAACAAAGATGCAGCCAGTTAATTTCAAGAATGACCAGCTTTCAACCAAGAGTGGAGCAAATCAGCAGGTCATAATCAGGCAGATGGAATAAGGGAGCAAGCTGTCTGCTAACCTAAATAATGTTAAGACATGCATGTGTTTCTCTTCAGAAACAGCATGGCAATTTAGATCAATTTAGAGGACCTATCCAGAGGCGGGATTAAAAACTATTCCACCATCTGAACCTGAATTTGTGTTAGAACTGTTTGCATAGAAGAACGCAACACATTGTGCATCAGTGTGTTAATGATGTTGCTCTTACGTGCGTGTCACTCTTGTGTGTGTGTTTTTTTTTTTTTTTTTCCAGCAGGTTGTGTGAGGCTGAAATTATTTATTGAAGTTAATGTTATATACTGTAACATTCAGACATCAATCTAACATACTTCAGATCTGGCTGATTCCCAATAATAGCTGCACATTGCAAACCTATCGCTCACTGTAAAAAGTACAAGAGGCATCCTTGTATGTGTCTTGCATCGGGATTCGTCTGCTCCCCCTCTTTCTCCGACGCTTCACTGCAAGTTCAGTTCTGTTCTGTTACACTGAAATGCCATTATTTCTGAGGAGCAGAAATTTGTGGGGCCTGGCTCTAAACATGCACGGTGAGGACTCAGTGAAGATCTGCAAGATAGAGCCAAAGTTCTGGCACTGCATTCACAGCTTTGAGCTGTCCACCTGCGCCAAATGGGCACTTGTTCTGATTATAACTCCTCCTCTCATCCCAAATAAATGAACATTCCTAACAACAACTGTCACAACCACATCAGATGCAAAATAAGACATGCTTTTCTTTGGCAATAAATTCAGTGCAATTTGCACTGAATTGTGTGCCACAAACCTTAATAATGTTTGTTTGTCATGTTTGTTTGATTAATTGAAATACTCTCCTTTCAGAATTTCACACTGAATGGCCAGACAAATGCATGTGTAAAAAATGCCAGTTGCAAAAAGACTGTCCATGCCTTCAGCCCCAACCACTGCTGTTTCTGCTACTGCACTGGCAATTCCCACTGGGAATCAAAGGCATTTTGTGCTGAAGAGAACATTGTATGTCTGGTAAATAGCTATATGGATTTTTTAAATTGTGCCATATTGCGAACCCATACCAAATACACTGTGTACACATTTGTTAGATAAACTTTGTTGGATTAACCTTTACTCTAAACCAGAACTGCCTGCCAAGTGAGTGTCAAATTGGGTTTGCTTGTTTTAATGATGAAAATACTGCATATTAAACCCAGTTACATTTAATGAAGTTAATAGAAAATATGTTCAAGACCATCTTGAAGGTTTAAGTGTTTGTTAAATGTATATTCTTTTAAATGCTGTATTGTCTTAGTTTTTTTCAGTAAAGCACTTTGTGAGTCACATCTGTGGAAATCTGCATTTAAAGAAATATTGTTTGCTTGGTAATCTCGTGACTGCTGATGCACAAATGCACCTAATATTAAAGAATAGCTTGATGCTTGCAATAAAAATATTGCAGCAGTTGCATAAGTGGTGATATTTTGGGGTTTTTGACCTGTGGTCACTAAGAAACTGTGACAAGTGGCATTTCGGCCTCTGCTCTTCAGTGAGTGGCAAATGGGTGATGAAGGTTCAACTTGCCAGGTGGGAAAGCATTTCAAGCAGGGAGAGTGGGAACTAGAGTCACCTTGCCTGGGGGGCAAACTTATGCACTTTCTGGAGTAACTCGGTGTTGGCGCTGAGGACGTGGAGTCAGTGACTCATGCTGGCCCAAGGCCACTGGAGTCTGTCACCTTCAGATGGCCATTTGCCCATTGGTGGAGAGACACTTTGTCTGCTGGTGCTCACAGGGTGGGCCTCACATGAGCAGGTGGCACACAAACATGCCAATGGGGATGTCTTTTTTTGGCATCACTCTTTAATAAACATAAAAATCTTATCAGAATATTTTCATTCTGCACTGAAAGGATGGACTGAGCAGATTTTTGATTACAGATGGGTGTTTGAGACACTTGATATATTTTACAAGAAAGTGACAGTGGTACATTATTAACCCTTGACTCATGACACTGTAAGATTTGGAAGGAAAAAAAAATGCACAAACATAGTTCAGAGCATTCACTGTGATGTGAAACATATGATATATACAGATTTGTGTGCCTTCATACACCATTGAGCTACAATAAGCTGAACGGTGTATGGGTGAATCCTTGGTGGTGTGCCGGGTTACTAATTGAGATCATCAATAAAAACAGGCTCAGTTTCAGTCTCTTGAGGAGATCATTCGTCATGTGAGGTCAGTGCAACCAGGCAAGAGAAAATAGGGCAGATCTGGTCATTGTAAGCAGGGTCTTGTAGAACTGGAAATTTACTATACCCTCTCTAAAGTGACAAAGTGCCATAACATCAGCCGTGCTCTGGTGTGAAATTACAACAGCATGTTTCTGCCTGTGGTCATGTGCATGGGTGACAAATCCAATCAGGTATTAGACATGTCTTTTATCCTGTGTGTATGTTTTTTTTTGCCCCCCCCCCCCCCCCCCCCCCCTCCAATTGTCTTTGCATTTGTGGTTAAAAGCTATAACTGGAATTAAAATATGCTTGGCCTGGAACACAGAAGGAATTTCAGTTATTTCGTTTAGAAAGAATGCACTATTGTGAAGAATTTAAACAAGCTTGAAATTTTTTTTTTTTTAATGAAATCCTACCTGTATCTATGTGACAATATGTGTCCGTTCCTCTAGCTATTCTTACTCTCACATACTGGCCTTTAAGGTGCCCAAATCCCAACCCCGCCTCCCAGAACGTGACTACAGTTTTAAGAAATGGGGGACAAATTCACAGTACATTTTCCATGAAAAAATGCATAAAATTTGGATTGGTTTGACGGTGTAACTCATAGATACTCTAAACACAGGTTTTGGGCAATTTTTACCAATTTCTTTTCTTTTCTTTTTTTTTTAAGCTACACCTTATTTATTGACCTGTTTCTTTTTTTTTTTTTCTTTTTTTTAAGCCTGTCATGTCTGGTAGATCTTTTTTGACCTGTTTCTTGTCTCTTGCCTGCCTTCTACACAGTGGTATTTCCACTGTGAGTACAGCACTTTTTACATGTGCTTGGAGGAGTCAGCCGTATATTACATCACTCTCCAAACACTTATCAAATGTTACAAGCTGCCTTCTCATAGTTGCCAATACATATCTCACAAATGTGTTATGGCAGTGTTATGTAGATAGTTTGAGTACCGGTTCCCTCAAGTTAATTCTGAGCACTCTAGTTAATAAAAACAAACCAACCTGCAACTAGTTTCCTTGCAGAGAACAACTGTCCAATGTAACAAAAAGAGGGAAATTTGTTTTTTAAAAAAAAGAAGAAACTGACTTTGAATGATTCTGACCTGATTTACTGCTCAACCTCAATAATAAGCTTCAGACACACTTTGGAGTGCATTTTGTACTGAGGGAGAGCTGTGCATTTTTTCCCCTATTTCTTACAAGTGGATTCCAATGGGAAAAGCTTCAGATCCACTGTGGGTAGCAGGAAAAAATGTGGCCTCCAAAACCTACAGTATACTCACATACACGTGGGTGCATCAGTATGGTTTTGAGACAGACAGGAAAAGTTTCCTTTAAATCTTTTACATGAAAAATTTCAAGAATGGATGTGTTAAAACTGGATCCAATTTTGAGAGCATTTTAGTAACTTACTGATATTCTTGGGAAGTAAAAACATATCACAGAACAAACACACAAAAACCTCTAGCATATACATTTATTTGGTTTCCGCTAACAGGGTCGTGTTGTTTGTCATGGCTTGTCAACTAAAATCTAATTACTGACACTGCTTTATTTGCTCTCACATAATTGGAACATTAAATCAGTGGCATTCCCAAAACAGCTATTAACCAGTGAGCTAATACAACACAGGTCAGTTTTGACTACCTCTGCATATTTTTCTACAGTATGGAAGGAGTGTAAACCCACCCAGAGTTTTCCTGTTAATTCAGGCAGGGTGGCATGTACAAAATATAATAACTTCTTTATCATGTATTCATGTGCCAGTGGTTTCAGCTCATTCGTTTTATTTAAGAAAAAAATCTGGATATTATTACTGACTCATACAGTACACAGTATTATCTGATTTCAACTCTCTCAAAATACTCATCAAATGTTACTTTTTATTCAACAGATTGGGTTTTCAGTAATTTAGCTATAAAAATGATCAACATCTGTGCAATGGCCCATGCCAGTTCCATGTCAGAGGTGAGTGTTTGATATGTGGTATGTGTACAAGGGAGTAGTTGAAGTTCAAGTTACGTGGCACAGTTTTATGCAAATGCACTCTGAAGAGCTGTAGAATAAAACATTGCAACAAAAGCAGTGAAGAGCTTTGTTTTTTTCCCAGTCTGCAATGATTGTGTGTGCTATACACTCATGTAACCACCATACTGTATGTTCAAAACAGCACTATGAAATGTGTGAAACACCTTGACTTTTATTAGGAGTTATATAAACAATAAGATACCTATGTGTAATCCAGTTTGAAAGGAAGCTTCATTTTAATGAATAATCCTCTCCCAGGGCACTCACTTGTGCAAATACTGCAGTTTTTCATTACATTTCTGCTAGGATGGCCTTAACCCAGGAAGCTGCATGTAATTATTTATTTTTCTTCTAAGATTAATCATTGGAAATACTTTTTCTTTTATATAGCCTGTCCAAAGTTTACTAGACTTAAAGCAGTGATTTCAAATGCAATATTGAATCATGGCAGAAAAGAAAACCATTATTATACATGTTGGTACCTTTCATACACCCATTGTGATGACTGAAGGACTTACTACATGAAGATAGTAGTGATTAGTGTAAACAGTCTTAAGCATTTTGTCATAACATAACTTTTTATAAACTGGTGTCTGACTTAGCAATATACACTATATTGCCAAAAGTCTGCCTTCACACCAGTATGAACTTGAGTGACATCCCTTTCTTAATCCATAGGGTTTAATATGATGTCTGTCCACTCTTTGCAGCTATAACAGCTTCAACTCTTCTGGGAAGGCTTTCCACAAGGTTTAGGAGTGTTTATGGGAATTTTTGACCATTCTTCCAGAAGTGCATTTATGAGGTCAGACACTGATGTTGAACAAGAAGGCCTGGGTTGCGGTCTTCACTCTAATTCATCCCAAAGGTGTTCGGTTGGGTTAAGGTCAGGGCTCTGTGCAGGCCAGTCAAGTTATTCCACACCAAACTTGCTCATTCATGTCTTTATGGACTTTGCTTTGGGCAGTGGTGCGCAGTCATGCTAGAACAGAAAGGGGTCATCCCCAAATTTTTCCCACACAGTTGGGAGCATAAACTTGTCCAAAATTTCTTGAAATGCTAAAGCATTAAGAGTTCCTTTCACTGGAACTAAGGGGCAGAGGCCAACTCCTGAAAAATGACCCCATGCCAAAATCCTTCCTCCACCAAACTTTATACGTGGCACAGTGCAGTCAGACAAGTACCATTCTCCCGTCAGCTGCCAAACCTACACTCACCCATTGGATTGCCAGATGGAGAAGCATGATATGTCATTCCAGAGAACACATCTCCATTGCTCCAGAGTCCAGTGGCGGCATGCTTTACTCACTGCATCTGATGCTTTGCATTGCGCTTGGTGTAGTAAGGCTTGGATGCAGCTGCTCGGCCATGGAAACCCATTCCATGAAGCTCTCTATGCACTGTTCTTTAGCTAATCTGAAGGCCACATTTGGAGGTCTCTGCAGAAAGTTGGTGAACTCTGTTTACTATACGCCTCGGCATCTGCTGACCCCATTCTGCTATTTTATGTGCCCCACCACTATGTAGTTGAGTTGCTTTCATTCCTAATTGCTTCCCCCCTTTGTTATAATACCACTAACGGCTGACTGTGGAATATTTAGTAGTGAGGAAATTTCATGAATGAACTTGTTGCACTGGTGGCATCCTATCATGGTACCATGCTGGAATTCGCTGAGAGCGACCCATTCTTTCACAAATGTTTGTAGAAGCAGTCTGCATGCCTAGCTGCTTGGTTTATACACCTGTGTCCATGGAAGTGATTGGAATGCCTAGAGTGAATACTTTTGGCAATATAGTGTAACTGAATAGCAGTTTTGGTACACCTTGCAGCATTCATACCCTGTAGCATGTTAAAGCTCCATAACTACTGTTTTGTGGAGAGTGATTGTGAAATGAAAATGAAGTACTAAAATAGAATGGTTATCTTAATTTCAAGTTCACTCAAATTATAGAGAAACACAAGTGTAGAATTTAGTGTAGATTTCATTTAGTATATGCTCAATTTATTTTCATATTGTAATAAAATTGTGTATCTAAAATGACTTATTTGGACAATGTGAAGGACATTTGCACAGTTTACTTACATTTTATTTCTCTAATTGTACTTCAACTGTAGCCCTTTGTGACCCGTCGGCCCACTTGTGGAACTGCTTTTAAATGCTGGTAGAAAGGCAACCACATATAATAGAGAAAAAAATTGCTTTTTGCATATAAAACCAGAGGATTTCCACTTACATATCATGCATTCAACGTCTCCCAGAGCGCTGTTTCCTTCCTCTAATGGGTTCGCAGACATTGCGTAAAAAGCACTAAACAACTAAACATACTCCATGCGCTTTATCGTTTTCATTAGCATGTACAGGTTTCTGTATGTAGCAAAAATAGATACAAAAAACGGTTTTCAATTTCTTTGTGGGTTAGTGCACTTTTTAGCTACTTTCTTTAGTTACTTTGGATTTCTTTCACACATATTATTAAATTTAGGGTTCTGAAGATTCTGTTGATGTACAGTGAGTTGAAATACCCCACAAGATGGTACTATAGCATGTATAAATGTAAAGATATGGTCTGTCTGACTTTTTCTATTATAGGTCATAAAGGTTTAAATGAAGATCAGTTTCTGGCTGTCAACATCAGTGTCAGTTTATCTAATTCATATTCATATCCATGAAGTACAAGGTTTGTGAAACTGATCAATTGTTATTTACATTTTTTTTCTAATAATTCCTGCTTATTTACCACCAAAGCACTCTTTCATTAGGTTACAGGTTGGAAAATCCAGAGGTACGAAGCAGTTATTCATAAAATGAAGTCATATGTTGAGCCTAGTGGTGCTGCATCTGTTTCCTGTACAGACAAATGGCAACAACTACATGTTTTTTTTTTTTTTTTCTGTAGAATGTGACGTTAGTGTGTAAAATTTTTACTGCCAGATGTGAGTAGATTGCAGTCAACTGAGTTCAGTTTTCTTACTCTTCCCAATTCGAGTGCATAAACCTATAGAGTGGCTGCAAAAGGACAAAGATGTTTTAGTCAGCTAAGATCAAAAGCATTAAACTAATACTACCGTATTTTTCGGACTATAAGTCGCTCCGGAGTATAAGTCGCACCAGCCAAAAAATGCATAATAAAGAAGAAAAAAACATATATAAGTCGCACTGGAGTATAAGTCGCATTTTTGGGGGGAAATTTATTTGATAAAATCCGAGACCAAGAACAGACATTTCATCTTGAAAGGCAATTTAGAATAATAATGGATTAAAGAACAGGCCAAACAGGGATACGCCTATGGTATGCTACAGTAACGTAACCCATTCAGCTACATGACGCATAGACTACAAACTGAGTATGTGTTTGGTATGTTAACGTAACATTAACAGTTATTCAAATAACCATAGCACAAAGAACATGCTGACAAGTTTACCAAACCAGTCCATTGAATTCTTCATCCTCGGTGTCACTTCTAAAAAATAATACTGTGTTAAAAAATAAAATTTTAATATACTTGAATAAAGTCAACACTTAGCAACACTAATCAGGAATATTTTGTGGTATTTTACATTTTTACCGCTGAATCACCTGAAAAACTCTGGCCACCCTTGTACTCAGAAAGCAAAGTGACTCCGGTCCGGATCTGCCCTGGAGTTTGTCCCTGCTATGTAAGCTGTCACACCACTGTTTACCTCAGCTGTCAACACTGGGTGAGAAGTGTGCGGCTGTAAAACTTTGTGAAAGGCATCCGGGGGGTCTCAGTGAAGTTCACTTTTGACCGGTGATAGCAATACTGAGGTGAGGTGTTGAGGATATCCAGAACTTTTCTGTCAGGAAAGCATTGCTGTTTTTGCTTGTGTTAGTTACTGCTAGACGTCTTTGAAGTGGATTTATCATTGTTGGGACTTCGTGAATAAACTCCATACGATGTGAGCATGTAATCAAACTGTTTATCAGAGGTATAGTGATATTTTTATGACACTCTAGCCTAACAACAACTGTCATAATGTTAGTTTAAAACCAGCTGTTGCTGTTGTTGTTTAGTTGGCTCGTCAGCTGTCTGGAGACGGGGCATGTCTAAGATGCTGACAATAAGTAATGGCAACAAAATTGGGAATGAATAACCGTGTTTATGCATGTTTTCATGTGTTAGAGCCCTGACTTCAGTTCAGGAGATGAGGCTTCTTGTCTCTTTCCTTCCCATTTTTGCTTCCTTGGTGAGGGGGATTCCTTCTGAGGTGATATAACATAGGTATGAATGTTCATATCTTGAGTCTGAAGGTGCATGAATTGAGATGTCCCACCATGGCACATGAACACAACTTCTCCTCTGCTTTTGGTGTACTACACATGTGGCCAGTCAGTAGCCTTCCCAGCCATTGTATTCAAATATATATCCTATGTATTTTTAATGGAGTAATTATAAGTTTATGAGATCACATCAGTTGGTTGGAAGACATAATTACACACTAATCTATGTATATTTAATAGTACAATGCCCCCCCTCCCCTTACTAAATAATCAAAAAAAAAAATTACTGACTGTACCTTTTAAGTAAGACATTTCTCTGTTCCATAATAATTTCAACTGTCAGCACCAGACCTGAAATATGGGCTTTACATCTTGTACTTAATGAGGTCTTTATCAAAGCAACATTTCCTCAGTCTTTCATTAAGTATGTATAAGCTTAAATTCAGGTGTTGTCATAATGTTGCCCTGGGAGTTCAGTGAAGAATATGTTATGTTCTTCAACCATTTAATATCGAACTGTGTTCCTTTGAATCCCCCCATATTGCATCATCACTTTCTTGTTTAGGCAGTATCACACACAAGGAGGATGCATCCCGCACGCACACTAGCGAGTACTAGCTGTGTTTTTTTTTTTTTTCCTAACATTGATTCACTTTGAACAACTTCAATTTTGAACGATGTTTCATGTCTCTTTCCAACACCCCACTGTGCTTGCACCTCACCAGCACTGCAAGTTGGAGGCATAGCAAAATGCCAGCCCTTATTATGTTCTCTCAAACAGCTACTAGCTATCTTGTCCCTCTGAAAAACACAGATGAAAAAAACCAATGGGTTAGATTTTGACATTGCTGACAGCCAATCTTTCAGCAAAACCAAAAAGCAGAGAGAGAAACACATCTAAATATTTTTTTTTTTATTTACACATTTACTGTCACTCAAGAAATGTTTTCATTATTGCTGTTTTTGAAATATTTATGCACTTTATTCAATAAGTTTAACCTTAGAAACAATACCTAGTAAAAGCTTTATTATTTCTTTGTTCCACATTTTTAGTTAGACAAATATTTTCAGGCATTTAAGGTTTGTTGTCATGTTTTTTTTTTTTTTTTGCCTAAATTAGGAAACTAATTAGAGAACATTCAAAAAGAGAACCATCATAATGCTGTCCTTCAGTTTGCATCAAAATGCCATTGTAGTGCCATGAATATGCTGAGTACCCATACAGAGTACAAAACCTTCTCTTTAACTGTCATGTTTGAAAGCTTGAAAGCCTTCCTCATCTTTTCAAGAGCAGGGATTGCTATCATTTGTCTTGCAAAGCTTGAAAGCTTGCAGCTTCTTTTCTGAGCTGAAATTGCTATAATTCATTGGACAATAAACAAGACAAAGCTGAAGTCTTTGACAGAAGTGTTAGGAATGCCAGCAAAAAGTATGGGAAAGAAAACACCATGCTTGTGGTATTGTGGATAGAATGAAGCCAACAGACTATCCTGACTAATTTAAGTCAGAAAATAACAGGAATGCAGCAATAATGTCTTGCTTTAAGCTTTTTACTGATGGAGAATAGCAACCACCTTGACTCTCTAAACAAGCTGAATGTTTGCTGTTACTGTATGTACAAAAAGAATTTCAGTGTGCCATTACCTCTATGTTTATACTGAACAATGCCAGATTGTTAAGAATACACTATTCAACAGTGGCTCACTCAGCCGAACCTTTTTTGACTGAAGGGCAAATGCCTTTTGGTCAAATACACTAAATATTCATATAAATAAACTTGGGTTTTCTCTTCATCGTCCCTCTAGTTTAGTTCACTTTCCAAAAACAGACGGAAAAGACACAAACAAGAAAAGTCTTTTCAATGTGGATGTCAAGTTGTGTAGTTTTCATCTTTAGCTCCAGTAAGCCTGTACTGTGGGACTTCAGTTTTAAACTGAATTTCATTAAAAGTTAAGTAAGTAAACATGGCTTTGGAAAGTCTGAGAAAATCCACACCTTTGGAAATACCTTGTCTGCACAAATTAGCAAGTACAAGGCGTGTTAGTGTTCTTTTTTCCTTTTTTTTTTCCTTGTGTTTATTAATTTGCCATGCATGTTTAAAGGTTGTATAAACCTTTTTGTACATGCATGGCTTTAAACATTTTTTTTTCATTAAACAGTAAAGCAGGGCAGTATTATGACTAATAATAGTTTGGTTTGAGGTTAGTGTTTTAAAACCACAAATCTGTCATTTTCACTCCATCTATAGTCTTTTTTTTTTTTTTTTTTTTTTTTAATGGAAGTGGACAGTAGCATAAATGTGGCAATCCTGCAGTTTTGGTGTGTTACCAATATTCCTGCTGACAGTGATGATTGGTGCACAGGAAAAGCTGTTTGGCAAATATATTTAAGTGGAATATATCTATGCAAATTTTGACTGATAAATAGACAAAACATAAAGCTAATCAATTCATTTTATGATGCTATAAATGCAGTTATATTTAAATAATTAAATAATTGTAAAGCTTTTGAATTGTTTTTATATATATATATATATATATATATATATATATATATATATATATATATATATATATATATATATATATATATAAAATGTGTGTGTGTGTGTGTGTGTGTGTGTGTGTGTGTGTGTGTGTGTGTGTGTGTTACGTGTAAATACACCTCCAGTTTTTATCAAATATAATCTTCATTTGCTGATGCTCCAACTTTCCTTAAGTAATTTTTAAAAAGGGCTGTTAGTTTTTGCATAATCATTAACTTCATTTACAGAGAAAAATTATTATGGGAATAAATCACAAAGTAAATGTAGTTATTGTAATTTTTTTTTACTAATTATTTATAAATTGTTATACATTATTTGTTACAGTAAAAAGAAAAGAAACTAAAAAAGAAAATAACTAAATACATACCCAATTTAAATTCTGTTGTTATTCCCTTTAAAGGTAAATTAATTTTTTAAGGTTATTTTGAAGAACACATAAATATACATTGATTAGTGTGCAATTATGTCTTCCAACAAACTGATGTGTTCTCATAAACTTAGAACTAATCCATTAAAAATACATAGGAATGGGCACCAGTTTGTTGAAGCTGCCATCTTGAATATGGTGGCCAAGATGGACACAGCTGTTCTATCTGATCCTGTTTTATGTATGTGGCTAGAGACTGGCCGCATACACTCTGTAATATGCCTTATAAGTTACTAATTTAATCACATTTTTACATTAATATTTTCATCATCTCTTTCTCATTATGTCTTTCTCCTCCACCATCACTGCTCTCTCTTCTCCAAGGAGTCATGGGTCTAAAACGTGAAAACGTGCATAACCATGCTTATTCATTCCTGATATTGTAGCAGTTACTTGTTGTCAGAAAATTAGGCATGACCCTCCCATCTCCAGACAGCTAACAATGAGCTGGCTAAACAACAACAGCAGCAGCTGATTATAAGCTAACACACTGGCTAATGTTAGGTTTGAGTGTCCTAAAAATTACACTTTCCCTCTGAGGAACAGTTTGATTTCATGCTCATTAGAGTTTATTTGCTAAGTGTCTGAGACAACTTAGATCCACTTTCACTAATGCTGTCTAACAGCAGCTAACAGCAGCACTTTCCTGACAGAAAAGTTCAGGATATCCAAAACAACTCACTTCAGTGTCACCGTCATCGGTCGGAAGCGAGCTTCACTGATTCGTTGATTTGCATCAGACTCCTTTCACAAAGTTTTAAAGCTTCCTCCAGAGTAAATGGACATAGACACTTATTGGCAGCTGAGGTAAACAGCAGACTGACAGCTGAGATGATCAGTTGCCAGCTCTTTGTCCTACAGCAGCCATCACAGCTAGGATTATACACTTGAATTGGAAGGAGCAAGAAAATTGAATTCAGAAAATTGTTTATTAGCTTTTTACAGTACTTTTTTAGTTTTGGAGCCAGAGAGAGGTACCAGCTCATTCTCAGTGCTTGGATGTAAATGAATGTTGTATCGTCAAAGTTGCTGATGTGGCTTATTTATTCCTGATGTCCTCAGGGTTTTCATAAGTCTGTCACTCCCAGCTATACCTAACCAAGTAATTTGTAGTGCATAAACATAACCACTGAGTGAAGTCGAATATATAAGGAATGTGAAAAACAAACCAGGAAGTGGGAAAAAAAAGCAAGTCTTTACATCACTTCACATTCAGATATTAAAGGATACAAATATATATGTGTGTCCATGCATGAGATGAATAGATCCACTGCCCTGTAGAGTTTCTGGTCATGTTACCAGCAGGTACTTCGTCGCTATATCTGAAGTCCTGACACTGATAGATTAACCTTCTCATTTTGGCCATTCATTTTAACAGGCTGCTGCCCCCACAAACATTTACTGTATGACCACACGTCACTACTACAGTATGTGGGGAAAAAAATGACACAGTTCCCATTCAGACACTAAGATATGAAAGAGGAAAAAGAATTCAGTTTTTGTTTGTTTATTTGTTACTGCTAAGAGATATATAAAAAAACAAATCCAGGAAAAGTGATGTACAATCTGCTTAGTGTACCCCACACACTTGAATTTACAAACATATTTTGCCGCAACGTTTGGTCTCCATATGGCAATGGTTGTGAGTTTATTGTTCTTTTAGTTGTTTTTCAAGAATTTTTTTTGTAAAGCAAAATGAAATCCTTACTTTATAATTTGTTGTTCAGTGCTTTGCTGCAACATAGATTGTAGTTATGTTTGTGCCATGCTGATGTTGAACAAAGCTCTTTAAAGGTCATATAAGTTGTTTTACTCCCATTTCCCCCCTAATAAGCTATCCTCATGCTTCATTTAAAAAGAGCATGTATGGTGCTGCACATATTAACCCAAATCCACAAGTTGCTGGCAGTCTTGTTCATTAGCTGCATAAAGGTCATGCATTGAGTAATGAGGTAAGTTACATAATTCCACAATTAGACTTTGTTCTTGCCGGTTTTGGGTGGGACTGCTGAACTGTTATTTTCACGCTTAGTTTTATCCGAAGGTCTGTGTAAAAAGTCAAAGTCAAATGCTTACACACTCTCTCTCTGTGAATGAGCGAGTAAGCATTTATGCTTATTGGTAAGTTGATTATCACAGTTTTAAAAATGTATTTATAATTTCCAAACTAATTGTAATAAACCTATAAAACTGTTTCCATATCATGTTACTATCTAAAATGAGTGAATGAAAGAAATTGGATTAAGTGAATTTGTGCTTTACATGCAGCGGGCAAAATGAGGGCTGTTTGTTCTAATATGAAAAAAGGAATTGTTACCATGCCATATCAAAAAAAAAAAAGCTGTCTCATAACCTTTAAGTCACGTCTGTCTGTTTTGCATGACGAGACACATCTGATGACCTTTTTTACCATTTTGCCTGTGCCACATGAATTGTGGAGTCATGGAGGTGTTACAGCAAGCTTTCACATTATAATCACTCGCTAGTGAAAGAGGAGGAGATGCTTAACAATTTTCCATTCCTCATTCCATCCCTCCACCTTCAGCATCGGACACACCAAATTGATTTTAATCAGGCAATAAAGTAGATCTGATCCTCCCTCTGTTGACTCACTTTCATGCCCCAAAGAGGCCGACCTGATCGACTTTTTTGATGGATTTTAGTCATAACTGCCAACAGCTGTGTTCAATACAGACAATCTCTTTCATTTTAGTTGCATTCAGAGAAGGCCAATGCTCTATTGGTGTTTGCAGTGAAGTTTCAATAGTATATGTTTGAATATTTTGACCCTTTAAACCCTGTCCTCATGAGATGGATAAGACAAAAAATAACATCATTTTTGATGGCTCTTTCTGAAATAAGCATAGCAAAATATACACAGTGGCAATGAAGTAATTTGCCTGCCTTTCTTGCTTGCAGACAACTTTATTTTTGCTTTGCCTTTAAAAGGTTAGCTACTTTTAAAATCTGCACACTAAGCATATTGTTAAAACTTGTGTTATTTTACAGTTGGTGCAAATGTAATTAAGGATTAACAGGCAGACAGTTATAGTTCTAATGGGAACTTGAAATGTCATTTCAAGAAGGACTTTATATGTTTTGCATTAAAATATTCTCCAATGGAAATTGAGAATCATCTACAAATTGAAATTCTATCTAATATCTGACAGCAGCCTGGTGATATCCAACTTTATTATTTAACACCAAATATCCAAAAACTGAATTTTTTATTTACTTAAAGCCCTGTGCTGAATGAAAACCGAAAATATTGCCTTCTTAGATTCTATCTATACTCCAAATTACCCAGTTTCAAGCTTGCATGCAGTAGACTAACATAAAATCCCCAAAGCTATGATATTCAGAAACTGAAAAATAATTTCCATTTTAAAATGTGACCTTCGTGCAAAGTTAAAGGGCAAATGCACCCTTCAGGTCCATCATTCTTTTGTCCTATGTCCATCTCATTTTGTGCTTCAGATCACATATCAAATTTAGTTTTCCCCTGGAAATGTCTGCATAACCCGGCTCTTCAAAAAAAAATAATGGGCATATGTGATAAAATTGTTGCATGAGTGCTGTAAAGCCTAACAATAGTTTCACATAAATATGTATTGCAATGGAAATGGTTGGAAGTGGTTTGTAAAATAAAAAAAATACAGGAAAAAGTTAGAGTGGTCACAGATCATAATCAGAACCACTAATGCCTGGTTTTGAGTTTACTTTCTTGGTTCATTTAAGATTCTGCCAGGTCTTGCATACTAGCCTATAATACAAATCACATTACATATCTGCAGGGCAAAAGGCTGTTCTTCCTGTCCTACAGCTTTAGAAAAGATTTTTTTTTTTTTTCCTCTTTTAGAAAATGTTAATGGAGGCAGATTAGTCTTTGCTTGAGGCTGGGATGTGAAAAGCACTCAGCTTTGTTCTCAGCTTTGTTTAACGTGTAATATGTATTTCTTATAATTTTCTCATCTCGTTAGCTTTTGGACCTGTGGCAGATATAAAACTACATATGTGTGCATTAGCATGTTACTGCATAATTGACATGTATACTTAAATGTATAATGCATGTATATGCATGTGTATAAGCACCTTGAGGCAACTGTTGTAGTGATTTGGCATTATACAATATAAGTAAAACCGAATTGAATTGAATTATGTCTGCAGTATAGTGTAAACAAAACAAGCATTTCTGTTTATATGTAGCCCCTTTGCTAAATCACAGTGGGCAGGTACAGCAATCATCAGCAATTACGATGTGCTTTAAGAGTAAGAGAAGTCATAGTCATACAAGCAGTGGAGGTTTTCGTATTTGAATAAGGATAACGCCAATATTTCCCAGTTTTCTGTTTATAGTAAGTATTAATTAATTGCATTTATTTTAGTGTCAACAATTTAATTCTGACTGTAATAAAGACTGTAATTCCTAAACAGTTAATGCAAGGTAAAGGTAATGACTTAAAATTACAAAAAGCGTGTCATTGTCCGGATATTTATGGACCTAAATATATTAATGTTGTAAATGCATATAACTCCACTCGCCAAATCTGGTACCAAAAGATTATCTCTTTACTTTAAATCCTGAGTTAAGTGTTTTTTTTTGTTTGTTTTTTTTATATAGCAAATAGACAATGTGTCTGCAAACAATTATACCTTCTCACAGCTAATGGTTTGGGTCAGTCAGCAAAAGCACTTCATCAGAGAAACACATTATTGTGACACACAACATAACCACATACATCAGCAAACCCACAATGGTGTAAGTTATTGATTAATACTTGTCACATGACTGCAACCTCAGTGACAGCTGAGCTTTCTTGCTCTGTAAAGAAATGGTCCAACACATAATATCTGACAGATGTAGAAAATTATTCATGCCCTCAAATGCTCTGAACATTATAATTACACTTTAGTCTGACCAATGTTATCTTGGAAGCAGCACAAACTATTATACTAAATGCAGTAACACTAATAAATTATGTGTCTTGCTGGTTCTTTATTTTCACTTTACATTGGTGGGCAAAATAGCCTAATAATCAAAATACTACAAGTAATAAAAATAATCATAATTTTTACTTTTTTAGCTTTATACTTGATTATATCAATAACTACAAGCTAGCAGTGTCATCTTTCCATGTTTGCAAATGTTTAATTGCTGTGAGTATGGAATATTTTTCCGTTACTACGTCTATTACTCAATCATTTAAGATAATTTAAAATTTTCAGGATTGTTAGAAACAATACTACACAAGCAGCTGCTACAATGAAATATTTTACTACTTGGCTCTATGGTATGAAGATAGCAGCAAGAAAATAAATGCAAATTTTGCTGTAAAACACTATAATTCTCATGTTTAAATTTGTTTGGCAGCATGATGGCGTGGTGGTTAGCACTGTTGCCTCACAGTAAGAAGGTCCTGGGTTCAAATCCACCATCTTTGTAGCCTTTCTGTGTAGAGTTTGCATGTTCTCCCTGTGCATGAGATACTTAACTACTCTGGCTTCCTACCACAGTCCAAAGACTTGCAGTTAGGGTTTGGTTAATTGGTGAATGTGTGTGCTCTCTGTGTTAGATTCGCGACCTGTCTAGGGTGTACCTTGTCTCTCACCCTATGGCAGCTGGAATAGGCTCCAGCCACCCCATGGCCCTGTATTGGATAAGTGGAAGAAAATTGGATGGATGGAAATTTGTTTGGCATAGTAGAAAATTTTAAACACAGTACAGGATTAACTCTCAAGTGTATTTGCATTGGCTGTGGCTGCAGTGCGTGCCTCCAATGATTAAGTGGTTAACCCATTTGCTTGGCAAGCAAAAGATCGCTGGTTTGATTCTACCTGGAGAACCAAATCCCCTTTGAGGTTTCGTTGGGAAGAGTATCCAGTGTAAAACTGCCAATCATGCATCAGTTCAGGGCTGTGTGGGGCTGAAGCTCATTCCAGCTGTCATAGGGCAAGAGTCAGGGTACACCCTGGACAGGTCACCAGTCTGTTGCAGGATTAACACATAGAGACAGATCATTCGCCCACAGTCATGTCTTGGTTTATATCCCAGTTTAAACAATCACACTGCTATCATTGCTTATAAGGCTGGTTTGTGTTGTGAGTAGCATTGGAAGAGACATGTTTCCCCATTTCTAATGGAACGAAGCTAATCAGATCTGCATAAGCTGACTCCCAGCTGTGCAACTTTGCAGAATTCACTGATAACTAAAGTGGAAAACCTTAAATAAAGGGCAAGTCCATCTTAATCTCATGCTTCTATGGTCCAGTGGCAAGCAATGAGACAGAAATGTCACATTAGCAATGCGAAGTGCTTTTTCTACAACAGATTTCTACACCGTCAAGCCATTGTGCTCATTGCTGATTTTGGCCTTTCATCAAACAATGACTTTTTACTATGCCCCTTAATAGGTTTACAGTTCAAAAGATATTTGATACTGTGGCATAGTAGAATCATTAAACAGTTCTTATTATACATGTATCCATCCATCCATTTCCTTAATTGCTTACACAACATGGGGTTGAGAGGGTCTGGAGCCTATCCCAGCTGTCACAGGCAAGAGGTGGGGTACACCCGGACAGGTTGTTAGTCTATCACAGGGGTTACACAGAGAGAGACACAATTTCTCATTCACACCCACGGTCAATTAATTTAACAAGCACAAATTTAGACTGTGAGGCAGAAGAAGAACGTGCACCCTCCAGTTGTACAGTGTTACTTTTATTATACAGTACTGTGCAAAAGGCATGAGTCACCCCTCATTTCTTTATATTTTGCTTTCAAAAAGTGGTATTGAGGGATGAACCACTGTTGTCTACACATGACAGGAAACTTAGCAAAGAAATATTTTAAAATGATAATTTTAGGCGCTGTTATGAGCGGCCTGTCACAAACCACAAACTCTTTTCCCATGTCTTTAGCTGAATCTTTGAAAAATGCCAATGATAACAGTTTGACTGGCATAATATAGTATTTTTGCACCAATGACGTGATTCTGAAAGATGCATCTGGCTGTTCAGTTGACCGGGGGGGGGGCTGAGGTATGCCATACTCCATGAACTGGACTGGCAACTGGTCTTATGGAGTGTTGAATCCAAATTTGAAATTTTTGGTTCAAATCATCATCAGTATGTACAGATGAGCTTAGGAGAGAGGTACAACAATGAGTGTCTACAGCCATTTGTAAAACAGGATTGGAGGCTCTGTCGTGGTTTGGGGCTGCATTTCACCCAATGGTGCAGGGGATCTTATCAAAATTGGTGGAATTGTGAATGCAGAAGAATATTGTCAGATTTTGATCCACCATGCAATACTATCCGGAAAGCTTCTGATTGGAAATGGTTTCATTTTTCATCATGACAATGATCTCAAATACACTGCCAATTGAGTAAAAGCAAAGCTGGACAGAAAAAATAGACAATAGAACACTATCAATCATGGATTTGCCTCCCCAGAGCTAGGACCTCAAAATTTTTGAAGCTGTGTGGGATCATCTTGACAGAGAACAGAACAAACTGCAGCCAACATCCAAAGAAGAGCTTTGGGATGTCTTTCAAGAAGCCTGGAGAATTATTCCTGAAGTCTAATTAAAGAAAAAAAGCTTGCCTAAGAGAATTCAGAGTGTATTGAAGAGTAAAGGTGGTCATACCAAATATTGACTTTCTTTTTAGAATTGTACAGACTCTGTTTTTGCCTTATAAACTGTATTTCAATGTATGTACGTTTCAACAAATCGCTGCACACATGGCCCATTTTCCTTGCAAAAAATTAAAGAATGACTGGTGACTGAAGACTTTTGCACAGCACTGTAATAATAATAATTATTATTAGTAGTGGTAGTAGCAACAACTCAAACAACCTTCTTTAAATTCAATAACTCATTGTTTTCTAATTTTTTTAACAAGGTAATTCTTTTCAGTAATTCAAGGTGGGTATCAAGTTGTTAGATAACAGCTGGCTCTCTTTGTGTCTGCACTGCACTGTGGTACAGTGGGGGCCAGGGAGGATGTGATCCCTCACCATAACAGCTTTCACTCCACTCTGATAATGCTGTTTAATCTGGAGGCTACACCCAAGGCACTGACATGCCCACAGACTCAGTGGAAACCTTGACTGGCACTTCACCCCTCAGTGATGACAGAAACCCTGTCTACTTAAGCAGCTATTACTCCACCTGATTGGTAATCATGACATGGAGTGGGGCATAAATCTCTCACACTGCAGCTGGTTAAGATAGAGGTCTTTGAAGGAACACAGTGATTAAGTGACCTTGGATGGAGCACAAAAAGGGGGCCAGGTGAAGAGAGGCTTTGGGGGTTGTACTTTTCTATTATTGGCAGTATAATGACACATTCTCATGCAAATGAAATTCAGCTTGGAACTGTACAGTTCACTTGGCCATATTTTTATTTATTTATTTGGTGATGTTTGAACACTGAACTCCCAAAAAGCAGGTTTGCTGCTTTTTGGGAGTTAACAATTTAAGGAAATCTGTCCACACACCGAGTTAAAGCACCTAAAGTCTTAAATTAGCACATCTTCAAGTGTTTCAGAAATACATTTGCATCACAAATACCCAAGAAAGCTACTCCACATGGCAATGATCTCAGTATACAGTATAGTGTAGAACAACAAAATCATATTTGACACATTGGTTTCCCTCCATATGATTGCATTACAACCTTTTGAGTAATACTGAAGGGGACTGGGACTCATTCACATTTGTAATGTCAAATGTGGGGTCTGTATTATATAAAGAATTTGTAACTATTACTTCAGAGTGTGGCAATATTCTATTAATATTCTAGATGTGCAGTTTCAGGTTTTATCTCTTGAAACAGTTTTTGGTAGAAAATTTAAAACAGAAACTGAGGTAAACAAGATAAATATTACAAATTTGTGTGTTTTTGTTTACAAAATAATGGTCTAGTAATGCATTTAGTAACCACAGTGTAAACATGTTTTTCTAGAGATAAAAGGTTGTTCATGTCAATCAAGTATACATATTTACAGATTGAAATGTGAATTTTTAAAACCCAGATTTCTTGACTTGCATCACAGATGTCAAAAGTCTGTCGTCACAAGTAATGAAACATCCTTTGATATTCTCAGCGATACCAAAAGCAGTCCTATTTATAAGTTCCTTGCAGTACAGTGAACTGCACTAAAAAAAATATCTACTATATATTTCTGATGTTTCTGATGTCTGAATTTAAATTTATACATACATTTTTGACACAACAACAAACAAACCAGTCACAAACAGAACAACAAGGCGGATAGCAGTCAGCAGGGTAAACAAGGTGGTTTTGAGCAGTGTGAAAAAAGAATCAAAATGACAGTCACAACAGTAATGTTCCTATTTAAACAATATGTTACAGTAGTAGCATGCACGTCATGAAGCAAAATGTGTCTGAGATGTCAGGAGGCACTTTGATCACATTTTGCAAAACTTTTTGACCACTGCAGTGGTCACTGCTAATAAAATAAGAGCCAGGGTGGGGGAAAAAAATGACACAAATAATCCTTTAAGCTCTTAAATTTCATAAGATTACTTCTTGCTGTCATTTGGGTGCACTGGCATGCTGATTCATCTGGTTAAGTATTTCCTTATACTGCTGTTAATTAGCACAGTCCTCAAGACCCACTTAGCATGTTTTTTTGCTGTAGACATACCGCAGACGGTGGCGCATCTGATCCAATTACGAGCTACGCACTTACCTGACACCTCAGTCGGATCAGGTGTGAAAGAACTTGGTTCTTGTTCAAATAGAAGACATTTAAAATCTTAACAGGCAATTACAAGAAATTGTGAAACATTCATATGTTGTCATAACGAAGCGCGGTTCATGTCTGTTCTAACCCAAGTAAAAGCTATAAGAGGACAATTTGCAAATTCCAACAGCTAAATTTAAATAAATGAATAAAATATGTTAAAAGTTGTTTGAGACTTAATTGGGAGAAAGTGCAATAAAATTTCAGGAAATGAAAGACAAAAATAAAGAAGGAAAAATCACCGTACAGCAGCATTACATACATATTGATTTCAGTTCTTTGTGAGACCAGTACAGACCCTTGACAGCCTCTGCAATTGTTTTCTTGTGGTAAATTAGATCTATAAATCCCCTCTTCTCAAAGTTTCCCACATTCAGTTACGTTATCTTCACCAAAGCATAAACTTTTGATGAATTGAATAATAAGAGCAGTAATGGCGGTTAACAGGAAATTATTTCACTTGCAAACTTATAGTGTTGTTCAAGTTGTAACATAATTGTCATAACATGGCAAATATCAAAATCAATCATGCAATGTTCACATAATTCTTGTAATATAGTTGTTTCTTCATAAGTGCATCCTTGCCTGTGGGATAAAAGGGTAGTAAAGAGCACACAGCTTAAGATCACTCTCATGAATCATTCATTGTTTACTGGTACGGGGATTTATGCCAAGGAGCAGGAGGCCATTCTCCGATTGTCTTCTGAAACTTTTCATATGGTGCTCCCTTTTAATAATTTGTTGACATGCCCCTGCTGTTTTTGCGAAAATAAAAGTGACCTCGCTCTGTAGTGAAGGTCAGGCAGTATCTAATGAAGGCCCCAAAGCCTACAGCATTGATTTCTCACCCATTTCATGGCTAGAATGCAGAGTTGTTCAGCATCGCCACAGGGGATGGCCACGGGTACAAGCTGGTGCTTCCTGGAGACAGTTATGTTGTATCTCAGATTCTGTAAACACAATTACTTATCTCTCTTAGTACATTATTATTTTCTCCTCTCCTTTTTCTAACAAAGCTCTGTCTCAAGCTGGCTTAGTGATTTTTATTTATTTATTTTTTTTTAAATCTTCTTCTTGAAGGAAGAGATGTGCCTGCATAACTGTGGGCACGCATCCAGGAGTGTTGTGACATTCTGCAATCGCTCATCAGTGAGCGGAGTCACGGTACACTCTAGTCTTCATATGCTGATCAGATTTGACGTGGATGGCATTTAAGTCTAAATAGCACATGGTGTATGTCACTTCTAGAGATACGCTTGTAATAAAGATTCATTATGCAGGTGCGAGGCATCATTGAGATGCATCACACTGCACTGCATCTTTTGGCAGATTAAAGATATGAAGATTAAGGGAGAGACCGCATTATACTGTTGTTATACTTAATAACCTGCTTAGTTTGGCTCATCGCCCTATACTCATCCATAATGCATATGACCTGCAGCTGACCAAGATGCCAAGTCAACTTTGACACAGTGAGACAGTTTGAAATCACTAATCCGTATGCATATATGTGGACTGAGATGTGTTTTCTCTCTGTGTGTGTGTGTGTGTGTGTGTGTGTGTGTGTGTGTGTGTGTGTGTGTGTGTGTGTGTGTGTGTGTGTGTGTGTGTGAAACATGTACACACTAATCAGCATTTGCACTATGTAACACACGGACTTTGCAGGCTCTGACCATCTCAGTTCCAGACTTTACAAGACCTTTTTCAGTTTTCAGTTTAGCCCACCGCACATCAGACTTGTTCCAGTACATTCACCTTCACCTTGTCGCCAATTCACGGCTGGTCCCTCCTCAGAGCACTACTCTCTTGTTAAGTGGTGACGTATCGACCTTCTGAGAATATTGTTTCCAGGTCAAAGCTTCTACTGCGTAGGCTGAGGCTCTTTTCTCTTCAGTATTTTTTAGCCCCTTGTTGTTTATATAAATCTAAGTTTAAAAAAAAAAAGAAGTCATCCCACTCCTCTACAGCATTTTGTTTGCAATGTCAGTAACAGTTACAAACCTCTTCTTGTAGATATTTTTATCTGAGACACACTTTTTTTTTTATCTTTGGTACTGTATGATGGAAAAGTCTCTGCTCACTGATTGATCCCCACATTAAAATTTAAACCTAACTCTAAACTTTTCTATAGACATTGCCAGTGGTGCTGTGATATTTCTATACCTATCTAGTAACGGCCTTGGAGATTCTCCAGTATGGTTGTCAAGCTGTCCTGATTTTGTGCTACTCAAAGTCTTCCTTATCCAACTGCATTCACTGGATGAGGGGTCATAAAAAAATGCCTCTTGTGTGTGATTATTCCACCTAGTTCTCTTTGTGTGCTAGCATATCTAGATAAACATGAATTAATCATCATTTTTGCTTTACTCTGGTACTGATAATGGTTGCTGGATGACTTTGACTACCTTAAATGCAGTCAAACACACTACGCCTGTCCTGTCAAGTTCACACACACACCTTCTTATGTAGCCCTGAACAAGTTGGATGAGCTGCAAGTAGCTTCTTTAAGAAGCAGCCTCTTGACTCAGGAATATTCTCAGATTGGCTTTTTTTTTGTTTTAGCTGTGCAGCAAAGCTGGTGTTTAATGCACCTTTTTGAGCCTTGTGCTGCACTGCTGCTTTTATAAAACTGGTTTTATTGAATAGGCCTCTGGATTAAGACTTATCCCATGCACCATATTGTGAACTGTGTGTCTGATGCAATTGAGGGGATTATAAGGTCTTAGCAGTTTGTAGTTTACCTCATTGGAGTATAATATTGTTTAGAAAGTTTTATAAAGGCCTAAGCTCTTGTGTAATCCAGAGTTTAATGGGACTGAGCAAACAGGACAGTGGATGCCGTATTGCAACATGCGGGGTGAAGAAATATGTTGTGATGTCTGAGTGCTCATGTTGCAGCAGTTTGGGCAGAATAATTGGCTCAACACTCTAGAATTCTTACATACAAAAAAGGAAAAGAAAATGATCAAAATATAGGGTATATGCTACAAAGACTGCTGGCTGGTTTTGCTTGGGTAGGTTTGCAAACCATCCTGTCTGCCTGCCTCTTAATAACTCTTTCTTCCTCTGAAAATCTGGCACATTTCAAAGGCTCAATGACTTTAATGAGCCACAGTGTTGTGCCTGTTGGTGTCTGGAATGAAACTCAGGATAATGTGCCCATCTGAGTGCCACTTTGTGTTTCCCACTGTTACGGTAATGTAACTAGTATGGGTGTATCTTTTCACATACAGAGGGTAGCTCTTACCTTTTTTTAAAAATTTCTTTCTCCTGCAATCATCACTCCTTTAGATCATAAGGTAACCTAAAAATTATCTAAAAAAAATAAAAAAACATTTTGTGTGTGCGAGTCTGTTTCTTTGTGTGTGCATGCTGCGGTACCAGCTTCCTCATGAAAATACAACAATCTACAGTATAGAAGAGGAACAAAAGAAAACCAGAGCAGCCACTTTCCTTCAGTTGTCTGTTTCCCCACTCCTGTCCAGCTTCAGGGATGCGGAAGCCTGTCAAGGAGAGCCTGTTTGGAAAAGCGGAGGGAAAAGATGAATTGACATAAGAGGTCATTTGCTTTGCTCATATTTGGCCCCTTAGCTTTGAAGATGAAGTGGCATGAAAGGCGGTAGAACATCAGTAGGTAACTGGGTTTCTCTGAGGTCCAGGGACAGTTTCTTTCATGGCTTCCATCACTAGCTGAGGAAATGCCCCTTCTGTCAGCAGCGCTCTGCTTTTCAGTAGTAATCAATTCAGCTTTAAAGGCATAGGAGACATCCTCTTAGAGACTTTGGCAAAGTGAGCATGTCTCTGCCCAACCTCAAGCCCAGGATGTGCTTATTGATGCCTTACTATTTCATGTAAATAATGTAGCTGGAATGCTTAGCTTTTATATAGTATATTTTTTATGGTGCACAGTCCAGTTGGCTGTGTAATAAGACTGATTATTCTGGGCTATATTGCCAAAAGCATTCACTCATCTGCTTTCACACACATATGAACTTGAGTGGCATCCCATTCTTAATCCATAAGGTTTAATATGATGTCAGCTCACCCTTTGCAGCTATAACACTTTCAACTCTTCAGGGAAGGCTTTCCACAAGGTTTAGGAGTGTGTTCCTGGAAATATTTGACCATTCTTCCAGAAGAAGGTCAGACACCGATGTTGGCTGTTTTTGCTCTAATTCATCCCAGCGATGTTCTATCGGGTTGAGGTCAGGATTCTGTGCAGGCCAGAAAAGTTCTTTCACATCAAACTCACTCTTCCATGCCTTTATGGGCATTGCTTTGTGCACTGGTGCGCAGCCATGGCCATCAGGAAGAAGGAGCATATGAAGAGAAAGAAATACTAGGGTCTGAAGGAACGGCTTGAGCAGACAAGTAAGTTAGAGTCCAAAGTGGTCCCAGTGTAATAGAAGAGTGGCTACAGATTACAGGCACAACATCAGCGGCCTCAGTCTAGAAGATTGCAGTCCTAGGAACAGCTAAGATACTGCCCAGATCCCACAAACTCCCAGGCCTCTGTTAGAGAACCTGAGATTGAGGAGGAACACACACATACCAAAATAAAAAGATTATAAATTTACCACAAAAAGTAAGGAAATTTGTGTTTAGTAGATTATTTCTTTGTTGTAACAATGCTTGGCAATAAAAACTGTTCGAAAGTCTATTTATCCCTACATGATGCCACATATTTCAGGAACATGCATTTGTGGGTTGAGCAGCGAGTTTTGTGTGTGCGTGTGTGTGTGTGTGTGTGTAAATATACATTGAAGGAGCACTTTTTAATCAGAGTATAGCATCAATCATTTAAACTTCTGGGATATTGATCTGGCTAGTTAAGGAGCAGAGGGATTGTTAATCAGTTTCAGCTGCTTTGCTGTTGCTGAAATTAAGAACAGGTGCACCAATCAGCACCAATCAGACAACCCTCAAATCAGGAACGGTGTTACTGACATTTTTCCTTCCTCTTCTTTTTCAACTGTTTTTCAAGTTTAATTTGGCTAGGGTCAGTGTCAGTAGCATGAGGCGATACCTGGACCCTACAGAGGTTGCACAGGTAGTCTAACTCCTCCAGGATGGCATATCAATACGTGCCATTGCCAGAAGGCTTGCCTTGTCTCCTAGCACAGTCTCAAGTGCATGGAGGAGATCCCAGGAGACAGGGCCGTAGAAGGTCCTTAACCAACCAGCAGGACCAGTATCTGCTCTTTTCTGTAAGGAGAAATGGGATGAGCACTGCCAGAGCCCTAGAAAAAGGCCACTGGTGTGAATGTCTCTGACCAAACAATCAAAAATAAACTTCATAAGGGTGGCCTGCAGGCCTGGCATCCTCTAGTGGTCCCTTTTTCTCACTGCCCTGGAACCCGAATGGCATTTACCATAGAATACCAGAATTGACAGGCCCACCGCTGGCACCCTGTGCTTCTCACACAGAGATGAGATGAGAGATAAGTGCAGGTTCACCCTGAGCAGAGGGTGAAAGGGTCTAGATAAGCTGTGGAGAATGTTAGGCTGCCTGTAACATCATTCAGCATGACCAGTTTGGTGGTGGGTCAGTGATGGTCTAGGGAGGCATATCCATGGAGGGACGCACAGACCTCTACAGGCTAGGCAACAGCACCCTGACTGTTATTATATGTCCTTGGCCTCATTGTCAGACCTACCTAAAAATGGAGTAGCCTGCCACGTTATTTTTTTTCACTTTTATTATTGGGGATGTGGCGTCTTGTCATTGGTAATACATTACCCAGTCCATATCAGTATAGATATCCAGGGTGACTTTTTTTTTCATAGATATAGATCTATAGAGACAGACAGACATAGAGAGAGTGAGTGTGTTTTTTTTCCCTGATTTTAATATGTATTTGTTTGATGATGGTTAAAAAAGCTCATTTAACCACCAATAATACTGGCTTTGACAAAAATTGTGTTCGTATAATGAAGTTAACAGTTTTGATAACAGTTAACAGTTTTATTGGAGCTGTTCCACTGTTTAAGAGGAAAAAGAAAATCCACCTCAATCTTATTTATTATTTTTCTTTAAAGTTTTGATGGCTTTCATGTGTAATTTAAAAAATATCCCTCTTTAAAAATTAAGAAAAGGACTTTGAATATTTCAAAAGGGACCTTGATTTAAATTGTATGATTTCAGATATATTGCATCAGTGGGAATACAAGAAGCAGAATGGATGAGATGTTTGACCTTTTCAGATTTGTCCCTGGGTGGTGAATTTGCTGGAGGGTGCCGGGGCAGGGAGCAGCAGTGCGTTGAATTATCACTCCCACTGTTGAAACGCTCCAGACCCGATCCCCCCACTTGCTTCACTCCCACCACTAATGGGTTAGGAACACACTGGGAAAATGATGGAGACAGAGTGAGCAAGTAGGAGGGGGAGTTAGAGCCTGTCTGATTGTCTGTGGGTTAAGCTTAGAAACAAATTGCGGTTTTTGCTCTGCGTTGAGGGGAAGTAGCGGCAGGTCATATTGTGGTGTCAAATCTTTAGCAAAAGCTTGTGTCATTCTACAGTATGATCGAGCTGAGTCTGTGACAGCTACCGGCAGGAAACATGTCAACACTTTGATAGATGCTTGCTATATTGAAAGGCAATGATGACTTTTTAGTTGACTGGGCTTTCACTGAACTCCCCCTGTTCTACCGTCAAATAAAAGCACAACACCGAGAAGGCAGAAAGATAAGAACAAACTCGCCAAGTTGCTTTCTAATAGTTTGCCAAGTCACGAAGGACATCATGTCTTTGTTAGAGCAGAGTAGCTGTCAAAATCACAATGCCCAGGCAGTGCCTTTTTATTTTTTCCTTTAAAAAAAAAAATGTGTGGCCTCCTGTTCTGATAAAGAACTGTGGTTTGCAAAAGATATGGCACTGGCTAAAGGACAGCCCGCTATTGATTGTCAGCATTTTAAAATATGCATGAATATAGAGCTGTAGCCTCTTGAACATTTTTAACTTTATATCTGTTACACTTGACTTCATGCATTGATGATGATCATTCTGCTTACAACAATGCCTCTTCACAGAACCAAGAGAAGTCACTTCCTCTCCACTCACACTTCTGTTCAAGTGTACATCCAGCACATGTTTTCTGCCAAAACATGTGCTAAAACATGTGTTGACACAGTACCATCACCTCATGCTGCATCTTTTTTCTGTCTCTTTCTCCACCCCTCTCCTCATGCCATCCAGAAACCATCTTGTGTGACGTAGGGGAATTTCACTGTCACGACCATGAAACCTGCATCCCCGAGGACTGGCTTTGTGATGGTGAGCCCGACTGCCCCGATGAATCAGATGAAACTGATCACGTTTGTAAGTCGCCCATTCCATCCATTTCTTACTGATGCAGAACTGCCATAATGTCTTATTTAATACTAAGTCTCATCTTTGCAGAATACAGACTCATACTAACATCCAAGACATAACATTAATTATATTCTACAAAATATCAATAATCAAATATTCTCCCTCTAGGTTTAAAAAGTGTGGTTTTCCTCTGTCATGGAGAATAGCTTCTTTGGTCATGAAACTCAAAAAATATAGTTAAAATATGTAAAACAAAAATATAATTTAAATATGAGTATTCTTGACATCTTTTGACTGGTACGATATGCAACTGATATAAATTGAAGTTGGCCACAGCTGCTTTTCTCTGTGCCGATCAACTACATGCACTGTATCTATCAACCCATGCGTGGATAAAGGATTATTAATAAAAATTCTGCACAAAATATCCTGTTGCACCTGCATTTTTGTGCCTTTTGGGATCTCCTCTGGATTCTGTGATTTCCTACCACGGTTAACAGTCTTGCAGGCTGTAGGTGATCTGGCAGCACTAAATGCAGGTGTGAGTGTGAGTTTTGCTTCTCTGTGTTAGCCTGTGATAAACTGGTGACATGTCCAAGGTTTACCTTAATTCTCAGCCAATATATAATGTCACAGGTACCAGCTTCTCTTGGCACTGAACAATGTAGCAGTGAGATAACTTCTGTGGGAACAATAAGTTTTAAAACGAACATGATGCATCACCTGAAATGGTCTCCCCCCCCTCCCCTTTAAATTCAGCTAAATAGTACATGTAGAAAATCCTTCATCTTGCAGATAAGTATGTAAGTCCTTTGTTTAATGTGGTGATTACTCGAGTATTCAGTGCTGTCTCTAGTATGTTATGATTAAATGACTGAATAATATTTTTCCTGTTTACAGGGATAACAGTCTAATCAGCTTATCGAGCACATGCAAATGCAATATTATATTATACTAAGAAGAATCTGCGTTTTACCCCTCGACCTGAAAAAGTCTGATGGGATGTTGTTGCTACCTTGCCGGCTGGGCGGCGTGGACACCCAACTTTGTGAGTCCGATAACTCGAGAAAGATGTGACCTAGGATTTTCAAATTGATACCATAATTTACCTCAACTTCGAGGTCAAGGTCAGAGGTCAAATTTTCTGAAAATCATGTGAATGTGATAATTCACAAAGGACACTTTGGAATTTGACAATCTTGATGCAATTCATGCATTTTTAAAAAAATTAATATTATTTTGCAGTTTTTCAATGGTGCAGCTATACCAGCACCACCGTTTCATTCTTTTGACAAAGTAGCATTTTCATAATGATAATAACCATTCTGCTGTCAGACTGCTGTAACTGTATGGATTTTCAGGCCAGTGCGCAGGCAGGGAATACTTTTGTCTATTTATGTTTTACATTGATAAGCATCTGTGGCTGTGAGACACAAAAATCACTGCATGGTCATTTAAGCTGACATGATAATACAAACAAGAATGTAATTGTACTTAAGGAATATTAAATATTTTATAATTGCTTATTTGATGTTTCCATTTCATTTCTATTTAAGTCTTTGAATTTTTACTGCCAGGAGGCTGATGGGGTAGCACTGGTAAGTGCTAGTATTTTTTGTTTTCATCCTATCCTGTAAACCTTAATTTATCTTTCACATCTGAATTGGTTTTATGTGTATGTACTCTTGGGTGTTATTATTTACCCTCTTCTGTGACATATATTGCCTTTAATAAAGAAACAGAGCAGCAATTTCACATTATTATGACAGCAATGAGCCTTTGTAAATCACGATGACACTGTCACTGTAACGCAGAGTATCGCAGCCGAAACAGGTAGCAAAACCAAATTATTAACATTCAGCCCAGGTTTCTCATCAGTGTGAGTTATTGGGTATAATTAGGACTTTATAGTTTTGGCAATGACATCTGTGCATAAATTGTCCACAGTGCACAACAATTATTTATACCCTAGCCTGCAAGAGGTCACATATCATGTTGGCTTCTTGTGGCTGGCTGTGCTTGTTGCAGAAAAAGATGAAGGGCCTGACTACTTATGTCTAAATTAAATAATTACACTTACCAGATGTTCAAAGCTGTATGCATGCTCTCTAATACACAGTATGCGTGCAACTGAGATGTCTATTGAGGAAATTCTCCAGTCTCTGTGGTTGCTGAGATAAACACAGCCCTGTGACATTAGACATCCGATCAGAAAGTATAGAAGGGACCTTGTAATATGGATTGTTTTTCTCAAGATATAAAAAGCAAAAGTAGATTGCATTAAATTTACTGTTGCATGTTTTCCCCTTGGAATCTTTATTGATAAAGTGGATTTCTGTGCTTTTTTGTTTGTTTGTTTTTTTTGGCTACATATATAAGTCAACCTTTAATATCTTACACTTGGCTTACACAGATTGTGTAAGCCAGCATAATTCCCAAAAACATTTGTGTAGGAAAGTGTGAAGGTTTCATTGCTGAAAACATCCCCCTTACAGAAATTATAAACTAATGTTCAATTACATCATCCATCCATCCATCCATCCATTTTCTTCCACTTAACAAATTCAGGGCCGTGGGGAGGTCTGGAGCCTATCCCAGTTGTCATAAGGCGAGAGGCAGGGTACACCCTGGACAAATCACCAGTCTTTTGCAAGGCTGTTCAATTCCCTCACCACATTTATTAGTTCTTTTCATTCTGTTACTTCTCTCATGATTTCAAAGAAGCTTTTCTTGTTGATGATGGCCTGTGAGTGCCAGTGAGCCATGCATGGTTAGGCTGTACATTAAGTGCAGTTGTCTGGAAAATGACTAGGACTGAATGTATATATGTGCCTCAAGGGAATGAAAATCACAGCAGAGCTGAAGGAGTTGGTGATGAACAAGTGGGTAAATGAGGCTCAGATAGGATACCTCTCCTTCATTAGTAAACAAGAGACTGTAATCATACTTTTATCATGATTCAATGCAAAATAGGAGTGAACAAGTTGGCAAACAAATCAGAACAAATATTTTACATCAACAAAATTGAACAAACTGCCAAAAATGTCAGTTTTCCAATTGCTACTAAGAGTGTTAGGAGACGCAGGGGTAGTCCTAATGTTTGAAAATTAGGACTGCACTCACCACTCCCCGAACATCATAGAATATGGCATTACTAAATATCTGCTTCATCCTTTTAATACGTGTGAGTGGCAGCTTAAGCAAAACAGGACAAAACTTTAAAAATGTTTTACATTACAATAGATTTTAAACTGAAAAAACTACTGAGAACTATTACACTTGAGTTCATTAATTTTACTTCATGTAAAATTGGCACACTGGGTCCCTGCTGGATTTTCCCAGCACATTTTGATAACCTCTCTGATTGGGTTCTCCACCACCTGTTATCCTTCCTCGCCCTGTGTGAGACATGTTTTAAATATGACAGATATACCACAGTTTCCACACTGTGGCCGTGGGCCAAGGCATATAATCTCAAAAAGGCAATCAATTATCTTTTCCAATTCACATTGGCACATTTTGTTTGCTTTACCTTGCAGAAATAAGACCTTGCATATTCATCTAAGGAATTTTGCATGGCTCATTACTGTGGATTATCCATTGATAGAATTCGGATTAGATCAGCTTTGGCCTACAAACAAAAGACAGGATTGGAAAGTATTCTGCCTTCTGAAATGACAGCAAGGACTGTGATAACCTGGGAAAAGAAGCTGGATAATATAGGATGATGTTTACTAAGTTGTAATAATAGAAATTTGACAAATTGTGTAGATTTTTTTTGTTGTTGTTGTTTTGAGGAATTTATTATCTTAAGACACATGCTAAATAATATATTACTATCCTGTCATCGAATTATACAAAAACATTTAGCGCTATTGATGGCCTCTTTCCTTCATGCTCTGGCTCACTGACAGAGATGTAATCACAGCAACTTCAGAGTCTTTGGGGAGAAGGAAAAGAGAAGGTGGCCTTGGATTGCAATACCTAGAGACTAGAAGGAGGCACCAGCTTATCCTATCAGCCCCAGGTCTCACAGGATTGAACACATGATGACAGTTATTCAGGGAACTGTGAAAACAGCCTGCCTTCAGGAATGGCTGAAGAATACTGAGCAAAAAGGCATTTCTCCAATTGTGTAGCGGTTGAAACAAATGTTTTTGGTGCAATAATGGGTCAAGCTATTGCTCTGAGGGCAGCGTAGCATCTTGGGTGGGGAAAGGTAAAGTGACAAGATTTAATATCTGCCTGCAGTAGAATAATCATATTCTTTTTTAAAAGGAAGTCTAAATGTCAAGACGGTCTCAGGACACACACGCATCTGCTGTTAGCTGGCATAGTGATAAAGTGGGACAGTCATAATTCACTTTTCTTTTATGTATTTTATAAATACTTTGAGTGCTTATGGCTGTCATCGTGCAGCTCTGTCTCTCTCTCTCTCTCGCTCTCTGTATTCATGGTACATGCTTGCACGCAGTGTCTTAGAACTTAAATCCTTCATGAATCCTTCAGGAAAGGATTTCATGGACTTTTGGCTAGTCTTAGTAGTGCTGCCATGAGGAGCTTTGTGAATCTGGTGGACATGCAGACCAGTGAATCCTGTGATAGAATAGTCACTCCCAGAGGAAAAGACAATAAAAGGGGTCAGTGGCTGACTTCAAAAACATGGTCACAGAATCTGTGTTTCACGGCTGCAGCTTGGCTCGACCCAGTCACACCAGTGTTGATCTCAGTGTTCTCAAGGCACAGGGGAGAGAACTGTTCAAAGACAGCTCTCTCAAGGGTTCCTCCACTTATTCCCCTTTAACAACAGGAAGGACATGTCTTACCAAGCCTTCCTCTGAAGCTTTCAGATTCTGTATACTGAGTTAATCAGCACAGACCCTACACAACCCTACAGAGAGCTTAAAAACGCAAAGCGTGATTTTAAAAAAGAAAAAAAAAAGGATAAAACAGAATCTCTTCCATGATCTGATACTTGTTTTTTTGTAGTTATATTACTAAGTATAATTTTGGCATCCCATTTCCATACAACTCATGCCACTAATTTAGAAAATAATTTGGAAATAATTCCACTCCAGCATCTTTGACATTCTTATTTATCTATGTCTGGAAGTTGTGTTTGCAGGACAGGTGTAAAATTGGTAGAGACATTAACCAGTTCTTGTTTTTCTGTTCTAATATACAATATTCCTAGGCCTACTGCCAATAATAATTTGTCTTGACATTTGACATCTTGTGTCAAATGTCCATCTTTAGCAGAATTTCAACTTTGCTCTACTTCTTGCTAGTAACAGAGCACATCACTTAACCATCCAAATAGGCAAAACATTTTTTTTTTCTAAATACGTTGTTAGTGCGGGCCAAAACCAGGCTAAAAACTGAGTTTAATTTTTCTTCCAATTCTCAATGGAGTTCTCCATTTTCCATTTTCACTTTATAAAATATTTTAACTCCTTATCCATGTGTGGCCTCTTTTATATATATTTTTTTCCCTTCTGAGTATAACATGTCACATATTTTCAGTAGGTGACTGCAGAGAGTTTTGTAACTCAGACATATTTTACTGCAGAGCCATGTTATGGCATAATATGGTGCATAATATGGTTTGCAAGACCTTTCCTGTTGCTCCAAAACCTGCATATGTTGTTCAGCATTAGCAATAGCTTTTTCACAGATCATTCACAGACCTGCAAATGTCCTGTTTGCTAATGCCTGTTCGTGCCATAATGGCTTTTGAACTGTGCATTACAACAGTCTTAACAATCTGGATGTGCACTAATTTGATTATAATCTGGTGTCATTATTTCCACAAAGAACAGTTTCCCCTTGCTTCAGTCTTAAATCATTGCAGAAGAGGCTGTGACGCACACACACACACACGCACACACACACACACACACACACACACACACACACACACACACACACACACACACACACACACATACACACACACACACATACTTTACTAGTCAAAAGTTTGGACAAAGTTTGGGGAGCGTGTGGCTGAGTTGCTGTCGTTCCCAGTTGCTTCCACTTTGTCGTAATACCACTAACAGTTGACTGTGGAACATTTAATTTTAAATTTCATGATTGGACTTGTTGCACAGGTGGCATCCTATCACGGAACCACGCTGGAATTCACTGAGCTCCTGAGAGCGACCAATGCTTTCACAACTGTTTGTAGAAGCAGTCTGCATGCCTAGGTGTGTGGTTTTATACACCTGTGGCCATGGAAGCGATTGGAACACCTGAATTTAATGATTTGGATGGATGAGTGAATACTTTTGGCGATATAATGTATAACCTTAGATGTGCAGTCTGTCTGTGATGGAGCTACAGACACTATTTTAATGCATTTTGGGCTGCCTATTAACAACCTACATATTTTTTTTTTTTTTTTTTAATCTGGCAAGTCCCATATTGAAATAAATGTATCACAAATGTGTGTGGTTCCCATGAGAATTGGCGCCAGTAGGTTGGAGGTTTAGGGGGTAATGTAGCGTAGCACCTTGTTATTGAGCTGAAGGACTCGGCCTTTTGCATTATGTAACGTTTATTTTCCTTCCTCTTCATGTCTAGAGTTATAAGACTTCTGATGACTCATCAGAAAAAGGAAAAAAGAAAAAATCAAACCTCCATACACCTTCATTTTAAATGTAGCTGATTATGTGCTGGATACTTGCAATGTCTGTGAGCTCACTGAATCTGTGTAATTCTGCTCTCACCTTGCTGTCTTACTTTTAAGACCACAGATTATTAGAAAACTCATTAGTATGTTTTCAACACACCCTTTCAAAAAAAAAAAAAAACAACAGGACTGTATGAGTGCAACAAGAGTCAATTGGACATGTTTGGCTCTTCAGTTCAGTGCCCATCACCTGGATTTAATTTCATATATAATTCACCGTCCTTTGCTATCAGCATATTTAATGTGCTACACATATATCTTGTTGGCAGACACAGCAATTTGGCTTTGTTTGTTGTAGCAGGAGGCATGAAGCTTTGAAATAAGACTTTTAATTTACTATTTCTCTCCCTCTCTACATTTGGAGCAGAACTTATGTACACTTCCTCAGGCTTGTGCCATCTGTTTTACCAGTAGTCTCAGTAGGCAGGAAACAGACACAACAAATATTGTGTGCGCCTGTTCACTTGGAAATAGTCATTCCCGCGAAGCCACGATATGCTTTTAAAAGTCTCTGTGATTAAAAATGGCTTTTCTGTCAAAATGAAATAGTTGTATAAAGGCAAAGTCATCTTCTTTGCCCTTAATATATAATTTGCTCATATTCAGTTCTGTGCTTGCTGCATTGCCCTGCCTTCTGCCGTTTAACACATTTCCATATGCTTGAGCATTTGTCTTAAGCAAAACCATTAGTGCGAAAATTTTGTTGCCTGGTGACAATCTTGTACCCACACTATGTCTGTTCCTTGTCAGAAGTGATGCACTGGGAGGAGCACGTTGCTTCTCACAACCTTCTTCTCAACAGCTAAGCTACACAGACACATTTTCCCTTTTGTATTCCCTCCTAGTACAAGTGTTGTAAAGGACAGCATCCCAGCTTGTCACCTGAAAAAATAAAAACGAGGAAAAAAGAGCATATTTCATAAACTTGACATGCTTGCTGTCATGGAACCACTGTGACATTTAAGTGCTAAAATCTACATTATCTCCCTGCTGCAGCAGAGAACAAAGCATTACTGTGATATGAGCTTAAACTCAAAGTAAACACAGTGGCACATACCTACCATGACAGCCAATCAGAATTATATCCCTGACATTATGCTGAGTGTAGTTAATCTCACAGTTAAGCAGCGGCCAGGCTTTTTTCTAAATCAGTATGAATCAGGAACAATAACCTTTATTTATTAACTGTGTATAATGGGTAGTCTAATAACCCTGAATTGGATAAGCGGAAGAAGATGGATGGATGGATGGCTGGATGGATGAATAGTCTAATAGTGAAATGAATGAGATAAACCCTTCTCCCATAGCCTATAAACAAAGTTGCAGTTCAGTGATTATTTCAGGGAAGCGGGGTTAGTGCCAGAGGATAGTTAGAGAAAAATACATGTCCTCCGAATAGCCATGTGTATTATACTTTAACCACGGTCCTCATTAAAGCCACCTCTTAGGCAAAAAATAACTTATTTACAAGCTTATGATCAATTGACTTACCCTGTGGGCCAGCACACCAATTTGGAACCTGGAACTTATTAAATTGCGTGATATATATATGTATATATATATATATGTATATATATATATATATATATATGTATATATATATATATGTATATATATGTATATATATATATATGTATATATATATATATATATATATACCGTATTTTTCGGACTATATGTCGCTCCGGAGTATAGGTCGCACCAGCCAAAAAATGCATAATAAAGAAGAAAAAAACATATATAGGTCGCACTGGACTATAAGTCGCACTTTTTGGGCGGGGGGGGGGGGTTCATGGTTGATAGAATCCGAGACCCAGAGCAGAAATTTCATCTTGAACGGCAATTTAAAATAATAATGGATTAAAGAACAGGACGAACACGGTTACGCCTACGTTATGCTAACGTAACACATTCAGCTACATGACGCACAATGAACACGTGTTCGGTATGTTAACGTAACATTAAGTTATTGAGATAACCATAGCATAAAGAACATACTAACAAGTTAACCAAACCATCAATCCATTGAATTCTTCATCCTCGGTGTCACTTCTAAACAATTCCGTACACTCCGTAGACGAAGCGCCGCTTCCTCTTCTGTGTCGCGTTAGTCAGACTCGTCGTCAGCTGCAGTTCCAATTATTCCAGCCTTTCTGAATCCCAACAGGATGGTTTGTCACTGAAGCCCATGTTTTCTTGATCCATCCAATGACTTCCAGGAAAGTTGGGTGGCGCATTCTCCCAGTTGCCGTTAAGCTGTGCTCTCCGTCCATCATCCACTGCGCCCACAGGTTACGCAAGACTGCCTTAAAGCTGCAGTTCACGGAGATGTCAAGTGGCTGGAGTATTTTGGTTCATGTGTTATAAATGTCACATATACGTCGCTCCGGAGTATAGGTCGCACCCCCAGCCAAACTATGAAAAAAAGTGCGACTTATACTCCGGAAAATACGGTATATATACATATATATATGCGCAAAGGTCAAGGCTTTTCACTAAATTTATCTGCATCTACTGGGTGTACTGATAGTGATAGACTGAACTGATAGTGGTAGAATTCCACTGCTTTTCTGATTGGGCGCTTCCATCTGCAGCTTAAGATTTGCATTTAGGCACAATACTTGTGCATGGGGCTGTTCATACTAATGGACCTGACAGAGAATAAACACTTTTTGCTGGGCCCCAGCAGAGAAATAAAGTTGGTAACATAGTGGAGTGTTAAAAAGACAAAAGACATTTGCCTCAGGAGTTGGTACTAAGTAATCATATTGCCTTCTTATTTAAATTTTCTGTACAGGCTGTTTTTTAAAGTGTATGCCAGCATGTTTGTTATAATAAACTTATACAGATCCATTTTCAGCCTTAAGGTTTCAAGATTGGGCTTAGTTAAAAGAAACGAATGACATGCCACATAAGATGAAAGACGAATGACCCATCTATTGTGTTTCTTCTGAAGACAATCTCTTTAAGGAACAGCTTCACGTTTTTTTTCCAAAAACAGTACTGACATGACCATCTGTACACTGAAAGGTTTATTGGTTGCTGTTGTTATTCCTCCCTAAAGCAATTTCAGTATAAGTGAAATCCACACTTCCCATTTTGTGCAAAAGCAGCTTTCAGTTCAGCAGAAGGGTAATGTGAGGCCTTGGCAGTTATACAGCTGTAGATTCATACAAATCATGTGTTTTTTCAGTAATAAAGCCAGGACAAAGGAATAGTAACACACATACACACAATATGATCATTTTTTCTTGTATTGTGCTGTATAGCCACACATTTGTTTAAGATATCCTGTGTTATGTTTCTTGCCTTTTTTAAATTCTGAAATGTTTTATTAAGATAATTTTTTGAAAATGAGACCAGTGAACAAAAAACACATATAAGATGAGATTTAACTGTTTTGAGTTAAATCGCAGTTTAACTCAAAATAGTCGTCACATATGCAAACACAAATGAAAACACAGAAATATAAGATCTGAGTGCTTTATAATCTGTCCACTTCGATCAGTGTTAAAGCTCACTTCAATAGTATGTACGGAAACCAGTCTTCCCAATTTGAGAAGAACTTTGTCAGTCTATCCCGTGGTCTAGTGTCGTGGTTATGAGCTCCAGGATGTTAAATGACTTTTTAGCATTGACAGCAAAGCCTTATAAATGAAGACGCTTGTATACTGATGTTTGAGATGCCCATGACAGTTCAACCTTTTCATAACTTAACTCACAGAAGAGAGTGTGATAGCTTTCATCTGTGTTATGTTCTGTGGCCTGAAATTCCTCCTGAAATTAATCAAAATGTGCTCTTGAAGACAGCTTACAGTGATTTAGTGGTAACAGTGTGAACATATACAGGAGATATAATCCAGTGATTGATGCATATACTGTGTGTATATTTTTGTTTTAGATTTTTTTTTTTTCGTTTCACATTCACAAACACAGCTCGTTTCTCAGCTTTGTTTGTGTATGTGAAAAGCGAAAAATTTGCATTTGCTATTTTGTTCTTAATATCACATAATGAAAAGAATTGAAATATTTAATACAATTTCCATCCATATCTTAATTAATAATACTGTTTGTTTTGTTCAAGATACATAAATATGCTGAAACACCAGTAGTTACAGCATCAAATATTCTGCATGGATTGAAGATCTGCAAAAGACAGTGAATTCAGCATGCTGCCATTATTATAACCTGTTCATTTCAGGCAAGCTATAAAAAACTGTGTATTTATTTCTTTAATGAAAGAATTTCCACTAAATACAACACAGGGAATGATTTTTAATGGGATCATTATTCTCAATGAAGGCTGGTTTTAGCCTCTGCAAGTGCAATCTATTGTATGTTTTAATAATGCTATGCTAAATATGGATTATTTACATTACAACATTAACATATCCATAGTAGTTGGTCACAAAAGCATCTCTGTTTAACTTATTATTAGTTTACTTATTTCCAGTTATTAAAATAAAATAATCAACTTGAAATGTTTAGGTTTTCATTCTTTCTC
This sequence comes from Archocentrus centrarchus, assembly GCF_007364275.1. Classification (NCBI taxonomy): domain Eukaryota; kingdom Metazoa; phylum Chordata; class Actinopteri; order Cichliformes; family Cichlidae; genus Archocentrus; species Archocentrus centrarchus. The sequence goes on from NC_044366.1 coordinate 10,038,837, forward strand.
TTTTTTTTTTTTGAAGTGCTGTTTTATTATTTTGTTCTGTGAGTGCTTATTTCTCTCAAGAGACTGATGTATTGATTCTTTGCTTTACAGTATAGGGCTGTCATGGATGCCAACACCTGCCTTTATTCCACTGTGCAGTGGAATGAAACTGGGAATTATTTCTGGGAATAGATTTGATGGAATACTCAGTATAATTTGCAGGAAATAATAAGTCATTGCACACAGGAAATGAGTCGGAGGGGCTCCGTGCACATTATTATTTTGCTCTCACTGACTGCACCCAGTGCATGTTGCAAGTAGCAAATAATAGGGATTTTCATTTGGTTGATTTTGACCTGAACAATATATTATTCAGTGGAAAAGCACTTGATTTTGAATGTCAATGCAACAAAGGTGAGACAAGATTTAAGGTTTTGACACCAGGATAAATACTTTAACAGGTATTTCAATTTATTTATTTTAATTTGATGTGTTGATTATTGTACTTAATCTATGAAGGCAAACAAAAAGGCATCAAATATAGTGCATCTCTGTCTTCAGCAGACCTAATCATACACTTATGACATGTTGCTATATCATACCAATACCATTTTGTCTACACTAACATGTGCAGCTATGTTTTTCATTCATGTGGTCTGTACTGTATGTAGATCAGGGCCTGGTCTAGACAACCAGAGGGTCTAATCAGGTCCACTGGATGGCTTTGCAAATTGAGAGCATCAATTTCGGACTTTTCATTGTATTTTTTTTTTTTTTTTGCACCAGGAAACTTTGTGTTGCATGGTTAAGAACATCATAACGATGATTTTGATCTGACAAAAGCATTATTAGAAAGGACTGAGGAAGTCAGTATAATTTATAAATTGCCAGGCACCAAAGGTATTGATATATTTATTTTAATCTATCAAATGTCAAACATTTAATTATCCTGTAATGCAGGAAGTTTGTTTATTTCATTGCCTGTGTAGGACCACAGTTCTTGAAGACTCTGACTAGTGGAAAATGATGCCTCTTTGTCAGGGGTCAGACAAATACAGGAAAAAAGAGCTCTTTTGGCTGAATACAGCATTTCAAATGCCAAGAATGTAAAGGTCACACAGGAAAATCATTCTTCTAAATAGCCCTTTCTGTAATGACCACTGGGCCTTTTATAAGGAAAACATACTGGTGAGTGCCGTATTTTAGCTTAGTTTGAATGTGGCTCTGATGGCAGTAAACTCTGCTCGTGTTTATCCCATTGCACGTAATCAGCTTGCATTTTTGTAGTTCACTTTGTTGCCAGGGAACTGTTGAAGTCTCAGCGACATACTTTGGATGACGCACTTAGTTTGTGACAAGTAGTGCCAGCACATATTCATAAATCATTCAAGGATTGTCTTCCTTTGAGATCTGGGTACAAACAATGTAAGCTGAGATTTTGGAGAAATGGTTCATCAACAGCATTATTACATGATTTAACTATATCATTCTTTTCGTTCATTTAAGTAAGGCCACAGCCTCACAGAGACCAGGCAGTATGAGCCAAACATATTTAAGCATGACAGCAATAATGGCTTTCACCACTTTCAACATGGTTTCAACTACATGGCAACAAGTAAACTATTTATATGAATTCTAGATTCAACAGTTCAGATAAACACATAGAGGGTCACACAAGCAGATACAACTGAAATATTAATACCTTTTACATTCAGGTTATTCTTTCATGCCAATGACACGGCTTTTGAGTGCAGAGATTAATATTAACATTGCACCACTTCTTGGAACTTTTTTTTTTTTTTTTAACTGCTACTCCATGAATTCTGTGAGAGTCTGCACCACTGTTACTACTACTATTACTAGGGTCACAATAAGCAATACAAAAATATCTGCTTATGACTTCTATGGCTAATGAGAAGCACAGGAACGTAGCTGGCCCTAACTGTGATTTTTCTAATTGCGTAAAGAATCTACAGCATTTATACCACCAAGTTCCTGAGGTACTGTACATTAACTCGCTGACCCCCAAAATAATGTGCCTCAGCGCTTGTTTTAGCAAGCTGTTGTTAACACTTATAGTTGCATGTTTGTAACCAAGTAAACTGAGCTATCTATCATGTATTGAATGTTGCAGAAGGAAGTATTTAAACTCAACAGAGTCTTGACCTCCAGTCTCCTGGTTTAAAAGCTGCCGAGTTTTCAGCACTAGTCATTGGTATTCCTGTATGTCATATGTCAGAATTCCTATATGTCCTTTCAGGAATACTTGCTTGGGTAGTTTCAGACAGCAGGAGCAAACAGCCATTTATTTGGATGGCTTGATGTATCTTTTGGGATGGCCCTGTTTCCTTTCTGTCTCTGCTATTCCTTTGTATCTGTCATCTGTATGGCTTAGTTATTTTTTCACTACACTTTGCATGGTCAACCATCAGAGTGAAATGAATAGTTTTCATAATAGCCCATGGAGTAATCCGCCATTGCATCTGGCTTTTTGAGCTTTTATGGCAAGTCTTTTAGGGCAAGTTTGTCTCACGCATGCACGCTGGTGCGTGCGGATGAATATGCTGGGTGAAAAGGTCAGCTGGCAAGTTGCCCCAGATGTAGATCCCTAATGAATTTGGCATAATGACTGTTCCAAGCAGCTCCGTTCTGTTTACTTTAAGTCAGACTCAACGCAAGTGTCTGAGATGACTCATGTAAAATATTATTTAGAAAGCTGTAGGAGGATCACTCTGCTTGCTGTCTCACATTCATTGCTGTTTTGTTCAAGTCTTTTTATCCCTGTATCTCTGCAGTGGAGGTGGTGAGTGAAAAGTTAGCATAATACATGGGTTCACAATAGCCACTTGAAACACAACAGGTTGCAATAAACCAGAATCATAATTTAATTAAACATGTCTAACTAAACCATTCACATTATAATAATCATTACTCGTGTTTATTGTCTCATTGACATATAACGATTGTACAGTTGTGTACACTGGTAGTTTTTATTTCCTTCTCTGCAGGTGGCTCTGGTGGTTCCTGCTGTTCTTGACATCTTAGCTTTTGATCAGATTCAACAAAATGATTTCCACATGTTACACTGCTCAGGATTAGATTAGAGATTATGTAAGAAGATAATGAGTTTAAGGCTGAGAAATGTGTTCTGTACAACAGCTAATATCATTGTAATTGCAGGATTTAGTACAAAAGAGCCTGATGCTGTTATAAGCCATTATGGGAACAGCATTGGTGTTGCCTTAGGTCAGGCATTATGATGCTTTTTTGATCACCAACTTTAACCATAAATTAAGAAAATGAAAACTTTATTTCTAAGGCATATGATAAATCCCTGTACTTCCAAGTTCAAGGAGCTTCCCCTACCGATAGGCCCTCTGTTATTTTCTTTTATGAATTCATTATTCCACACAAACTGGCAGCAGCTCAGATTAACATGATTATCGTAATGAACATTGCAGCTGAAATTCCCCCCTAGAAGCCTCTCATTTTACATTAAATAGAGGTATTAGTTCGGCCCAGCTGGTTTCTCCTCATTCACTTCTCAAAGTAGGAAAATAGCACCATGATTTTTAATTAACATGTTCTTAAAAAAAAAACCAAAAAAAACACTACAACTAATTCTAACTATCCATCCATTTTCTTCCACTTGTCCAAAACAGGATCCTACAGAAGCTATCCCAGCTGTAACAGAACAAGAAACAGGGTACATCCTAGAAAGGTCCTCAGTCTGTCGAAGGGCTAACGCAGAGTGGCAGACAAGCATTTAAACCTGTGGCCAATTTAGAATCACCAATTAACCAAACATGTATGTCTTTGGACTATGGGAGGAAGCGAAAATACCTGGAGGGAACCTCTCTAGAGGGAGAACATGCAAACTCAACATAGAAAGGACCCAAGGGATTTATTTACCCAGCCAGACAGTTATGAGTTATGAGCCAAGCAAAGACTCACAGCCTTGGCTAACTGTTTGAAGAGGTATACCGGAGACATGAAAGCCAGGAGAATAAACCAGCAGGATTTACCAAGGAGATGACCTGTCCCCATTGCTGTTCTGCATAGGCCTGAACCACCTCAGCCAGATCATTAACAAAACTGGCTAGGAATACCGACTATGGAATGGCGCAAACGTCAGCCACCCCCTCTACATGGATAATGTCAAACTGAATGCCAGGAGTGAACAAGACATCAATTCATTGAGCCACAACACTAGGATCTACAGCAATGACATCCTGTGGGGCTTCTAGATATAGATGGACAAATTGGTAATGGATTGCCAACCGGACATAGTAGTAGTGGACAAGCAGAGGAAGAAGGCCATAGTGATAGATATAGCAATACCAACTGACAGTAACATGAAGAAGAAGGAACATGAGAAGCTCAAGAAATACCAAGGACTGAGAGAAGAGCTAGAGAGGATGTGGAAGGTGAAGGTAACAGTGGTCCCTGTGGTGATTGGAACACTCGGGGCAGTGACCCCCAAACTGGGAAAGTGACTCCAGCAGATTCCAGTAATGGCATCCGAGATCTCTGACCAGAAGAGCGCAATCCTAGGAACAGCTAAGATACTGCGCAGGACCCTCGAGCTCCCAGGCCTCTGCTAGAGGACCTGAGCTTGGAGGACAAAGACTACCCACAGACACAAGCGGGGAATTTTTTTTAATAGTTTTTTAATAGCTCATTTTAAAATTATTACTATGTAGGCATTCTTTATACTACATTTATTTTATTAAAGGTTTGTTTACATATATTAATATGGCTGTTTACATATATTAGCACACTGTAGTTTACTTTTAAATAAACCATTTACTGCTTTTTGTTGGGGTGAAATGTTGCTCTGTTTTGGGACTTTTATGGCTATATTTCCTCCAAAATTGCACAGGTGATGATGTATAGTCATCATGGATACATTTTAGATAACATATCAAAGAAATATTGCTGACTGGCATATATGATGGAACAGAGATGCCATATTTGCTATGTAAACACTATGTCCAGTAATATTTGGCCGAAAGGAAGGCATATGGGATTGTAATATCTGATTGGAACTTATATGTATTTTTGCATTCTAACTGATTAGACTGGATAAATAATAAAGTTAGCATCTTTGACACATGTATTATCCTTTCAGGTAAGGAGCAGTGTCAGATCCTGGATCTTTTCAGATGAGGGCCTGATGAATCTGTATTGCTGACCAGTGAAAATGATCACATTTCTTTGTATCTCTTACTATTTGCCTGATTTTGCCAGATCTGCAGTCTTTGTGATATATGTTAAAAAAAAAGTATTTTTAACCATCTGCAGCAAATCAGGCCTCCCTGTATTCTCTCTTTAAAAATATGTAATAGAAGCTTAAACTTGAACCTTTTTTCCTGGAAGCAAGTTTCTTAGTGGGTGTATTAATAGTGGCTGCTCATCACTTAGGAGTGGCCGTGTTGATTTGCATACTGGCGTGGCTTATTGGGACACTAATTGGAAATGAGTCAGTGTTATTAATTGCCCTTGTGCTGTGACACATCTAAATATCTGTTATGAAAAAAGGTCTTTTGCAACACTTATGGGAATGCTTGCAGTAATAAATGTGCACAATGTAAACTAGAAATGCTTTATTTTAATTAGTTACTTTATAGCTATTGTAAGATAAGACACTTTTGTGCTGTACTTGAATGTTTCCCTCTTTGCTTGAATAAACATATCACACAATCATTAATTTTATTTATTCATTTTTTTTAACTTATCTTACTGGGGTACATATGCCCTTTAGTTAAGGTGTTAAATTTATTAAGTTGTTACTGGGAGAGACACACTTTCTATCTGAAGTAATTTTATACAGCTAAAATGACAAAATACAAAAGGGTCTGCATGCTTTTTTTTTTAAATCTTATAGTCTATTCATCTATGTATCTTCTGCAATTTTTAGTTAATAATGACCAAAAGTCAATTTGTGCAGCTTGGAAGAAAACAGCTGTATATTACTCTTCAGTCTGACCACTTAGATGCTTAGTCTGGTCATTTAAAAGATGATGCAAGACACTTGAAAAAGCTGCTCTTATTATTCTTGGTAGCTTTTGCATGAATTACTGCAGTGAAATGACCTTTTGTAATCCTGGATGTTAGTAGCTCAAGATGCTCTTCATTGCTAATGGTCTCTAGAGAAGCATATATGATGTAATCTAATCCTCTTCTGTATATTCAACTTTAAGCGATCATCCCATATAGTACAGTAGGTTGGCAATTGACAAAGGAATTCTGAGCACCTCAGCCGTTGAGAGACCATCTGTGTTCCCCCTGTATGACAGATCAGAGCCACTGAATATTCATGCACCATCCTTCCCCTTATCACATTAGATTAGAACCCATGCGGCGAGAAAGCAAAGGGAGAGGAGGACAACACTGATATGTTGTCAGAGACCCTTACAGCTGTGTGCTAAATAGCAAATTTGCCAAATGGACACTGGGGCACTCAGTTGACTGTTCTGTGAAAGAATATCCCTCTCTCTGCAAGGTTGTGCTCTGAAACATACTCATTGAAAGCTTTACTTTCCCATCATACCAGTATTTATTGCACTCTATAATGTAAGAAGATGCATTTGAGATGTCAGTGTTCAATTTTGATTCCAAGTATGTGAGGTGTATGAAATCCTAGCAGTTACATGCATTTTTAATTTCTCAGGCAAGTATATAAATAGAGTGTATAAGCCTGTTCAACCACTAGCAATATTTTAAAAATTAATAATTACAGATACAGGATTCACCATGTAGAAGCAAGTTAGGTCTCAATTTTCAAATCCGTCCTGAAACACTCTGACAACTGAAACTGACTGAAAGGACTAATGTTCCAAACACATTTTGGATCCCAGCAGATCAGGTTGCCATTTCGCTCATGTGAAATATAAACTCTCAGAGACAAGGTCACTTAGAGTTGACTTACCGAAATGTGGCATAAAGAGTGTGAATCATCGGTGCCTGAACGGCTTGCAGCCAAGACATATTCATTAAAGAACATCACTTGTCACATTTTAAGGTAATAAAATGCTTAGGAGAAGAAACTGATATATCATTTTTGTGTCAGTACAGACATACACCAACTTGACCACATATTTCTTCTGTAGATCTGTAATGCTTTTTCTTTGTAATCACTGCATTAATTGCTGCGTCCTTTACAGTAAAAAAGGGATACTGTGATAGGTAATCATCCAATCAAGATGGTCTAAGTGGAGGAGAACTCTGGGGATTGTTGCAGCTCTCATCACACGCACGATAAATCTTCCCGTTAAGCGCCTGCAACAGCACACTGGTAATTGATATCAATGTAGTTAAGGTGGAGCTGTGACACATTTACTGTGCCAGTGTATTGGTCAGCTGTGTTTTATGTGCTCTTGTGGCTGCTACGTGAATGAGGGTCACCTATGTGCCTCATGAATCCTTAAACAGCTGCTCTGTGCTGTTTGCCTGGCTGAGGGTGAGAGTCGGGCCGTTTGTTATAAGACTTCGCCAGCGTGTCTGCAAAGCAGTGTGGCGAACATCTGTTGTGTACGTGTGTGTGTAAGGAACAATGCTATGAAGTATAAATATATTTGCATATGTATAGGTTCTTCGTCCTCATTTAAAAGTATCAGCATTTTGAGAAGACACTGGGAAAAAAAAATACCTGAAAAAAGTGATTACATGCAAGAAATGCAGATGATTGCAATGAAACATGCTGTTTTAATTACATACGGTCTTTTTGTCTCCCACTATGAATGTTTATCCTTGTGCTTAAAAAATGTTCAAGTTCAACGTGAATTTATAATGTTAAAATAAATGTTGATTATTGACTGTATTTTTTTTCTCTCTCTGCTTTAGGTGCACAAGAGGTGGTGATCAGATGCCCCCTTAATCACATACAGTGTGTTGGGACAAAAAAATGTATTCATTTCAACAAACTCTGCAATGGGGCCAGAGACTGTGAAGACGGGTACGATGAAGGAGTTCACTGTCGAGGTACAGTAAGAGTTAATTATGTTTTCATATCCTGATTCCCTTTGCCTTGGGTTTTAGAACACATAAATTAATAAGTATCCTCATTATCATGGTAATTAATCAGATCATGCTCATCTTATTGGGATTATTAAGATTGTGGAATTTGCTTTACCCATTAAATCAGTGTTGGATTTGTAAAATAGCTGTGGAAAATGCTTAACTTTTATTTCTTCCTAATTTGTTTTGCATTAGAGATTAATTATTGAAACTACAGTCATTTAAGCTAAATGTGCTTTTCCTTCATTATAGAAGTTTGAGGATAATTTTCACATTCAAATGGATATGCACTGCTAAACCCATAAGTTTTTACACTTAATGTAACTGCAAATATGAACTTGTGATATAATGGTTTGAGCTGGTGTGCTCGAACTTTTTTTGGTGTAACTCTTTGCCAAGGTGACTTTCTATCATCCACGCTGTCAGAGCAGGCAGGAGAAACAGCAGGACTGTAACACCAGGTGCTGTGTTGTACACAAGTTTTTTGTTGTTGCTCGCTTTCTTAGCAAGTGGACCAAGCTGCTATTGACACCTGGTTTCTGTGATAAGGCAGCATTTGCCTCATGATTGGTGCAGTCTTGGCACAACAGTAGCTACTGTCTGGCAGAAAACACAACCTTTTCTGACCTGTAAGACAGTTAGAGCCGTGCTGTGCTTTGTCTCTGTGTGAGTGCTAGGTGCAAGGAAGTGGTAGCTTCTGATTCTTACCTGTGGAGATTGAAAAACCTTCTTTTTTTTTTTGTTGGTGCAAGGCACAAACTCAACAGTACACATACACTAAACAGTAAAACTCTTGGTTTTAAAATTGAGGCCATTTTTGCCCTTTATACCCCAATAGAATTCTATTTGAATGTTCCAGATACCCGAGAATTCAGACAGGAAAAGGGGGAAATGTGAAAAACAGTCTAAGCACCTAAATTTTGCTAAAATAATAGCTCTTTAAAACTATATATGACCATTTAAGATTTGAATCTTTCTCCTTTCTCATCTCCATCTCATCCTTTTGCTCCTCACCTGAAACCTCATCTCCTGAACTGAAGTCAGGGCTCTAACATAAGAAAATGTGCATATACATACTTATCTTTTCCCAATATTGCTGCAGTTAGTTATTTTCAGCAGATTAGACATGAAACTTTTCCATCTCTGGACAGCTGGCAACAAGCTGGCTATGAGAGGAAAAGCTAGTTATAAGCTAACATTTTACCAGCTAGTGTTCTTAAGCTCGAGGATCCTAAAAATCACATCTTGCCTCTGTTTGAATACATTCACAATTTGTATTAGAATTTATTTGCTAACTGCCCAAGCCTGACAATGTTAGAGCAACTTCAAAGAAAGCTTCAGTAACGGTGGCTAACACCGGCATAAACAGCAGTGCTTACTGGCAGAAAGGTTCGGGATATCCTTAACAACTCACCTCAGTATCACTGTCACTGTTCAGAAGTGAGCTTCATTGGCTCATCGACCCCTGTCAGACTCCTTTCACAAAGTTTTACAGCCTCCTCCAGAGGAAATAGATGTGGACACATATTGACAGATGAGGTAAACATTGGACTGACAGCCTGCACACACTACAGATAAACGCTGTGAAATAAAAACGTAAATGAATGAAAAATATTTAATGGAAACATATGCGGTTTTAATCCGGATTTATTGTCAAGTGTTGATATTATTCAAATACATAAATATATAGTGTTTACAAAACACACACACACTGTAGTAGAAGTTTGCCATCCATCTGTGGCCTTAATGGGATACAGAGGGTTAAACATGTAAATGTATACATGTCATACAAATGGCTAAACCTCTGAATTGTTTCTGAGCTACAGAATACTATTAAGGTATAACAGATTATAGTCTATTTATCTAAGCAGCAAAGTAAAATAACGGGTCTGAAAACCCAGTTCAAATGCAGTTTTTTTTTTTTTTTTATCTCATGTCAGATTTAATGATAATGCAAAAGGCCACCTGGGAGATATGCTCAAGTCAGCACCAGAAGTGCACATAGGGAGTGTTTTGCAGGCTCAGGTATCTCCTGCCATGCTTATGCTAAAGTGTGTCAGCACGTGCCAAAAAATGGCAGTTAATCCATCGATGCTGGAAGGACAAGGTGATAAAAATCTATCAGCTGCTATATCAGCTATTTGATTTGGTGGATGAGATGGATGTGTGGTCGGTTTTGCTTTTCTGTATTTTGAACACAGCTTTAAACATGTTATAACTCGGCAATGACCCAAGAGTAACTTGAAGGTATTATTAAAGATGTAATCTTTTTTGGCAAGTAGTAACACAATCTTGAAACATTAAAAATAACAGTCACACAGTAGTATTTGGCTCCTGATTAATAAAATCCAAGTAGTTCTTAAAATATCTTTCAGTTGTTCTTTTTTTTTTTTGAGGGGGGTGGGGGCTTATAAAAGTAATTGGCCTTTACATTATTATTTATTTTTGCTTTTTAGACTTTATGTGGTAAAGATTTCTAGAAATTCGTGTAAAAAAAAAGAGCTCTTGTTATGTTACATGAGTCTAAAATGGTTTTACAGAGCATTGTTTCAAGGACCCCTAAAAAAAAAAAAAAAAAAAAAAAAAAAAAAAAAAGCATTATTTTTTCTATAGCTAAAAATGCAGGAAAATGAAGTGACTAAAGCCACAGTTGGAATACGGGTGTATCCAGAGGCATGTGAAGTGTGCTCTTTGATGCAGTGGGTTAATTTAAATGTACTACTTTGCATTTCAAGTTTTTGAACAGTGCGTCGGAGTCAGGATGTCAGGTATTTTAAATCCCACTCCTGTACATTTCTGATTTCATAATTTCTCTCACATTAATGGGAACATTCTATTGAACTGCTTTTCACCATCAAGATAACAGATGGCATATAGGTGAAGTCTGTTTATGAAACATATACGGCACATATTAATTGAGAAATTAATGGTGTTATTTTTTTGTTAGTTTGTTTTTCTTTGCGTGTACATGTTAACTTCCTACAGCCTTCACTTGAAAGACTTGTAGCAAATTATACAGTATTTCTCCGTATGTACTTGTGGAAATTCTAATTTATTTACTAATTTTATTTTATCTTACAAGTTCATAGAGTTGACAAGTCATGTGTTGATAGTGTATTTTTTTCTTGGATAATGAATATAAAATATTAGCATATGATCAAATAAGATGTTTGTTGTTTCACATCAGTTTTGTGTTGGCTAAATATTAATATAGTTAAGAGCTGAAATAGATTAAATTATCTTTATAGTTATTTTTATACTGGCTACATCTTTTCTAGTATAAAATAAATTACAACAAAAATAAAATATAGAAACAAATATAGAAACTTTTTTTTAACATTCATATTGGTCAAGAATTTCAATATGCATGTGCATATTGCATATACAAATGTGCACCTTTAGTTCCAATCAATATTACATGCACACGAATGAAGAAACCAGTTTTTATTTGATTATTGCTACAGTACTATTATTAAGGAGCACCTGGACCACACTGACAATGAGTTCAGTTATTATGAGTCAGGAACACTTTAAGAATTTTATAAATGTGCTCTGAACAGTATGCTCTGAAAGGAACAAGGAAAAGTTTTATATGTTGGGTTAGTAATAATAAGTATGTAGAAAATGACCCATTCATTTAAGGGTTAATAATGTTGCCGTGTGTATTTTTACTGAGCCTAGTTCTGCCTGAGGTTTCTTCCTGTTAAAAGGGAGTTTTTCCTTCCCACTGTCACCAAGTACTTGCTCATAGGGGGTCGTTTTGACTGTTGGGCTTTCTCTGTAATTATTGTATGGTCTTTACCATACAATAGCATACAATGAGTTGACTGCTCTACTGGTGCTATATAACTAAAATTAAATTGAATTGAATTGATTATATCACTGATTTAGCTACAATATTTTGGCCTTTTTGTCATTGTCTGGTCATTTATATTACTGTTGTGTCTCAACCATGGGTTCCATGCAGTCTTAACTTTGTGAACTAAAAAAAAAAAGTAAAATAATAAATACAATCTATGGTGTAGTGGTTAACACATTACATGTGAAAATTCCTTGGTTTAGGGTCTTGCCTCAGGATCTCAAAAGCCTCACAAGCTTTTGCACTCCTAGCACTAGTCCCAAGCTGGGCTAAATGGGAAGGTTGTGTCAGGAAAAGCATTCGGCGTGAAATTTGTGCCAAATCTAACATGCAGATCCATCCACTGTGGTGACCCCCTTCAAAAATAAGAGGGGGGCAGCTGAAAGTAGCTTTTATTCAAATTATGATGTTTTTAGCCTTTTTCCTCTGATGTTATGTCACACATCATTTAGCAGTGAGTGTGTTTCATGACATCTTTGTATTTTAAATTCCTTTAGAAGGCAATATCTAATGGTTTGTGTAAGAATGTGTGATCTGACAAAAATTTCACCTCTTAATGCAACCGGCTGCTTTGAAAATATCCTAGCCTTAAGGAATAAAAGAATTATTCTTTCTCAATGAATAAATCACCCCTACATTAAAAAAAAAACAAAAAAAACTTGCATCTGTTTATTAAATAATTAATGCATTCGTTATCCCTTCACATTTCTCTCTTTTTTTTTTTTTCCTTTTGCCTTTACGTTAGACAGACCACAATGGCTTATATTATGTCTATATGGTGCCAACCTTTTGAAGTAGACTGAGGAACATGTACTGTACAGAATGCTTAGTCCCACACGGACAGACCAAACTCATTGGCAAGCAGGAGAAATTGAGGTCACCAAAGAGAAGTTTTAGGCAACCAGCTGTGTTTCTTAAAACTTTTCCCCCCCTCCTCCCTTTCCTGCCCACTTCTTATGAATATACATGCCCAGCATCCCAGGAGGCCTCAGTATGAAGGTGCCCATATGGAAAACCACCAAACTCTTTTAGCTCACCTTCAGGAAACTTGCTCATTCTTAATCGCATGCTCACGGTTGTGCCATGGGCTCTCTGAAGTCTCTGCTGTTTGCATTGAAGAAGACAAATGTCAGACTTAAACAAACATAATTCAACTTCTGGCTTCATATGTTATCTTTAGGGCAATCCCAGAAAGTGAACACAAACACTATTTTCTTTAAATGAATGTCATGGGAAAATACAGAATACAGGAGAGAGAAGCTGAAATGGAAGCTTAAATCTGATGTAAAGGTTTATCCTTTCATGGCCAAATAAGACGCTCAGTGGTTTTTGTTTTGCACCAACATTTTGTTTTACATTAAATATTATTATTCTGAAATGAAATGATACGAGTGACAATTTTTATCTTTGCCGGTGGAAGTTAAAAATAAACATTCATCACTACTAGACTCTTTGGTTGTATGTTTCATTTCTGAGGCAGGGACTTTATGGTGATGACACATTTACAGCAGTGTCATCAAAGATCATTGATAGACTGATGTCAGCTCAGTGCTGTCACATTGCTGTCTGAATGTCAATGTCAGCAATTCAGCCTTGACTAAATATAGTGCAGTGACATAACTAAAAAGTAACACCGAGTCGTCTTTTCCTTTACATTTTACTTGCTGTTCATTTCAACAGTTTTGTTAGATTTTTAGTTAAACATATGAAAATTGTTTTAGATTTTATAAGAAATGTTTATATTTAAACAGCGGTGATTGATTGAAACAATTCTGAGGTTGTCATTTCTTTTCTTTTTTGTTTTTTTTTGAGGGGGGGATATTAGTTATATATTACTTTACAATAACTTTTACTTTTCTGTACATATTTTGTAATTGAAAATAACGAAGTGCCCAGACAAGATCATCAATTCAAGGGTTTATGACTCAGATACAGGTGACAAAAAGTAATCATAGTCTGGGTTCAGTTTTCATGGCTGTGTGAACACTGACACGGAGTTATGAGATCATTTTCGGTGTTTGCTCATAATGTGTCCTTGTCTGTACACATTGTGAGCATACAATGAAATGGGATTCGCATATACCTAAATTGTGGTGCAAGACTCTTCAGTAAGATGAGATGAGCTGTTCTGGTTCTGCCACACAATTTGCTTCATAGTGAGTTACAGTCTCAGCTTAACAAGTTCTCTGGTGGAAACCCTGCACAGTCAATGATAACAGACAATTATCTCCCTTTATAAGCGAATGCTGCATGGCAAACATTACCATTAAAAGCTTTGATCTTCCCAATCTAGAAGAAATGTTCATCATCATAATCATTTAGTCCTTTGGTGTCCAACTGTCTCAAGCAGTAGGAAGCTACTCTGATGTTTACTCTTGAGTAGCTCTTGATTTTATGGCTTCTTTTCTTTGCAGCAGAAGGTGGTTTCTTTTTGGGGAGTTGATGCTGGTGGCACTGGGTCTCATGTTGAAGTCAGGAGTTACATTGACTCACTAAACCATCTTGTGGTACAAAATAATATTACACAAAAGTATGACCTAGACATGTTTTTTTTTCTTTCTTCAGTTGTTATCTCTATCACACAATACAAAGGCATTTCAGACATACGTCAAAGCAGAGTTTTTTGCCTTTTAAATGCCTTCAAATAATTTAGATTGTGTTAGAAGCTGCACTTTACAAGAAAAGGGATCGGCTCATACGAGAAGAACATGCACATTCACAACATCTTTTACTTCCACTGACATTTAGACAATACATTAATAAGTACTTCAGTACATTTATCCCAGACTTATCTCGACCCGCATCATTACATTAATCATTCACAACTTTATTTAGTAATAGCTTGTGATTACTTGACATTTACAGCAGAATCCGTTCATCTGTTGACAATGAAGTGTGGTGCAAAAAAAAAAAAAATACTGACACTGAAAGCAGGTCAATTTGAATATCAAAAACAGCACACAATAGATATAATTCATGCTTTATTAACATTTCAGTCTCCGTGGAGTGAAGCCTGTGAAGCTAGCTCAGACAGCATGAGTCCTCTGAAAAATCCCCCAATAACTTGATTCACATACTGAATATGCATACAGTAGTCAGACTCCTAGTCTAATATGGTGTTCTGTTTAATCTGTCATGTATGTGCCGACTCTCTCCTTGCCAGTGAAAGAGCTTCTTCAACCAATACATCCACAGCTGACACACAGTGCTGCTCCTCAGTCTTTTATTTCATCCTTCTGTGGGCTCTGATTCTCAGCTTTTCTCCCACTAGGAAAGTTTGTTGGTTCCTGATGTCTCTCCTTTCTCTTTGTGCTAAACTTTACGCTCTCTTATGGCAAAGATCTGTGTTCTGTGTCATCTGTCTCATATGTCATTCATAATATGTAATGTGTAATATAATATTTATATTGTGTGATTATCGCAATATGAATCTGCATTTGTTAAAATATGCAGATTTTAATCCTCAGTCCCACTGTTTTAGTAAGGCTTATGCATAAACCAATCGCTGCATCAATCAAGCCATCAGCAGAGTAAAATTAAAGTTAATGCATTATTGCAGTTTCTCCCTTGGAGCTCAGTAAACGTTAATAAAAAATGAACCTATCCCTGCAGACTAACCTTTGAAAGATACTGGGTGTGCATCACACCCAGTATCTGTCATCTCTGACAGTTAATTCACGTCTCTTGCACAGCTTCAAATCACACCAAGCACATTCTAGAATTGGAGTGTTTTTTTTTTCCTCACAGGGTCTTTTATTTTGAAAATTATCTAGCTTCTCTACGCCTTTCCTGTGTCTGACCTCTTGCTTTTCTCACCTGCCGTTTGGAATTTGAAGGAGTTTCCATAAAAATTAGACTAGGTGCTATTTTAAGCCATGGAAAGCATAGAGATGCTTCTGACACAGCGCCTCTGGTGGAATCTGAAGCATCGTCTTAAGGGGGAGTGAACCCAGGGGACATGGTGAAAGGCGGGATATAGTTTTAAAACCCTGTCTCAAAGTACATGCTGACTAGATATAATTCTGATTCAGATTTTTCAGTTTAACATAATGTAAAATGAATGGTGTTTTTACATAAAGCTGAAAAGCACATGCTACAAGAAGCTATAATGTTATAAATATGTTATATCCTGCCTTTTGACTGTGATGATCCAGGATCCAAGAAAAGAAAAGAAAAGAGCCATAAGCAGTCATGCATAAATACTTCTGCAGCCTGTGGTAGGCTGAGGGTTAAGCCAGTGATTGTTTTTTCAAGCTTCTGCAATGGCAACTGTATCAGCAAACAAACTCAGCTGGAGCTAATTATTGTTAATTTCTTGGAAAAACAAAAAACAAAAAAAAAACTTATTGGCTGTCACGTCTGGCTAGTGTGCACTGTGCATGCTGGTTCCTGTGCTATTTTTTGCTCACCAAAGATTGTTTGGTGGAACAACAAAAAAGCCACTCACTTGTGTTTGATGTTTGTCAAAGAAAAAAAAAAATGAATTGGGTTATGTGTGTTGTTAATTGACCAACAAACTGATGAGTTTGACTTTTATGAGGTTTAGGGAGGCATCTGTGAGGTCCAGTAGCTCAAGTGATGTCGGGGATAAAAGATAAAAAATAAAAAAAATGTGTCTCTCAATTTTCCTCCTGGAGTGCTCAACACACTGAAGCTTGAAAGGACCCAATCAAATGGAGAAAGCACAACCAAATACAGATATGAGCAGCAAATACAGAAAACTCCACCAAATACAGAAATGCTCCACAAATACAGAAAACTCTACTAAATGAGATGCTAATGCAAAAAAACTTGAAACTCCTAAGCTGCAAATCATCCTACAAATATGGAAATCACAATCATATACAGGAATGCTATATATTTTCAAATATATATATATATTCCAATTAAAAGTAATGGCTATAGCTGACAGTTGGTGAGTCATACGGTTGTCGGTATCTACCATCCATTTATTATGTTAGAAAATAGTTTCATTAATATTTATTTCTTCTGTTTGCTTCTTTTAACTTTTGTATGCTCTGCCGTGTGATTTTTGCCTTTTTGAAATGTACATATGTATCATTTACACATATTTTTCTCAGCTTTAATAGAATTAGTTTAACATAAGGACATAAGTTCACTTGGTTAATTAACAGACAAAAATGAGATTAGATAGTTTGCATGCTCCTCCTGTTCCTGTGTGGGTTATTCACAGATTCAAGCCTGTATGTCCAGAATCCTCACTGATTGGTTGTCATTTCTGATACATTTTGCAACTCTTTGTTTAAATGCAATATGGTCTCTGTGCTTATTACATTTTTAGTCTGGGTGCATCCTGACCCTGAACTCATTGAAAGTTTAGGCACTGCATCCACGTTACTCTTTGAAAATTAGACACATTAGCTCTGATCTGTGGGGGAAAAAAATTACTTCAAATGATTTAAATTTGTAATAACAGACAAACATTGTTGCAAATTACATTCATGAACACGCAGTTGATTGCGATTACATATTTGATTGGACTTTCAGTGAACCTGTGCTAATCTCATTTTGTTCACCAGAAATCTGTCCGCAAGAATAATCCTCTAAACACTGCTGAATGTTAGAGTGATGAGGTGTGGCAGCCTCTCCCAGCACTGACAAGCTCTTTAATGTATTTGATCCCAAAATATATGGATCTATTTCTGCTACGTAAGGGTAATCTGGACTTTTATGCAGCAATGATTTCTGTGTCATAGCACAACTTGTCAAAAGGCAATGTGTTCGCCCTCTGCAGGAGAACGCAGTGACGGCAGTTATTTGGGGATTTGAGTTATAGTTGCTTTCAGGCTTAAACTGGCTGAAAGTAGCAGAGAAAATGTAAGTATTGTCTCCCCTGTTTATCGCTTTTGGCAAGTACATACATTATTTTTTTTTTTCTTATACTCTGTAAATGACATTATGATACCTGGACTAATACTGAAAATATTTACATACATTTTTTTCTATATTTTCGTGTCATAAAGCTTTTAAAAAAAAAAATGTCAAACATGATCTCTCCTCCCACCCTCTGTTTCTGAACAACATTCAATTATCTCACTTGATTAACTTTTCATTACAACAACCCAAACAAACAAACACTTTTCTCCAGGGTGAAGGAGCCTGTGATAAGTGATGCTCTTGTTCCAAAATGACTAGCCATGAATACAGCTCAATATTTTCAGTGTTTCTCAGTAGGTTGAAAATGTCCTGCCATCCAGCCTCATAGACTGTAACATATTAGCATATTTATTAAATTTTTGCCCCTCTAATGGATGGAACATTTGCAGTAAGTAGTCAGAATGATCACTTTCCTCTCTGCTGTGCTACACTATGATGTGCAGTCCTTTTCGGTCCTTTTATACAGTGTGCTGTTATCCTATCACACTGTAGTCACTTTACCAGAAAATAGGAGGTTGCATTTTTCTGCATTCTCCTTCCTACATCTAAAGATAGGTGCATCTGATGATCTGAAGGGTCCAAGGTATTTAAACTCATTTAAGATTCTGTGTCGGGTTTCTTTTTGTTGTTTGAGAAGTTGCAGTTCCAAGTCTTGTTATAACATTGGTTACAACTGACTTCCGGGCCCCGCTGCACGGTATATAAACAACAGCAGATATTTGCAATCAATATTTGATGCGTCTCACTTTGTTATTCCACAGTCTGGCAAGATATTGTCACCCATATCATTACTCTCTCTAATACGAGGAAACAATCTGATATCATCAAAAAACTATTATAGCAGATATTCGTCCTCAGGAGTGTTTAGAATTAAAATTTCATTGTTTGCTGGAAGATTTTGACACCCACGCCCATGATGTTTCCTCCAATATTTAAGGGCATGTCAGAACTCTGGCTGTGCACCAGTTCTTAAATCTCTCAGCAAATTGTGCTTTGAGGGATTAACAACATTTACTGTCACATTTGAGCCCCAGTTTGAGTTACAGGATTACATTAAAGAAAAATAAATATATATTTGCATGTATCTCTCAATTTCTAGGGAAAATTACACCTTGTACATCACCTGGACAACTCCATGTCACATCAAAGCTGACACACTTAAGCTTCCCAGATAACTTTCTAAAGACTTGTCAGTAAATTGTGTCACTGCAATCATGGCGCATCTTACACAAATGATATTTCCCAGCACACTTCTTGAATGTTTGAACCTAAGAGAATATATGACCCAATTTCACTGGTGTAGAATCAATCTTGTCACTCTTGCCACCCAGAGGATACCAACCACAGCTACAAACACGAGTAATGGGTTAAGATCCTAATTTATGCTTGGAAAATCATTCAAAGCTCCTTGAGCCAACCATGGTTTTTACCCTTTGTGTTAGGCTTGTGTCTTAATTTGGTCCCGCATTAAATACAGGCCTTCACAGCAAAGAGTGTTTTGGGGAAAGTCTGGGCATTAATAGACAAAGGGCATAGCTATCCCTGAAGGGAAGCCATAATTATGCCAGATGGGGCATTCTGACTTTCAGCCTTGGGTAAGTCTTCTCATGCCCATGGTGAGACTTCTTGTTAGTATTGGCAAAGAAACTGTGCCACACTCACCATTCATGCTTTGCCATCTGTGTGGCAGAATGCAGAGGGTCTGAGAAACTTCTGCCTGGCTAGCAGAGTGGACTGCTAGTCAGAGGCATGCCTTTGTTTTTGAGCGATGCTGTGGAGTGGATTTTATGACTCAAATAGGTAGAAATTGAATCAGCTGCAGCGTTTCAATAACATACATTTTTAAAGTCAAACTGAAATTGTTCTCCCTAATTTGTGCAGAAGCTAGTAAAACTATGAGGGTTCTTTGGTTTAGGATCATCTAAATAATTCTGGCACATTTGTAGAATAGCATAAAGGCCCATCTGGCCTTTATTTCCCTTCTGTGGGAAGTGCAGTGAGGTGAGATGACCTGCACAGAGGATTCATTCTAATATTGTTTGTTGTGCATACCTTTACTGGACACTTTATTAGGTACATTTTGCTAGTAATGGGTTGGACTCCATTTGCCTTCAGAATTGCCTTAATTCTTTTTGACAACAAGGTGCTGTAAGCATTCCTCACTATTTTGGTCTTTATTGACATGATACCATTGAGCAGTTTAAGCCCCTTGAGGTGGTGTGATTTGGCATTATATAAACAAAATTGAGTTCAATTGAATTGCAGTTCTTGCGGATTTATTGGGATCAAATCCACAGAGCTGCTATACTAAACTGAGATCTGGTGACTGAGGCCAGTAGTACAGTTAACTCACTGTCATTTTCAAGAAACTGTTTTGAGAAGATCTGAGCTTTGTGACATGGTGTATTATTCTGTTGAAAGCAGCCATCAGAAAATGGGTACATTGTGATCATAAAGGAATGGACATGATCAGCAACATGTAGGCTGTGGCACTTAGATGATGCTCAGTTGGTACTAAAGCGCCCGAATTGTGCCAAGAACATATCCCACATACCATTGCCCCACCACAAGCAGCCTGAACTGTTGATACAAGACAGGATGGATCCATGCTTTCATGTTGTTTACACCAAATTCTACCATCTAAATGTTGCAGCAATGTTTTTCCAATCTTCTATTGTCCAGTTTTGGTGAACCCATGTAAACTGTAGTCGCAGTTCTTAGCTGGAAGGAGTGGCATCGGGTGTGGTCTTCTGTTGCTGTATCCCATCTGCTTCAAGGTTCGAGGTGTTGCTTATTCAAAGATGCTCCTCTGCATGGTTATAACAACTGATTAGAGTTACTTTTGCCAGCTCAAAGCAACAACAATGCCACTTTGAAAGCCACTTAAGTCACCTTTCTTCTCAATTCTGATCCTCAGTTTGAAATTCTCGATGATGTCTACATGCATTGAATTGCTGCCATGTGATTGACTGATTAGATATTGTCATTAGCAAGCAGTTGAACAAACTTACTTAATAAAGTTGCAGATGTTAATTGAGATTTATTATGTCTATATGACTGCGAATCAACTATCTTCACAAAGTGTTGTGCTTTTACTGTAATACTTGTTCTGATTTCCCAAAATCTTTCCCCTGATAAATAGCCTCTATATAATAACAATTATTAGTGCTACTTTCAGCTGCTCTCATGCCCAAAGGGATTGCCGCAGCAGAGAGCTCCGCATGTTTGAGTTGGCAGAGTTTAAGGTAGATGGCTTTCCTGATGCAAACCCAAAGGAGATTTGTCATTAAAAAGAATAAACTTACACCAGAACTAAAAAATGCTAAACTAAAATGATCAAAGCGAGTATGGAAATGAACTGAAACTAAACTGAATTGGAAACAAAACCTTTTTGGAGGTCAACTTGTTGTTATTTGTTAATGCAAGTACCTACAGTACATGATTATTGTTCATGCTGAGGCAGATTATTATTATTTATTCATTTTCTTCATTCATTTTCTTTTATTTTAGACGTTTGTTGCTACATGCTGCAATTTTACAGTGTCTGTGCTCAAAATTACCTGGTCCCCATTCCTCTTGTGAAAACTGGACCATGGTTTGTTAATTTAGAAGTGCATGTTCTACCAAAGACACACTCACATTACAGGAAAAAAAAAAGAAAAAAAAATACTGACTAAATTTGTGGAAAGCATAACTTTCTTGAAATCCGTAGGAAATAAGCAGAACATCCTCTGGGATGCACATCTTAAACACGTTTCTTTTTTCTTCTAGCAAAGCATGATGTGAAAACAGATGGAATTAATTTGGTGCAATTGCCAGAATCATTGTGTTCATACATCTGATTATAGCAAATTACATTGCAGCAGACTCCAAATTAGACTGGGCGTGCTGTTGTGAATGCATATACCTCTGTGTTTAAGAATAAGTGACATTTGACATATTTTGCATTTGCATATTTTATTAATTACAAAACTAACCTTTTTTTCAACATATTTCTGCTTGTGCTCTGAGCATAATTTCTTTTAAGGTAGAGTCATATTTTTTTTTAAGATACAGAGCAAATTATGTATGCTTTGTTGATTTGAGGCTACTCATTCCTTGCTAGTATGTCTTTGCCAGATGGCTGTTGTAGAGAGCATGTAAAAGTTTTACATTCCTGTTAATGGCAGTTTTTGTACAGATGATATTTTGAAACAGAGAAGTAGAGAGAGTAGAAAACAGCGAGCTTTTTCAAGTATTTTAAAGCATGTTTCTTTTGCTTACAGCATACATGCAGTCCATCACAGTACTGCATGTACTTTAGTATTTACTCATGTTCTCAGAGCTAGCACCACATAGCTCTAGATATGTGAAAAGCATCTCGTAGTCTCAGTGGCAGATATACAATCCCTGCAGCACTCTGTATTTGCCATGAGAGAAAGCTGATCATATGGCGTCTTTGAGCAGATATAAGGATTAGCTTTGAATATCTTAAGCTCGGCATGTACTCATTTTGCATACTGCTTTACAACAGGGGAAGTGTGCTAGTTACCACACCGTGTGATAAATAATGCACAGGTCACGTGGAGTCCACACGCAATATTCAGATTGAGTAAACAAAAACAAAGCAACTTTTTTTTGTTGTTTTTAATTAATTTAAAAGGTACCTTAAACACAAAATAGTCATTGTAGTACATACTTTTAATATAATTTGAGATACATTGTTTGAATCTAAACTGGAACATCAATAAAATCAGGAAACTTGGATTACACACCCTGGAAAATCTATGCCTATCTAGAGTCATCACAACAGGCATCCAGTCCAGAAGCTATTCCACATTAAACCATTGTTTCTTTTCTTGATTTCACTGATATATAGTTTATTCAAAGTGAATGGCAGTCTGAAGTAGCAGCTGAAGTCTGCTTATACTGAGCCATTCAAATGCTAATGCCTCAGGAAGATAGCAGCCAGTTACAATGTGTCTATCCAAGCAGACCAATTTTACTGGCCTCTGGCTTTTTGTATGATATTGTAATTCTGGTTATTTTCAACCTGCGCCTTTTGTCTTGGGTGTTTTGTTGTTTTATTGTGCAGCTTTACCTTTCTGTGTTTTGCCAGGAGTGTTGCTTTATACTTTATGCCTTCATGCTGAGCACAGTTCACTTTCGCATAGCCCCAAAATAACCAAAACACATTATGTCCTCTGAAATTATTCGATTACACGAACTTTGAGTGTAGAGGCAGATAGGCTGACTTATTTAAAAATTAAGCTCATTCCTAAAATAGCCTATAATTTATATGAATAATTTATTTAACCTAATTTAAAGCTTTAATTTTCAATCTGGCATTCATAATACACTAAATAGCATACCACTCGGGTAAATCCTAAGAAAGTTTCCAACATACAAAACTATGGCCAAGGTTAAAAATAATGTAAATTATACTTGTGCTAAAACAATGTAATTATGCTTATAAATAACTCCTTAACTTGCTCTATGGAAAGTGCTAACTCAGGCTGAATTGTCGTGCATATTCTAATCTGGAGTTGATATCTTGGGAAAAAGTCAACCTTTCAAATGCATTTTGTTTGTTTGTTTGTTTGTTTTTTCCATCCCAGAAGATAAAAGAAAACCTTTAAAACTGAGCTAAAAATGAATTGAATATAGTTGTAAAGGGATAGCTGTTTGTTTAGTGAGAAGCAAACATGTAAATCTGTTGCAGGCTATCTAACTGGAGATCTGCAGCTAATTCACTCTTGACATTCAAGGTTTTTTTGTTTGTTTATTTATTTATTTCCCAGAGTGATGTTAGCAAAGGTAGAGTTGTATAAGACAGTGCAGTCCCAGGCACACCTTTAACTTAAATGAGTATCATCTTTAATTATTTTTCCAGAATGTTTTAATTAAAAAAAAAATGCTTTGCACTTTTACTCAAAGATGTGATTGAATTCTGACAAACTTTATGTTCCATGTAAACAGTTATTACTTTTATAAAAATGCAATCTGGCAGCATTACCTTTCCTGCAAAACCTATTACCCAAAGGAAATCCCTTATATACAGACATACTGCTAATGAGATCCAAGTGAGAGTTTCTTACAGGGACTGTTTTAGACATGTTGGACCTGTTAGGACCTTGTTGGTGAGCTGAAATCTCTTTTTCTCGCCACAACAGCACCTGGTCTCCTGGTTTCTGTCTACTGTGATGGAAGGAAATGGTGAAAACCTTTTATGATTCACTGCTGAAAACTTCTGAAACACTTTGAAGGTGGAACAGTTTCAACAGTCAGAAGGGAAAAAAATTGGTCCCAGACTGAGTTCTTCTGTCGTTTTTTTACATTATTAAATGCATACACATATTTACAGATCTGAGATCCCTGTGAAAAATTAGATCTCTTACAGAACAAACTAACACATGGGGGCATGTAAATCTCAACCCATTTTTACACTGCTGCAGCACTGCATCAATTTGAAGCTTTTTTCATATATGTGTGTGTGTGTGTGTGTGTGTGTGTGTGTGTGTGTGTGTGTGTGTGTGTAACAACCTTATTTTGAGTACTGGGACTCGATGGTTTTGTTTCATGCCTTATCAAGTGTCAAGTCTGGTTGACGCTCGGTTTGTATTGGACTGAAACTTTACTTGGCAATTTTGAATTAATGCATTTGTGGCATAGCAAAATACCTTACTGACTTTTGCACTCTTCTAGAGCAACCGAGTGCAGAGCAGTAAAAAAAAAAAAAAAAGATTAATGTTAACTGCACATCCTTTAAGCACAGAAAAGCAACATCATACATTTTAGATTTTTTTTTTTTGGTGCATTCATAATGCTGCTGTTTATTTGTTACCCTACAATCCTTTTACCACCATGAGCCTGGGAGAAGGATTCATGATTGTGGTCCAAAGGTCACTGTGCATTTACCATTTTATAATACTTCTGTATTTGCTTGCTCTCCATCACTCTAAAAATTGCTTGCCCCCCAAATGAAAATTCAGTCATTTTAAATTCTGCTCCCTGTCAGTCAAAACTCCACTGAGGGCTATATGAAAACCAAATACAAAGAAAGCTCACCACTATAGTACCATCTAAGCCATTTCTGAAGCTGTTAAAAGTGAAAAAGGACATAATCCTGCATATTTAAATGTCAATAAAAGTATTCTGTGCACATACCTAAGTGAAGTTTAACACTGAGACTTGTTTTATAGGGAAATTGTTCAAATTAGTTGACGAAAACTATTGAAAATTTACAACACTGAAGAAGCATTTTCAGTATGTGCATATGTATATGTTTGGCTGCAGAATATGTTACGCTCAAAGCTCATTTGCCTGTCTTAGCTATATGTTTTTCTGCCCTTTCTCCTTTAAATCAGTTTTATGATTACCAGTCCGCATATTGGTCTGTAACATGTAAACTCTGTACACAAATGTACATGTACGCAAATTTATATATATATATATTTTTTTTTAAACAATCCAGTGGTTCATTTTCATGTCTCACTGTGCTAGTAAAGAAAAAAAAACTCTAATTCATTAAGTGTTTAAAAATAACAAAATTGGAACAGCTAAAAACAAAACCAAAGACCTTAATTTAGAAAATAATGATAACTGAAGCTTTTGCTGTCATTCACTTCCCACTATGCTATTGAATGTGAATACACCCTGTTGAGAAATGAATTGGTCTGCAGCAGCATTTCATAATGTCTTGAAATGGTTAGCACAAGAAAGACCAGGGACAATCAATGCAATCCTTTATCTCTGGGGCTGTAAGTTGACATTAATTAATGTTCAGCAGTGACATATCAGTCTTTGCCCTATTAAGGCTTTGTTTCGAGGGTTATGCTTTCCACTGTGCCATTTTTTTCATTTTTATTCTGCTGAATGCTCATCATGCTATAATTAGCTGCTATTCTCCGGAACACAGCATTAGAATCAAGCACAACATTCAGAAAATACAGTGTTGGCTTCCTGAGCACTCTTACCAGTCAATCAGTTTGTCACTTGACAGCTTAACAACAAAACGTCTGGGGATACATTTTGATGTATTCCCAAAGTTCACACTTTATATGGGACTTATGAAACTTGCACTTTATTGCTATTTAAATGTTTTGATAACAAATAGCTTTATACTCTCCTCCAGCCCCTGTTGTTTGACATTTAATAATCAACACAGTGACATTTCTTTCAGCTCCTTTTAGTTCATTCCTGTAGCGATACAGTAGGTAACATTTACATGGAAGTATCTGTAGTTTCTATAATTTTCATTCAGTTTTCATTTCCAGGAGAGGATGATTGAAGCTTCTGTTTAAGAACAATATTGAGCTTGTGGTGGTCAGTTTGAATAGTCTTTCTAAATATCCAGAAAAGAAAATCAAAAAGTAATATCCCAAATCACAAAGTAATTTCCCATTCCAACTACCCTTTTATACCCTTTTTTCTTCAATCCTTTCTTTCCCTTTCCCCCTGCAGAGCTCCTGTCAGCCTGCCACGAGCTCCGGTGCCGTTATGGCTGTGTCATGACTAGAAATGGCACCTTCTGCTTCTGCGCTGACGGCTTTGAGGTCGGCGAGGACGGTACGAGCTGCAGAGGTAAGATTCTGCGCCACTGGTGGGTGCCTCCTGCCATGGAACGCTTCCTCCCTTTCCTCCCTCCTCCCCGTACAAGTACTTTTGCCCTCGGCCAGACTTCTTTCAGATGAATAAGCAGGAGTTGCTGGGTATATGAGAACCATCTGTCTGCAGGCAGGGCCTCATGCACAGTACATTACACTCGCAGCATAGATACACACTTACACATATATGCTTACATATGTATACAAGAGCGCACACAAACTCTTCATATGTTTTTTTTTTTATGCTCTTTCTAGTATGTGCCACAGGCCAGGTGTGTGACAGGAAGACATGATTTTGCTACAGCTGCAGTGACTTGTGATTTGAATTCTGCACATACCAAATACCAACGACATTGCATAGAATTGTATATTTATGGAAGTAGGATAAGTTTAACAAAGTGGGAGTGCTTCTGGAGTTTGATTCTGTTGGGGAAGACATGAGAAAGAGCTGTTATAGTGTACTGCAGCTCCAGAAAGTCTCATTGCTTATAAAAGTAATTATACCTGAGGTGCCAGAGTGAGGCCACATTAAGTATACTTTATGTATTTGGGTCATGTTTGAGCACACCTAATTTGTTACAAATGACTCTTGCTTTTTTTCTATAAGATCATGATGAATGTGCCATGTATGGTGCATGCAGCCAAACCTGCACGAACACCTACGGGTCATACAGATGCAGCTGCACAGACGGGTACATCCTGCAGCCCAACAGGATATCTTGCAACGCCAGACAAGGTGAGTGGCACACTTGCATCATAATTAGCACAATACACATGTTCAGTTTCTAAGAATAAACAAGGCTGTTTTGTTCAGACGGAGTGGAATTCCAGCTTATCATCTCTTTGGTTTTCACAAGGACTGGTAGGGCAAGATTAATGGGATTTAGCAATGCCCACATCCATCACCCACATAGGGATGGGTAGATGTGGTCAAGCCAGGATAATGATAAAATTAATGAGCATGAGATTTTAAGTGGGCGCAGTCTGGAGTATTTTGTGCGGAGACAATATCTAACATCACCCTGATTTATGTTAATGCCTGATGCTGGTAACAAATCTGCTCCAGTGAGGAAAACAGCCTACTTATTGTAGAAATTAAACATGTAATAGAGTTATTGTCTTTTGGTGGTCTGCTGTCTGCAAGTAAATAGACCGAAGATTGTGTAGTATACATGTTTGTATCTTATACTGAGCCATGAAATAAAGTAGATATTTTTTTAGGGTGATGCCACTATGGCGTATATGGGTTGAAAATAGCTAGAGGGCCAATACGCCCTGTTGGGGAGAATGCCACTGTTGTAGCCTTTAATCACGGTGACTGGTGTCCTACCAAGAATAAACTGAATATGATTACCCATAAACTTAACTGAACCCAATGCTCACATGCATTAATATTAATTTAGCAGAGAGCGATAGTGGTACAAGGATAACTATGGGGTTACCATTAGTTGTAAAAGCTCATGAATATAAATTTCTGATAGAGCTCTCAGAGGCCAGAAGATGAGGAGCAGCAGGGTATGAAAAACATATTAACGCAGTGAGTGTAAGATTGAAGTTAGAAGTCTGCAGCACACATTTTTCTTTTTAGGGATTTAATCTTGATTTAATCTCCGCTTCTTTGACTCAGACTTCAGTGAAAGGTTTATTTGTTTATTTATTTATTTTGTGTTTATACTGACTAACATAAATCTGACAATACCCTTATGATTTTCATTTCTGCTTGATAACTCAGTTTAAATACAAAATTGAAATTGTTTTAAATGTGGCGAGTTTGTGTGTTGCAAACAACTTTTTCTAATATATATGCAAAACATATTTATAGGTCCTTCCCTTTGTACTTCCTGACTGAGTTTGTTTCTACTGAAGATGTAGTTGAACCGATTAAAGATATTTAGTGCACAAGTGTTTGCTAAGAGCAGCAGGTCAACATGAAGGCTCCAAATGTAACTCCAGTGTATCAGATATGTCTTGTTGTTTAATTGTTTCTAATATTTTTTTGGGCATAAACTGAGATTTGGGCACAGCAAGAAAAAAGTTATTAAAACCAATTCTTTACAATAATTTTGTTATTTGTCTTTTTTCGTGGTACTTTTGACATTAAGGAAAATGTAGAATGTAACCAGACCTGTGCAGTCAAAATCCCATCTACCCCCCCTAGTGTGGAAGAAAAATGTATGTATCTGAGTCACGCACTAGCAGTTATTTGAGTGGACATTCTGATTTATTACCTATATTAGGAGGGCAGCTCTTGACTTGAACTTGTGCTGAAGATTGGGATAAATAAGGGCCCTTTTCAGGGGGTGAACCTGATGTCAGAGAATGTGCACGGTCAATTAAGCCCATAAAGCTGCTTATTTCAGTTTCACCACCAGAGATGTCGTTCCATGAGTCCAAGCAGGAGCACAGGCTGGGAAAAACTCACACGTCATTCCTGAGTTAATGCTTATGGTTTTCTCCTTTCTTTTATTTCAAGGAAATCTATTCTGAAAAGCAGTTTAGCTGCACTGGTGCTTGTTTGTCCAGTGTTAGAAATATTATGAATGTATTTCTTTTCAAAACGATTTGGTTCACACTTCATTCGCCACAGTGAACTTTCCAATCATATATTTTGCAGATCAGACTGTCTTTAAAGGAATAATGTTTACTGAGCTAGCTGAATAACTTTGGTGAGACATCCCCAGAATAAGTGTATTTATTTTTATTTACCTAAGGTAAAAAGGAACATTTGGTAAACATGCTTCTTGGAAATGACCCTGGCTCAGATTACTCATACCAGTAATTCTCATCAAAGAAACAACCTACCATCAAATACCATCAATATTTTTCCTTCCGCTATAGATCCTGGTGATAGCCGCCCAGCACTTCTCATTGGTGGTTCAGATCGCATTGTCATCACCCATCTAAATGGAACAGGCCTTCAACCCCTCAGGTCCTTGAGAATAAATGGAACACTGGCACTGGATTTCCAGCACAACCAGGAAAGTGTATGCTGGGTTCTGTCTTCAGAGTCCTTTGGGCAACTCCGCTGTGCTGTAACAAGGAATCTGCGTGGATTCACACGGGACCAGGAAATAAAAACGCATCAAAGTTTGCAGCGTATGTTTATATCAGTTCATACTTTTCTTCTGAAACACAGCCTTTTGTTCGTTTTTCTGATAAATAACTTTCTCAAATGGTGAACGCTGAACTACATGAATAAAAGGTATTTTTGCCTGTGGTAAACATCACCCAGTGCTCTCTCTTGCTCACAGACACAGGCTCATGCTTCTTTGCCTTCTCTCTTTTTCTTTTGCTCTCTTTTTCCACACTCTTCCCTGCAAGCTCTCTCTCTATCTCCTCATTATCAGTGTGGCTTAAGAGAGGTTAGCCTCAGCAGTTTCAGAATTCATCTTTATCCTGCAATTTCCATTCAAGCCTGGGAGCTAAACTGACTTTGCTACTTCAAAAGTGCTACCTTTTCCTGGTCTAGTAAAGATTCTCATGAATTATAGCACATTTCACTCATCATAAGATAGTACCATTTGTCCTGGCAGTCAGGCAAGTGTTCAAAATATCTTAAAAACAACGCCGCTGTTGTTTTCGGTTTGCTCTCAGCTTGGGCACAGCGACAGATATTTTAACAGAAATACTGTACCTCAAATGTGGTTCAATTGCAGAATTAGTATAGCGGTATTTCTGGAGGTTAATTAGACATGGGTGGAAATTTTAAGTAGAGAGTTGTGACAGATCTCCTCACGGGGATGGGGGGTTGGGTTGGAGGTGGGGGGCTCTTATAAACATAGCTACATAATTTTTGATAATATACAAACATGCAATTAAAGAACTTCTGCTTTTAGTTTGAAAATATTAAAACATCTCTCATCTGTTCTCTTGTATCAGTCCGAAGCCTGGATCTGTGACTAAAAACTAAAAGTTGAGATAACCAAGGCCCCCTGTTGTTTTTATTTCATCATTATTTCTGTATCTTTGGTTGTCATGGAAACTTTCTTTTATTTATATAGTATGTATTCATCTGTTTCACACGAGAATCTAACATGTTTTTTTCCCCCCACTGCAGATGTGGAGCAGATGGCAATTGACTGGCTGACAGGAAACTTTTATTTTGTTGACCGTGTCACTGACAAGATTTTTGTCTGCGACCGTGGCGGGGACACGTGTGTTACTATTCTACAACTAGACCTGCTAAATCCCAAAGGAATAGCTCTGGATCCTCTCATGGGGTGAGTATTCTGCTGGCAAGAATATACCTTTACTGAAAGCAATGTGAGTCTCATTTATCACCATGTATCATTTTGCAGAGGGAAAAAAAAAATCTAAGAAATAAAAAAAATGCATTTCACTACTCAGAACAAGAGAGGAGGAATATAAGAGGGTTACAATAATGGGATTTAAATGATTTCCTGTCCTTCAACTCAGCCATTTTCTCTTTGAGCTGTGTAATTTGGTGAATAACTGGTGATGCTACATATATCTTCTACTGTCTAGACAGTCATTTGTATTCACTGATTTTGCTCTACATCCCATGGAAGAATGTGCCCCAACAGGACTTTCCATTACAGGATTTTTGTCTCTGAAGATCAAAAAAAAAAGAAAAAGAAAGAAAAAGCAGAGCAACAGTGGAAGAAAACGTATTCCCTCACTGCTCTCAGTGAAAACCATAACATTTAGAGCATGTGGCTGACAGTCTCAGTGATCACAATGTTGGAGAATTTATTATTTCTTGGGAGTTTCCTGTGTCACAGTGCAGAACAAACACACACACAAAATAGATATACTGCATGCCCCAGCTGTACCAGCCAGTGAACCAATTATCAGCGACTCTTTTCGCAATCCAGTATTATTTTGGGTTCGCTGCAGAACAGTAAGGCTCTATTATATTGCGATGACTCAAAGTCAGAGTCAAAGCTAATTTTTAATTATACACCTTTTCTGATGAAGATTTTGCAGATCATTTTTCTGCTGGTATAAAGGAGTTCAAATGTGTCATTTATACTTGTGCTTTGGCATAATAATGATCATCTCCAGTCTTCAGCAGCATCCTGCTGCTCTACACCAATTATGTTAAACCGTCATGACAGACCTCATAAGGCCTAGACATTATGAACCTTCAGCCTTAACATATAATTAATTTGGGGGTACGACCAGAACTACATTGTCACTTTGTGGATTTCTGCTTGTGCTTTATTCACTGCCTCCGTTTGCTACTATAAACCACTGGGTCTCATCAAAATAATTAGCTTGTGGCCTTTTTTGTTTTTTTCTTTTTAATGGCAGGGATATTTTTATTTGGTTGGCTGCATCTCTTTGTTCCCATTAAGTGTGTGTTAGCCATGTGAAAGCAGCATGGTTTGGAGTGAATACACTGCCCTTCAGAGCTTCTGTTTTAGCTGGCTCCCTGTGATGTACTGTAAGTCAGACTGTCTTTTAAGTGATTTTGTTGTAATCACACATGACTCACACACCCATATCTGCCTTATTCTGTAGGTATAGATGGATAGTGGTCTGGAGTCTGCTGCCCCACAAGGGAGCTAGTTTTGCAGGTTGCTGGATAGATTGACTCTGAGACACAGAAGTATTCCAAGCCTTAGTTCTGACTCTAATTGGTGAGAAATAGGTACAGCCTGAGAGAGGTCTGTCAGCCTGGAGCAATGGAGTGAAAACAAAGGAAATCAGGGAGGTGTTAGATAGCAGCACAGCATGAGGAACAGTGTTTATAGAATATGCCCTGGTTTGGCACTCCATTTTTATTGTTATTTGACTCTCTGTATCCCTGCCTATCTTACTATTGGACAAAACATTTTAACTTGATGGACAGCCTTTTCTTCTTCTCTCTAAAAAGCTTTTCTAAGACATGCTTGATAGATGGTATGGTTTGTTTATCAGCTAAAATTTTTATCAGCACTAGAAAATTGAAGCGTCCTCTTCCATGAGTCCCATTTTAGTTTAGTGTATGATGGGAAAAAATGCACTTTGTTTTTGAAAACTCACTGTTGTCATGCAAGTTTCTTTTGGATCTTTAACGATATTAGAGAAAAAATTATTCTACCATTGTACCACACAGTCAGCCCTGTCCATGGAAATTAAGTCTAATAATTTGTTTTGAGGAAAATGTAATTGTCACCTAGAATATGATTATTGTCATTTTTTAAAACGTATGGGAATAAGTTTTGCAGGTATCTGAGTCAGAGAAAAAGTAAAGAGATGCCGTTTTTGTCTATTGACTAAGCACTCAGAGAGCACC
This sequence comes from Archocentrus centrarchus, assembly GCF_007364275.1. Lineage (NCBI taxonomy): Eukaryota > Metazoa > Chordata > Actinopteri > Cichliformes > Cichlidae > Archocentrus > Archocentrus centrarchus. The sequence goes on from NC_044366.1 coordinate 10,071,418, forward strand.
AAGGTTATTATCCTGATTTATCATGTAGGGAATGTGAATATTTCTACCTAACTTCTTCACAACCCATTCAGCTGTTGTCGAGACATTATCCCTAAAATCACAAATGCTGATGGCATTGCAGGAAGTCGGGGGACCGTCAAAGCTCAATAGGATTTATTTCTGGGCACAACAAGTGTTTGTACAAAATTTGATGGCAATCTTACAAACAGCAATCTCAAAGCTTTTGAGCTGCTGCCAAATAGTCAAATAGTGCAAAATTGTGTTAGAGAGTATTATTCTAAACGAAGCCTTCACTTTACACTACTTCAAGAGGAAAAGAGTTAACAAAGCATCTGGAAGAAACCAGGTATGTCCTGCAGCCTTTGAGTGTATACTATTTGTTGATTGTCATTTGTAACACTGTCTACACAGTCTTCTGTCCAAGTGGGAGACACCTGCCGTTATTTGCTGGCCACCGTGCTTTTTATTTTATCATGGGTGCTCATTTCCAGAATCCAACAGGGATCTCATTGTAGTTGCAGAATTCACAAATACAGCATCAGCACCATCCTAATCCTAGAAAGCAGTCATTGATATGCCGTGTGGAAGTGCACCTGTTTAGGGAGCTGGATTCCTTGCTGATGCTGGCAGTTTTTCAGCGCAGCTTGGTCGAGGGTTCAAAGGGCAGCCCATCTCTCCTCTGGTTTGACTTGTGCAGATTAAGTCGGCTTCCCGTCGTTCTCTGGCTGTAGCTGGTTATCATTGGAAGCTGTTAGAGATCCAGGCTCACAGAGTCCCAGCAAGGCAGCGGGGCAAGCCTTCCATATAAATTACTGAATATGCATACCTGAGCAATTTTTAAAACTTTAAGAGATAGTCCACGAGATTGTTACTTTTGTTAAAGTACATTTCAGTTATTTCTGTTGACGTAATTTAGTACCTATGGTAAGAATCAAATTATACTGCATATAACACCAGTTTTCTATTAGTTACACTGGCTCCCTGTGTCTTTTCAAATTGATTTTCAAGCCCTTCTCATGGGTTTGATGTACTGAATGGGTTGGCTTCTCAGTGCATCACACATTGTCATTTTGTATCTACTCACATACCCTGAGGTCTGCTACAGCATGCTTTCTAAATGTCCCCAAAATTACCAAAAAAGAAATGGAAAATGCTGCTTTTATTACATTTGCCTCCAGGTTATGGGCTTCTATCAGAGAAGCAGTCTAACACGTCATTTTTACGAGGCCTTTAAAGGCATCACGATGCTGTTTCTCTAAATCTTTTTTTTCATGTAATTAAAATTCATTCTGTGCTCATATACTATATTCATGAGTTTTAGCTTATTTGTTATATTTCTTCCTATATTTTTATTTAGTGAAACATTCAAAATTGTGCTATTACATGAAAGTTGATTTGTGAATATTTCTGTTACTGTAAATGCGTTTGGTGATATTCTTACTTTTGACTTTGGGTCATCCTACAACATTTCTGTTGGATTAAGCTCAGGACGTTGACTTGGACACTGCAAAAAATTATCTTTATTCTTTGAATTTTATTTGCTTGAATGGGATTTGCACAGCTATGCACGGCTATCGAAACTGGCTGTTGGGACATGGAATGTCACCTCTCTGGTGGGGAAGGAGCCTGAGCTAGTGCGTGAGGTTGAGAGATACCAGCTAGACATAGTTGGGCTCACCTCAACGCATGGCCTGGGCTCTGGAACCAGTCTCCTGGAGAAGGGCTGGACTCTGTTCCAGTCTGGAGTTGCCCTCGGTGAGAGGCGGCGAGCTGGGGTGGGTATTCTTGTATCCCCCCGGCTTGCTGCCTGTACGTCGGAGTTTTCACCGGTGGACGAGAGGGTAGTTTCCCTGCGCCTTCGGGCTGGGGAACGGGTCCTGACTGTTGTTTGCGCTTATGCGCCGAATGACAGTTCAGCGTACCCACCCTTTTTGGAGTTGCTGGGTGGGGTGCTGGAGAGTGCTCCATCTGGTGACTCCATAGTCTTGCTGGGAGACTTCAACGCTCACGTGGGCAATGACAGTGAGACCTGGAGGGGCGTGATTGGGAGGAACGGCCTGCCCGATCTGAACCCGAATGGTGTTTTGTTATTGGACTTCTGTGCAAACCACAGTTTGTCCATAACAAACACCGTGTTCGAACACAAGGATGTCCATAAGTGCACATGGCACCAGGACACCCTAGGTCGCAGGTCGATGATCGATTTTGTAATCGTATCATCAGATCTGCGGCCGTATGTTCTGGACACTCGGGTGAAGAGAGGAGCTGAGCTGTCAACTGATCACCACCTGGTGGTGAGTTGGATCAGGTGGCGGGGGAAGATGCTGGACAGACCTGGCACACCTAAACGTATTGTGAGGGTGCGCTGGGAACGCCTGGCAGAAGCCCCAGTCCGGGAGATCTTCAACTCCCACCTCCGGCAGAACTTCGACAGCATTCTGAGGGAGGCTGAGGACATTGAGTCCGAATGGACCATGTTCCGCACCTCCATTGTTGAGGCTGCTGCTCAGAGCTGTGGCTGCAAGGTGGTTGGTGCCTGTCGTGGTGGTAACCCCCGAACCAGATGGTGGTCACCGGAGGTGAAGGGAGCCATCAAGCTGAAGAAAGAGTCCTATCGGGCTTGGTTAGCCTGTGGGACTCCGGAGGCAGCTGACAGGTATCGACAGGCCAAGCGGAATGCAGCTCGGGTAGTGGCCAAAGCAAAAACTCGGGTGTGGGAGGAGTTCGGTGAGGCTATGGAAAAAGACTTTCGGACGGCATCGAAGCGATTCTGGCAAACCGTCAGGCGACTCAGGAGGGGAAAGCAGTGCTTCACTCACACTGTTTATAGTGCGGGGGGGGTGCTGCTGACTTCAACTGAGGCTATAGTCGGACGGTGGAAGGAATACTTCGAGGACCTTCTGAATCCCACTGACACGCCTTCTGTAGTGGAAGCAGAGTCTGGGGATGACGGGGATGACTTGACCATCACTGGGGGTGAGGTCACTGAGGTAGTTAAACAACTCCTTGGTGGCAGCGCCCCTGGGGTGGATGGGATTCGCGCTGAGTTCCTGAGGGCTCTGGATGTTGTAGGGCTGTCTTGGTTGACTCGCCTCTGCAACATCGCGTGGAGATTTGGGGCAGTGCCATTGGATTGGCAGACCGGGGTGGTGGTCCCCATCTTTAAGAAGGGAGACCGGAGGGTGTGCTCCAACTTTCGGGGGATCACACTCCTCAGCCTCCCCGGTAAGGTCTATGCCAGGGTGCTGGAAAGGAGGGTGCGTCCGTTAGTCGAACCTCGGATTCAGGAGGAACAATGCGGTTTTCGTCCTGGTCGTGGAACGCTGGACCAGCTCTTTATCCTCTCAAGGATATTCGAGTGTGCGTGGGAGTTTGCCCAACCAGTCTACATGTGCTTTGTGGACTTGGAGAAGGCATTCGACCGTGTTCCTCGGGGTGTTCTTTGGGAGGTTCTGCGGGAGTATGGGGTGTCTGGCCCATTGTTGCGGGCCATTCAGTCCTTGTACAACCACAGTGAGAGCTTGGTCCGTATAGCCGGTAATAAGTCGGATTTGTTTCCTGTGGGTGTTGGACTCCGTCAGGGCTGCCCTTTGTCACCGATTCTGTTCATAATTTTTATGGACAGAATTTCTAGGCGTAGCCAGGTGGCGGAAGGCTTCTTCCTTGGTGGCCTCAGAGTCTCATCTCTGCTTTTTGCAGATGATGCGGTTCTGTTGGCTTCATCAGGGGGGGGCCTCCAGCTCGCAGTGGAACGGTTCGCAGCCGAGTGTGAAGCGGCTGGCATGAGAATCAGCACCTCTAAGTCTGAGGCCATGGTCCTCAGCCGGAAAAGGGTGGAGTGCCATCTCCGGCTCAGGAACGAGTTCTTGCCTCAAGTGGAGGAGTTTAAGTATCTCGGGGTCTTGTTCACGAGTGATGGGCGAAGGGAACGGGAGATCGACAGGCGGATTGGGGCTGCTTCTGCAGTGATGCGGACGCTGCACCGGTCCGTCGTGGTGAAGAGGGAGCTTAGCGTAAAAGCGAAGCTCTCGATTTACCGGTCGATCTACGTTCCTACCCTCACCTATGGTCACGAGCTTTGGGTAGTGACCGAAAGAATAAGATCGCGAATACAAGCGGCAGAAATGAGTTTCCTTCGAAGGGTGGCTGGCCTCTCCCTTAGAGATAAGGTAAGGAGTGCGGCCATCCGGGAGGGGCTCAGAGTAGAGCCGCTGCTCCTCCACATCGAAAGGAGCCAGTTGAGGTGGCTCGGGCATCTGATTAGGATGCCTCCTGGCCGCCTCCTGGGTGAGGTGTTCCGGGCATGTCCCACCGGGAAGAGGCCCCGTGGTAGACCCAGGACACGCTGGAGAGATTATGTATCTCGGCTGGCCTGGGAACGCCTTGGGGTCCCTCCGGATGAGCTGGAGGAGGTGGCTGGGGAGAGGGAAGCTTGGGCTTCTCTGCTTAGGCTTCTGCCCCCGCGACCCGGCCCCGGATAAGCGGAAGAAAATGGATGGATGGATGGATGGATGGATGGATGGGATTTGCACAGAGTGTTTGTTTTCTTGCAAAACTCAATATGATTGAGGGATTCAGTGAATGGCTGAAATATATAATATAACCTTTTTCAGCCTGATGAGCATCAACAACTCTTAAGAAATCTCCAATTCAGCATAACAGAACCACTAATGTTAGCCAAGGAACCACAATTGGATAGTCATAGTTGTAGTAGTAACAGCGAGAGTGGACAGTCAGTTTTCAAGGGGTTGGATGGATAACTGCTGAAAATTGCTTGAATAAACAGATTACATTAAGAGTGTAGCTTATAGTTATATGCAAAACAGCATTTTGTTAGAGATAAATGCAACCTGACACCAACCAAATACTAAAATTATATTGTGAGACTTTTCTGTTCATATTGTGGCTATGATTTTTATCCTTTATAGGATTTATAATCACCTTGAGACGAGTATTGTGATTTGGTGCCATATAAATAAAATTTAATGTAATGTAATGATTTACACCCCCCCCACAGAATGCTCTTCTTCACTGACTATGGGAATGTGGCCAAGCTTGAGCGCTGTAACATGGACGGCACCAACCGGACCCGGCTGGTGGATTACAAAATTGAACAACCCACTGCTGTGGCACTGGACGTAGTCAAGAAGCTGGTGTATTGGGCAGATGCCTACCTGGATTACATCGATGTGGTGGATTACCAGGGCTGGAACAGACACACCATAATCCATGGGAGCAAAGTGAGTGTCACATTTCACTTTGCACAGATTTTTGTCTTCCGTGGGTTCCACACTATAAGGCACCATTGTGGACTAATGTCAGGCTTTTCTCATGAGAAGTGTCACCCTCTGAATCTGATCCACTTAAATTGTTACATGATAGGGTGTTTCTTGGTTAATGTTCTGATTCAGGACACCGTGCTTTATCACTGCAAGACAGGTGGTATATTCACTGCTTGTTGTTTTAATCCACTCTTCATTTTGGTAGAAAAGGTCTTTTGTATGGGGAATAAATGGTTTATTAAATTGAAGGAATTGAGTCACACACTGCCTTCCAAATGAGCATATCAGTAGTCTCTCTCCTGTAGTACACTTTTGAGGCCTTTCATCGCGAATTATGATTATTCATTAAAAGGTCCTTTCAACCAACTTGGACTAGATACTCACGCTTTATGAGGAAAGAAGAACATACATATCAAGTACCTTATTCTGTATGCAGGTGTTCTTTGCATGATATTGCCTCATTCATTTGCTTGTGCCCTCATTAGACAGTATCTTCATGTCATTGCATTTGCATTACAAATGCGATGTTCCTCCTTTCTGTCTTTTCTGTAGACTGCACGGGCTTTAATGTCCTAGTCACTTGCATCAGATGATAGAATTGCTATTATAACCAGTTTTACTCGTTGCATTACAATTTTCCAAAATCCATTCATTTCAAATACATTTTTAAATTGTATTTATTTTTTAAAAGTTTTTAAACTGACAGTGAGTCATTTCCAAATTTGGCTTGATTTCCATTGAGTAAAATTTTTCATTTCAGAAAATATGTTATCATCTAAATATCCTCCATTCTTCTTTACTGTAATGATAAGCGGATAAAAAGGGTGGTTCACTGCTTTAATGCAATGTTCGAGCAAACCCTCTTCTGTATATGAGGTTGATCCTGTTTGTATTTTCTATAATTTTTTTCAATCCAAATAGTACTAAATAGTGTGCATTACATGTGCTGTATAGGTAAGCTGCAACCTTTTCAAGTGGTATGTGTGTGTGTGATTTCTTTAAAAAAAAAATCCTGTGTGAAAGTAGAGTGCTGAGGTCAAATTCCACGGGGAGAGACGCTCGAGTGGTTTGTTTTTTATTTATTTTTTTTTTATTCTGACGCATGTTTCTTGGTGCCCCTGATGTCAAAGTGTGGGCCAGTGAGCTTAGGTGTACTTCCTGTGAACACAGCTCATCCAGCCATGTCGCTATGTGTGGGTGTCAGCCTGCTAAATGTAGCATGGAGGCTGCGGCATCAGGGCCAGTACTCTCCCAGTGGAGTCAGGCTTTTGACTCTGTACGGGCTGCCAAATCTACAGACAGCCCCACAGCCATCCCTCTCATGCTTAACACAAGTCCTCATTAATTGGTTTTTATTATTGTTTTTCTTTTTCTTACTCTTGTTGTTTTGCATATTTCTGGCTTCATGAAAGATGTAAAAACAAACAAACAAAAAAACAGCACTATGGGTCTTTCTTGTTTTTCAGGTGTCGTACATTTATTCATTAGCTGTGTTTGAGGACTACCTCTATGCTATCCACTCTGACCCTTCCAAAGGGATTTCCTCTGTAGAGCTGCTACAGATCCACAGGTTCAACATCACAGCAGAGAGCAGGACACTAGCCAGCCTGGGGAATTCTAAAGGACTACGTGTTTATCATAAACTCACTCAGCCAAAAGGTAAAGGACGTTTTCCACACACGTGAATATTTGCAAGGATCTTTCACAATTCTTCCTCGCAAGTTATAGTCTGTAATATATCAGAGGAAAATGTAAATAAAATACTTTTTTTTTTTTTTTCTTTTTTAACTTCTGATTTTGTTCACAGTCAGAAGTCATGCATGTGAAATGGATTCATATGGAAAGCCAGGCGGATGTTCCCACATCTGCCTTTTGAGCGGCAGCTACAAGTCCAGAACCTGCCGTTGTCGTACTGGCTACAGCCTGGGCTTTGATGGGATGTCCTGTAAAAGTTAGTATACTTTCTGCCGTGGATCTGAACAGATATGTAATTGTTTGTTTTAGTACATGGACTTAAAACACTATCCTGTTCTAAAGCAGGATCTTTAGAGCTTCTGTTTTTCTAAAGAAGTGTGACTCTCTTTTGAAGATGTAAATATTTTGCAATAAAAAAAGTTAAGCTTAAGGATGTAAGTCACAAATAAGCAGCATCTAGTGGTGGTCATGGTATCTAAGATCTGACATCCTTTATTTGTTTCTATGTTGGCCATTGTTTAGTGTTAAGTGTAAAAGAAATTAGACTCCTATCAATCAGAAATTGTGATCAAGAGTTCTGCAACCATTCTATATAGTGGGGGTGGCTGTTTGGGTGGCTGTGGCTCAGGTGGTAGAGTGGGTCGCCTATCAATTAGAAAGCGGAGGCGAAGGTGGATCAATTCCTGGCTCCTCCAGTCCACATGTTTAATATTAGAAAAGCTGGGAGACACAGGGATGAGGTGGTTACCATCGTTGCCTCCCAGCAAGAAGGTCATGGATTAGAATCCACTGGACTTTCTGTGCAGAATTTGCATGTTCTCCCAATGTCTGCATGGATTTTCTCCTGGTACTAAAGCTTCATCCCCAAGTGCAAAGACATGCAGGATGGGATAATTGGCCATAGGTGTGAGTGTGAGGGATTGTCTGTCTTTCTGTGTTAGTCCTGTGATAGATTGGTGACCTATCCAGGGTGCATCCTGCCTCTCACCCTGTGACACCTGGGATAGGCTCCAGCCCAACCATGACCCTGAATTGGATAAGTTGAAGAAAATGGAGGGAGGGAACATTAATGTTTTCTTTTATTTATCATTAACTTAACTTAGCATACTGCCTGTCCACTGGGCTCGAAGTTAAAGGCCGTAGGCCTAAAAGATTTTAAAGAGTTTCTCTGGAGTCTTTTTTCTGTTTCTAATCAAAAAGAATCCCGACCAATGCCTGCAAAGAATCTTCTGCTCATGTACCATATAAGAACCAAGGGATACACCACGTATACACAACCTTCGACTGACAGTGATGAAGATTACAACAAATGGTGAATACACACCATTTGAAAGTAATGTTCTACTATCGACCTGTTTCAAGTCTGATTGACTGTTGCCATAATGAGGTTCTAAGTTTGTCTGCATTTGTTGGCGGGCCTGATCAATTGCTGGACATTGTGTAGTTGACAATAAAAGCAGAGGATCAAATTGATGACACAATTTTAGGGCCCACCACATTTCGATCGAAGCAACGAAGCATTGGAAGACGTTACATGACACATTTGATTTATACACCCCCTCATAGATATTCTGATGACACTATCTCTTTTGTGCTTGTGCTTTCCATCTCCCTAAGCATAATGAGATTTAGTGTTAAATGGTACTCCTTTTTCATACAGTAGTCACAGAGGGGTTTGATATCTGGGTCTCTTGCAATGCTTAATTGTCTCCTGGGTAGTTGGTCTCTCCCTCACGAAATGATAAATTGAAGTGAGACATGTGTGGTCCTCACCCCCAGTATCATAGTCTCTTGGGTAGGGGCTAAGAGCGGGGAGAGGTCTGCTTCTTTTCAATGGAAGCCCTCCTTCATTCCTACTCTTGCGTCTCCAGAGGATCCCAAAGGGTTCGAGAACATAAAGTCCCCTGAGCGGCAGGCAGGCCGCGGAGGAGCTGCCTCAGCTTTCCAGGCCTTTCTGTTTGCCTTTCTACTCAGATGTGTGCTTTTTTTTTTTTTTTAGATCAGAAACAGTGTAGGGTAAGTATTGCAATTGTCTGTTTGCTCAAGCATTTTTCTTGTCTTATTCTAAAGGCAGCTCTGTAGCAGGGGTGTGATTGAGGAGGGAGAGTATAGTCATTGGCACTGATTACTGGCTCCATTAGGGTGAATGAATGGTCCAGGCTCTGGCAAACATATGAGAACAGTGTGGCCAGTAAGAGGGTTTAATGCAAGGATCAGCACTGATGAATTAGACCAATTAATTGACAATAACAGTAAAAAAGGGCCCTGTCCTTTCTTACTTTGTAGAGCCCAAAAACGATATCTTCCTGTTCTACGGTAAGGGGCGTCCTGGAGTCATCCGAGGCCTGGATATGAACATCAAGTCCAGTGACGAGCACATGGTGCCAATTGAAGACCTGGTCAACCCTCGAGCCATTGACTACCATGCAGAACTGGGACATATCTACTTTGCTGACACCACAAGTTTCCTGATAGGGCGGCAAAAAATAGATGGAGGCAACAGGGAGACTATTCTGAAAGATGGTACGTCTGTTTGCTTTATTTTTTTTTTACTTACCGTTAGTCACATTTTTTGACATTATTGAAATGTTACAGCCATTTTGTACATATTTAACCTACTGAAAACACAAAAAAACATATTTAAAAGATATGATGTTGTGTATTTTACAAATACTGACAGGTTTATGATCACAATTGTACATATAGGTAAAGATCACATCTCCCATCTAACTAGTTAGAATGATATATATTTGCTAATTTTGTTTAATCTGGATTCTGTTGTAGAACTTGACAATGTTGAAGGAATCTCAGTGGACTGGATTGGGAATAACTTATATTGGACCAACGATGGGTACAGGAAGACAATCAGTGTTGCCAGGCTGGACAGAGCTTCCCAAACCAGGAAGACTCTGTTGGAAGGAAATATGTCTCATCCCCGGGCCATCGTGGTGGATCCACTTAACAGGTCAGAAATACGTAAAATATGTATATATATTCTTTTCTTTTCTTTTCTTTTTTTTAAACAAGCAAAAACATGCCATGTAGCTCCTTTAAACAAAATTGTTTATACCATTTGTTGCTACTGTACAGGTGCAGGTATGGGTGAACATCAGTTAGATATAAGCTATAAGCCTAACAGAGACCAGTATGTCTGTCTTTTCCAAATGCATTTTTTTTCCTGCCCTGACAGACTATGAGCGAAGCAATTATCTTGCCACTCACATTGCTAAATGGGCTTTAAAAAAAATCAAAGTTAAAAATGTTGGCTATTACACTTTTTGTTGCCTCACTTTGGCTCACTGGTGTGTTGCATAGAATTTAAATTACCATCAGATTTTAGATCTATTTTGTAAAATTAAAAACCTATATTGTTTTTGATTAATTTAGGAAGACTGTTTTAAAGGATGTGATTGAGAGTTTACAGTACATCTTAAACAACATAATATTGCATGCAGGTCCCTAAGTTATGGAAGATTGCGTGTTTTTGCATTCAATAACAATGTCGGGATTTATTCAGGTGTTTTTGTAGCCAGATTTTAAGCACAGTTGGTCTCGTTTATTAACCATGAGGGAAATTAAGTGATATGGGAAAATGGGTAACCAGATTTAAATTATATTTATTTTTAGATGTCACAGCTGATGGATTTTGGAGTCTGATGCTGATATAATTTTTTTTTTTAGAAGGAGAAAAGTTCAAAATCAATATTTTGACTTATATCACTTTTATCTACACATTAGTATACATATTAATGCTTATGTTGGAATTGTATAAAAAGGAAAATCATGGGGTTATTGTTCAATGATTTCAAAAACTCATTAGAAACTTACTGTGCAGACACCACTGTGGGCTCAGCTATGGTGCATACTCTGCTACAGTACATTTGCTCCAGACAGTGCTGAGATTATTGGAGATATTTGTAAACAGGAGAGTTGTAGCTGCTCTTACTAAACAATTTGCAGCATATATATATATGTGTGTGTGTGTGTGTGTGTGTGTGTGTGTGTGTGTGTGTGTGTGTGTGTGTGTGTGTGAAATGCTATCAAATGAGCCTGCTTGCTTGCTTGCACTAGTATTAATTCCCAAACTTGTTTGTTTTAGACCATGTCTCCTGTGATTGTGATGACATATAAATAATTTTTACCAGCATGGTTAAACTGGTAGAACATCTGTTTTTCTGAAACCCCCTCTCACAGCCTTCAACTCACTCATCTTGTTCCAAGAACTACACCAACCAGCTCATTAGCCACAATTAAACCATTTAATAGCTTATTCTGTGGAGTTCTCACAGACAATCTTATAAGCATTTCTGTGCAGATTCATATAAGTTAGACTTCACTGGCTGATTGGTAATTATCATATAGAGTTGATGCTGCAAAACCCAAATTCATTGAGTGTCTTAAGGTTCTTAAGGATTAATACTTTAAGGCTTAAATCGTATTAACACTCCCCAAATCCATTGCAGTCAGAGATTAGTTTCCAAGCCTCAAGGGATTGTTCCAAACATTTTGCTATACACAGCTGTTTCACTGGTATAGGGACCTGCACCAAAGCAAAAACCAAAACTTACTTATTTGCAGTTTAGTTTAGTTTTTTCCCTTTTGTTGAAAACAGTTACCGGTATCTTCAAGTCCTAAATAGTCTGCCCTTTGCTTTTATTTCTGTCTTTCTATCTTTTTATCCATTCCTACAATGAAAGTGATTCCAACATTATTATACAAGTCACGGACATGTCACAGTGGTGCAGATAGCAAAGGAAATCGACATTCATCTGAGGGATTTGAAAAAAAAAAATCATATTTGTGTTATGTGTAAAGAACAAAAAGTTTAAAGATTTGATATGAGAGCATAGCCTTAAACCTTAAAGGCTAATCAGGATAACATTCAGAATTTCAGCTCTAATAGATATGCTATAGCAGCGGTGTTGGGGGTGGCAAATAACCGTGTCACTTTTTTTGTATAGGGATTAATAACTTTTACACCGACCCTCCCACTGACAGCCCAAATGATTAGAAGTGCTAGTTTTGGGGCTTCTGAGGAAGCATTCAGCCTGAACCCGACAGGCCTTTGATCTCTATCTGCTCTCCTGGAAGAGTCTCTTAAGGTGAAATGGAAGCAATTCTCCAACAGATCTCTTGATCTCTTGCGTTCTCTGTGCCTTATTTTTTGCTTGGTTTGCCACTTCTAGTATGTGTTGACATGATAAACACTAATAGTTTCAACTTAATGCAGTCATACCTGCTGCATTAGACATCTAATGCATTTTTTAAAAATAGACACACACACACACACAAATATGTGTTACTTTAGTCACAATTGTTCAGCTCCTTAATGCTTGCATTAAGCGTGCCTACAGATCTTTGTAAGGGTTCAGTCTGCCTAGACATTAACTGGAGCAGCAGCTTAAAAAAAAAAAAAATCCTTAATTTGATGTTTTGATGATCGTGGTGAATGCTGGATGTTACGGTAACTGTGAAGGCCATGGCATATGATACACATCATTTTTATATTCATTGAGCCATTCAGTGACCCCTCATGCCCCCACACACACACACACACACACACACACACACGCACACACACAGAATTTGACCACTGTAGTAGTGAATGCTTCATTTTTGTCTTTTTTGATTTATCACCTGTCAGTGTTGTTGTCTTTACATTTTTGATACCCTGTATAAGATTTCAAGATTTATTTATTTTTCAGCAAACAGTATAAAGAAACAGATTATCATAAAATAGAAATGAAAGCTCCAAATGTTATGTTTTGCTGTTTTTGTGTAAAAAAAAAAAAAATCACTTGAGATGAAATCATTGCTTCTTTAAAATTAAAATGTGGAACCTGGATAATTCAGTCTACATTTTAGTCAGGTATTAATCAGGTATTAAATGTCTTCTACTACAACAGTGGAAATCCTATGTTGTCCATCTGATTTCATGTCTGTGTTTGTCTGTCTGCATGTAGCCATATGTGTGTCTGCATGTTGAGTGGGGAGCCAGTGTGGTGTGAATAATTCATGAGGTCGTAAAGATGACTTTGAGACAGAGGGAGTCTTCATTCGCCCCCATCTCTGATTCAGTTTCATCATCCCTTTGCCAAGCCTTCTATCATTGATGAGAAACAAGAGGCCACGTGGCTCAGTCAGGAATCCTCTAACAGAAAATCTCCTGGGCATGGTTACTAGAGAAAAGATGTGTCAAATTATTGACCCAATCATGTTTCACATACCACTGGTCCACTGGGAACTGTTTTCCCAACATACAGAAGTTACACTGAACTTTGGTGAAAAATATGGACAATCTGCCTTCATGAGCAGTCGAGCTTGATAACCATGAAATGCTCCTTAAACTATGATGACTGAAGTCCAAACGTGTGTGTTTGATTATTTGGTTTTAACATATGGGCGAATCTCATTCACAATGTATTTATTCTTCATTTGGGAATACTCTTTTTTTTGTGAGATTAAAAACCAGTTGGTGTATGTTATGTATTTGTCAGTACATTTTGTGTTCCTTATAATGTTCGCTGCATGAATCAAACAGCATCTGAAAGATTCAGTGCTGGAGCCTGCACCATGCCTCCCCATGGGCACTCAGAGCAAACCTCAGAAGACACTGTGACAAGGAATAGATCATTTTGAGAGAAGCTTGCAGAACCATGCTGTCACATCTTCTGATTGATAAGTAATCAAAGCAGAAGGTTGCTGGTAGAGGGAGCAGCAAGCAAAACCATTTAACATCAGTCTGTCAAAAAAGTAAGGGCAAAGATGAATAGGGTGCAGACAGCTGAAATGAACTGCCTTAGTTTGAATGTGAGATGTGATCAGTGTTAGTGTGGGACAGGTTATGATCTACCGATGCTACTGGATGACTAACATCAGCCAGTGCAGCGAGTCGTGTGCAGTGCATTTGCTTTGTTTCTGTGCTTGTGCTTCATGTGTTCAATTCTCTGTGTGATAGCTGGATGTACTGGACAGACTGGGAAGAAGATGAGGTCAATGACAGCATAGGGCGGATAGAAAAAGCCTGGATGGATGGATCCAACCGCCGCATTTTTGTCACCTCTAATATGCTGTGGCCCAATGGTCTGACACTGGACCACAGTACCAGCACTATGTACTGGTGTGATGCCTACTACGATCACATTGAGAAGATTCACCTGAATGGGACTGGAAGAATGGTATGTTATGCATCAATCACACAGAGTAGCTCCCACAAGTTGGAGGTGGAGGGTGGAGGGGCCTTATTTGCAGGAAGGGTCTTTGGTGTTATGCTTGTCAAATTGAGTTAGTCTACCTTTGAGATTTTAATAGAGGGCCAGAAGGTGGATTCAAATTTGTGATTGGAAGAATTTAGTTTAGTTTTTTGTTTGTTTGTTTTTTAACAGTCTTTTTTGGTTTGAACTTATTCTCTTATTTTATTAGAATACGAATAAGATTGTTCAGAAAGCAGTCAGTTATTTTCAGCTATATTGTTCCCATGTTAATCTATTAGTGAGTGAGGCTCAATTAACTGTGGATACAAATATCTATCTTCTGTGGTCACTCGTAAAGCTTTTCTGTACTTGCTTGTTATATTTCAGGTGTTACAGTGTTTATCTTCAAAGTGGTGTGATGATTGAAAACTGCTCCTCTCCCCGCAACAAGACCACCTTCCATCCCCAATTGCTCGTGTTGACTTTAGTTGTACTGGCATATCAAGCTAATTAATTATTTGCAAATGCTATTTAATCAATGCCAAGATTCTAGCAAACATTATTATAAGCAGACGGTTCTGTGTGAATAAATTTGTGCAGTGAAATTGAATCACATTCATCATATACTGTGATCAAATAATCTTTGAGCCTGTATTCAAACAGCTAGAACCCTGTTTGAGATGATTGATTTTTCTGTTGCTGATGATGTCTTTCTGTAGCCCTCCTAATCTTTTGCCTATACTGAATGTTTGCTTCGTGTTGCAGGTGGTGTACAGTGGAAAACAACTCAACCATCCATTTGGAATCTCTCATTATCGTAATTTCATCTTTTGGACGGAGTACATGAATGCATCGGTGTTCCAGCTGGACTTGTCCAACGGCGATGTCATTCTGTTGCGGAGTGAGAGACCACCACTATTTGGCCTGCGTGTCTATGATGCACAGAGTCAGCAAGGTTGGCTGCTTTCTCTTCATTTAGTCCTTATCCAGTGCCACTGAACTGTGGCTTCCCTAACAGAGAAAGTGGCTCTTTTGCACTGGAAATAGAACCTCCCCCTCCTGTGAATCCTCACATTTCTAGCCCCTATACTGCTTTTCTTAATGGAGAGCACTTTATATGATATATATGCCAGAAAGTTACATACATGCCTATTGGTCTCAAATTTCATGGTATAAACCAGCACATTGATCAGTAGTGACAGTAGCTTTCAAATCACTTTGGGCTCTACTTTATGAAGTTAAATAAGATGACCAAGATTTGGATGGCTTTGCTCCCCTCTGCAACAAATGATGATGGATTCATGCTGTTACACTGCTGAAAAGAACAGATAGCAGAGGCATCGAACATGGCTGTCAGCAGAGAGCGTCACTGGCTCTCGCAGGAGGTGTTTCCTTTGTTACAGAAATGTAGAAGCAGTGTTCAGACACACGGATCACACTCAGGGAATGTTGATGCTCTTGCTCTAAATGTGGAGAGCATTCCAGTGGTTTTAAAACTCATTGTATTTTCAAAATTATGACTTTCACATTACAACATTTCAGTTGTGTATTTGGATTAGAAAATTGGTTGGACGCTGTATGCACTGCCTTGCTCACACCATGCAGAGAATTTGCTGGACATTTCTCTTTTGTTCATGCCACTGAATAGATTAATTGGCTGTCCGGTACTCTGAGTATTACTGATTGGCTCTTACAAAACCCAAAGCTTTATCTCATTGGCTCAGGCACTGCCTTTGGGTTCTGTGTTAAATGAAAGTGACAAAGGTGTGTCGTGCCTTAACTTGATATGTGACTCTTTTTTCGATTGGAGAATGTCAGCTTTGTCCTGAAAGACAAATTATTCCTCTAAGAATGATAAAAATGTCAAATGTCTTTCACCCACAGTGTTCCCAATAATTCACTTGACGTATGCTTATAGATCTCATGGCATACACCTGGCATGTGTCGCTATGGCGGGGAATATGTTTTGTACCAATAAATTGATTTATTTTGCTGCGTTTAAAGTGATTGCAGAAACTCTGTACTTCCTTTCACAGATGGGTTAAAAAAAATGGGAAAAACAAGAAGAAGAATATGGAACTTAAACCGGGCTTAGAAAATGTCGTTTTAAATGACCAAGACACCTTGCTGTGTTTGGGATCTGTTTCTCCAGGTGACAATGCATGTAGTGTGAATTATGGAGGCTGTAGTACCCTCTGCCTTGCCGTCCCAGGAGGGAGAGTGTGTGCTTGCGCTGACAACCAGGTTCTGGAGAAGAACAATGTCACCTGTGCAGGTAGGCGGACATAATAATTCAGATAAAACAAGAGGCCTAAGATCATATTGTCCCAGTATAGTGTAATTCTGGCTGCATCCTATGGGACACATATCAAATAATAGCTTTATATTTTCAAATCTGCTAATAAACAAATAAATACAGGTGTGAAAGTATCCCAGTGGGTTTCCAGACATATAAGCCAAACCCCAGTAGTTACATTTGAGGTTATGAGACATTATTAACATCTTTCAGGTGCTATTATAGTTATGCCAATAATTCCCCTAAACACATTTTTCATAGAAGGCTCGTTATTAAAATGAAATTTTCTGCTTCTCACAGAATCTTCCAGCAGTAGTTTAGAGCCACAGAGATGTAAAAATGATGAGTTCCAGTGCCATAATCAGCGATGCATTCGGGCTCTGTGGAAGTGTGACGGAGACGACGACTGTCTGGATGGAAGTGACGAGGAGATCCAAAGCTGCTGTGAGGATCTCAGAATTAGTCTGCAGGCAACACACTGCATGCTAGCATTAAAAAAAAAAAAAAAAATGCACTGTCTGAACAGTCACTGTACACAGTTATGTGGCCAAGCAAGAAAAGCCTAAGCTTTTCAAGGGTAATTCCCTCTAGCTGTCAGCTTCTGTGTTCTTAAATGTCACTGACGTAGTGGTGTAAAGCATTCCCCCTCCTCCACGCTGCTGACTGTCCCTTTGCGTTTGTTGAAGTACATTCTTGCTTTTGCAAGTCAGTTGGATAAACACAGTGTTACATGGTTGAGTGCGGCTTAATATTTATCTTTTTCTTTATTTACTTATTTACTTATTGCTTGTCACAATATGTAAAAAGGATACAGAATCCATTTGACCAAAGAGCTGTTAAGATACATCCCACCCGATCACCTCCACTACCTTTGTGGTAGTCATGAACAGGGTCGTGTTACAGTATGCACAGAAAATTTCTCATTTATTTAATATGATTAATGAGTGTCAAGGCTTAACGAGTTAGTATTGTAATAGTGTAATTAATGTTAAATAACAATTTTGAAACGAATAAGAGAAGGTTGGTGTGTACGCCCACTGAATTTCTTTCTAAATCCGAAAGTGGCTTTAAATAAAACAAAAATCCAGGCACTAAAACCACACAAAAATACACTTAAGACTTCTGTACAAATGATATAGAGACTCCATTACTCTCAATTAAAGGACAAAACACCAAGGAGAAACATAAATTAGGTTCCTCACACACTGAAACAGTATCATGCCTTTTTATGGTTTTTAATGCAGCTTGTTGGTGTATCAGTATAAAATTAGTTGCATTCTGACCTTAATTAAGTCTCACTAAAAAGCTGCAGATAAACTGTAAAAATGAGAACTTCTTCCCCCCATAGGAAAGAGGACCTTTTATAATTTAAGTTCAGTATTAATAATATTAAAACCGAGACTTTGTGAAACATTCAGATATGTCCCAAGCCAGTTATACTGTAAAGGCTGTGGCCAGATCTATCTGCTGTGTTCTAAAGCCAATTAAAATCTGGTGTTTTCTTCAGTGAATTCGAGTTAGTGTAGCTGCACCGCTCGGCTTTATGATAGCTGTGCTTTCCACTGAGTGTGAGTAAAAGTTATACTTTATGAATTTATTTGAATTTTTCATGCACCTGTATTGCCAAAATCTGCTAAACCAGTTCTCAGGTTTCCTCATTTTACGTAGCCTTCCCTTCACCTTTTTGAAAGATTAAATAACAAAATAAAATCTCAAGGGTCAACAATTTAGCACTTGTTTAACCCTGTTCAAAGACCGTTCACATCAACAATTACTTTTTCTGTTTTAAATGACAAAGTCGCTCAAGGCAAGTCATCTTAGCTGTCACTCAATAACTGTAACTTCTTGACTTCTCAAAGAAAAAAAGTGCTAGTTCTTAAGTGTGTGTGCTCTCTGCAGTTTGTACTCTGCCAAAGATTGTTAATGAGATAAAATAAGGATCACTCTGTGACCATACTGTGGAACTGCAAGTAGACAGTGTTTCTTTAGTTCCAGAAGCTCCATCAGTGTTTCCCACGGTGCCAATTCCATCACGTCTGTCTCAGGAGTCAAACTGCTCAAGTTTAACTTCCTCATGTAATTAAGCCAAGTAGCTTGATTGTGTTGAAACGGAGCTCCAGTTTTTTCTATCAAGTACACTGTGAACATTTAGGATTTGTCAGATATATTAGAGATACCCTAAAAAAGGACATCGATCTATTTTTTTTTTTGTATTCATTTTATTTATTTTTTTACTTTCAGCTCTAGTTGATTTTTTCTCCGCACAGTCACTGTCTTACTTTTTGCTGTATGAACTCTTTGCAGACAACCACACTTGTCCCCTCGATCAGTTCAAATGCAGCAACAATCGCTGTATTCCCAAAAGATGGCTCTGTGATGGAACAAATGACTGCGGTAACAATGAGGATGAGTCTAACACCACATGCTCAGGTATGTGTGTCACTACTTTCATGTTGGTTTTACATTTTGGGTAGTTTGGGTTTGAGAGAGTAATTGAGAGAATAATTTGTCAATCATTTGCCATCTGTCAGCATTGGCTATCTGTGCTCACTGGCTAATTTTCAATCATTTCCCATTTCCTAAATGTCATTAATTCTATGAATGAATGCTGATGTGAAAATAGTGATTTCAGGAACACATAATGTGTTTATAACCCTAACTGTCTTTTGGGAGGTCGATGTTCTTTTTCAATCAATTTTGAACATTATCAAGCTATATAAACTTTAAGAATGAGAGCTCAAGCAGCTTTCTCATCTGCGCAGTACGCCATGAAACATTTTTCCCTGACATCTTTTGATAAAAATGTCCTCACTTCAAATGTGCTTTATTCTCTGAGACGTGAACATTGGTGTCAGGTGTTGTCAAGGCAGCCGTCACTTTAATATTTTGAGTCTCTGAAGGAACTGTGGTACAGTGCAATCAATCTCATTGTTTAAGAGTGTTCGAGTATCAAAGACTTGCAGCATCTATGAGGGGCAACTACGTATCTGTCAGGAACACTTACAGTATAGTGCATTGCTTCCCAGCTCGTCAGTCATACTTCTCAGGAGCTTTTTATCCTTAGAGGATCAATCAATGAGCATTAGCCAGAGGATGATGAATGTTCCCACGTTGGTGGATTGACATGCATATCCCACATCAGCAAGACATCAGTTGCGCGCTGTCATGTGCATGACCACCAGCATGTAACTGACGGGCCATCAAGCAACAACACGTTTTACGTGGCGGTCAGACCTTCCCGTCCTCAACCGTGCGAATGAGTGATAAACGGTTTGCACTGGCCTCACGCTGACATTTGGGTGATCTAGTGAACATTAGAGTTGTTGTGTACCTCCTACATTGACTTATGCAGGTGTGATTGAATTAAGTGGCCTCTTTCTTCTTACTCAGCCCAGCCCTGTCAAGCAGACCAGTTCTCCTGCCAGAACGGACGATGTATACCTCGAGGTTGGAGCTGTGATCGTGAGGATGACTGCGGGGATATGTCTGATGAAAAATCATGCAGTGAGTCACACGTGGCTTTTTTTCCAGATGCCATTCAAATGTCTCTGTGTGATGATTACATTTGTCTTGGCTCTGTTTAGTTAACACACAGCATAGACCAGCTTAATGATTCAGTTAAACACAAATAAGAGCATTTAGGGTAATCATCTATGGTTTACTTCTCACACTTAATAATAGCGAGACATTTTTACTCTGCCTAATAAACTCAGTCAGGAGTAACAGGGTTGTAAATTTATACTGCTGAATTTTCAGAACTCTACTAATGTGATAATGTGTATGATGTAATCCCCATTTATAGAACTAAACCAATGCTTCACCTATAATTGACAGGCAAAAGCTAAGCAGTACTCACTTCATAATTTGATGCATGTTCTTTTTTCATGTTACTTCTTTACAGCGCACCACAGGGGAGGGAAAAAACAAACAAAAACATAAGCACAGATATTTATTTCCATTTTATATAAATGTAGCAGTTGCCTTACTATAATAAAGTGACTCAAACAATGTGACAAGTAGGAAATAGATTTATGTAAAACAAGTCTAATTTATTAAACCAAAGCTAACACAGACCTGTGTAGCGTGAAAGTCTGCTATATCACCAAGGGAGGTAGTGTTTCCTGTGGAGGTTCAAAAAGAAAGAAAGACTGATGCAGGGCGGAAACAAGGAAAGCACAGGTGAACAGTGTAAGCCAGTTTCCTGCTGAGGTAGCGGATTTTGTTTTTGTCAGCTTCTTGCATAGCTCTGGGAATGGCAATGCCTGTCGGTGGTCCCCGTGTTCAGTCGCTTTAGTGCAGCTGCTTCCCAAAAGTAGCAGCTTAATGTCCATCAGCTTTGATTTGGAAAAACTGTTAAAGAGATCAGAAGGAACGTGTGTGTCGAATTTTTTGATTTTGATCTGCTAGTCGGTCCGTTTCTAATGGCAATTTGAGAACCCAATGAGAGAGGAACTTCAGAAAACATTTTCTAACTGTGTATTGAAATTCTGAAAATTCTTCAAAAAGATTATAGCTGCTTATGCATTTTAGCAACTTTTTGAATACTTGGTCTCTTCCAAATGCCTTGCTTTATTCAGTTGAGAGAGGAACTTAGTACTCAATTATTGATGTTGTGTTCTTTGGACCAAGACCTAGACATGTCCTCACAAATGGCAACAGCTTATTTGGGTGGTGCTTGGTAAGCTGCATACTTTCATACAGTAGCTCACTGTTCTCTAGTCATGTCTCAGTGGTATTATACAATCTGTCAACTTCAGTTAGTAAAAGTTGTACTCTGTGTTCTGGATTAATCCTAGAAAACATGAATGGGAACAAAAAAACCACACAGCATGCCATTATGGCCTGAGCTTTTTGAGTTCATTGAAGATGCAGTTAACCTTTTATTATACGAGGGGGAAGTGTGTCTGGAAGTGTAAAATTCATATGTTTTCATCGGTGTTGTTGAACTGGATGAATTTCCAGCATACATTTAAACGAAGAGGGTGAAGGTTTTAAGACTCGCTTTAATCACTACTTGTATTAAATCAGCCTTTAACAGTGATTGATGTTTGCCAAATGCTGCAATGTGCTGTATCGCCTCAGCTTCCCTTTGTGTGTCCTAAGCTGCTTCAATACGCAGTCACAAACAGCCAGGGTGTAAGCAGTAATTAAAGTTCATGCTCGGCTTCATTCAATCATAATCAAGCTGTGCAGCAAAACATATTCTCTCCCATACTGCTGTCTGAGCTTCCTCAGGCATTACTTCTCTGCAGGCACTGCACTGTGCAGCTCTGGCAGCTCACTTAGCTTCACTGGAGCTACTGTGGGTTTTGGAACACCTGAAGCTCAGTGGTGGTCGCCTTGGAGATTGATACTAATTTGGATTTTGTTTGTCAGTAGTTTAGTAGTTGTCACGCAGTGACTTCTATTGGGCTCTCTGTTCACTTGAAGCAGACATTATTTATGGATTCCGGTGTTTTATTTTTAACAACACTCACTGTTTACTTGAAACCTTCATTATTTATGCATGTTTGTTCTTCATTTTTAACGAATGTTAAATTCCAGCCAGTCATGTGCTGTCACTGAAACCTAACGTGTTTGAGGAAAATATCTTGTAGGATAGAAATATAATATGTCTCCTCTACAGTGCCTAAGGTATTCCAGTCAGCTGCAGCACACGCCAACAAATCATTTCAAATATAGACTCGTATTTTATACTGAAGTCAATAAAGCTTCGGGCATCCAGTATATACAGTATCTCAAAATCATAAACCAAACTGGTATCTGATGGGTATAAAAACGTTAACCCTGACAATGTCACAGTGTCATCGGTGCACAAAGTGCAGTAGTGTCTGTTTTACAGCATTGTATTTTCAACTGGTCGTGGTTTTTTTTTTTTTTTTTTTTTCCTAAGTGGATTGTCATGAACTTTAACATTTAACGTGCTACCTGAGGCCTGTAAAGTCTGAGATGCAGCTCTTCGATTTTTAGCTATTTCTCTGACCACTGGCGCAGGCTGATGTTGGGATCAATTCGCTAGGATGTCCACTACTGGGAAGATTGTGGCATCGTGTTAACACACACCTGAATGCTCCAGACGACCAAAACTTCTGCTTTGTTAGAGGTGGTCACACTTCCTGATGATCAGTTAATCAAGTGCATTTGATTAGCAGCACCTGGCTGCTAGTTATCCGCTTAGCTGCTATGGAAGCAGTAAAGGTACAGTATACTCAGTGTTTCACAGGACTGTACAGAGTCCTATGAAAACTTTCTTTTTCACTTAACTGCAGTTCTAATTTCTTTAATTACCCAATAAAACTGACAGCTATCATTTTGCAATCATTTTTGCATTTGATGGTTAGTCGGTTGTTGATGGCAGTTCAGTTGAAGTCTCACACACGAACACACCCACACACACACACACACACACACACACACACACACACACACTCCCACACTCCACCAAATATTCATCCAAATGAGACAAATGCAACTCTCTATGAATCTCTACTAAACTCTGGTAGAGATGGAGGAAGACTGCATCAAAGTATTGAGAGACACTGGCAACATCCTGCAGTCACATATGTGCTAACGTCATTGCAATAAAGATGGCCAATATACTTCTGTTTTTTATGAGTGGTAATTGTCAGTAAATATATTTCAACTCCATCTCACTCATTCATGTCAGGATAACTACAAATTTTTGACTTTAAAATTCAGCAAAATGTAGCTCTGATTTTGCTACAGTGTATGTATCTATGCATTTATGGAAAGGCATAATGTGAAAACAGCTTTTTGTCCCTTAGCAACAAGTCTGCTTTTAATTAGATGCAGCCTCAGACTTTGAGTGAGAGACTTGCCTCATTTTAAATTCAGAGAGCAGCTCCTGATGCTGATTTTAAACTTTCTTACTGAGAGAGTTCAACAGGTCCTTGTTAATGAACAAATTTGCTAGGATGAATTTGCACAATCCAGTAGGATTGTGTCAAACTCTGGTTCACCTCAGGGCTGTGTTCTGTCATCCATTCTTTTTATTATCTAACAGCTGGACCTTCAAGGTTCTGAGTGTGTCCGTCTTCCTGCTTTACCTGAATTTGTGAAATAGTGTGATGATAACTACTTGGAGCTAAATATTTCAAAAACACATTGACTTCAGATGCTGACACTGAGTATAAAGCCAGTGATAGTCATGGCATGGATGTCCAGACTGTGCAGTCTTACAAATATCTCCATCAACTCAAGTTTGAAGTGAACGCAGACTCCATTGTAGAACAGTGTCAACAGAGAATATATTTGCCAAGGTGACTGAACAATTTTAATGTTAATAAGGAACTTTAATGTAGTTTTTATTGTTCATTTAAAGTCTTTTAACATTTTCTTTTTAACTGCTGGTTTAGTGTTTTATCTATTAAGGGTAGAAACTCCCTCAGCAGCATTGTTACCACCTGCTCCAGAATCATGGGTTTAGGCAGAGAGATTTGTGCTCGCTCAACATCCTCAGCATCCTGACCGTGTTTTGTTACTATGGTTTGTTACTGCTACCTTGTACCCCGGTGCAGAACAGATAGATTCTTCAAATCAACAGGGGTCATTTAGATCACTTCTTCTATGATTGTAGACCCTTGTCCTTGTTATCCTATTGATTATTTTTATTTTTATTTTTTCTTTGACCACGTTGTTTGTTGATCTGTGTCTTGACACATAACAGCGTTTGTGATTAGCTTTAAAGACTAGGTTGTGTGAGTTTGATTGTGTGAGTAGGTTGTGTGGGTAAGCTGCAAATAAATTGCTCTTTTTTGGGGATTAATAGTTATCTGAATCGGAACCTGGAAAATTAATCAAAAGGATTTTCAATATTTTCAGTTTTCATCCGTGGGCACCTATAATACAGGTGAGATAAGATTTAACCTGATGGGTAAAATTTATATTGAAGATCATATCTTTTATAATACTTTGCTCAAGACTGAAATATTTTAGGACTACTGAATGAATTACCGTGTACAGTTGTCCATAATGTGGAAACTCTAGTTTTCCCACTTTTTTCCTAAGAACCAGAAAAAAAAAGGTTTTAATATTTTGCCTTTTTTTTTTTTTGTTAGATAATGTAAGTATTGTGGTCTAAAGAAACATGCTTCAGCAATTTTTTCAATGTTATTTAGGATGCAATATAATGATATTGTTTTGATTTTCCTAGGGATTTCTGGTAAAAATGCATTTTTAATTTCATAAACATTAAAATAGTTGGACAAAGGAAACACATCTTAACACAAAAACATTGTTTTAACAAATTATTTCTCATAGTCGACCCTTTTGATTAAACTGCATTCTGCACACCTAATAGTCATCTAAAGCTGGATCGTTTGACCACGTGGTACTACCAGTGATCATGCAAGGTATGGCAGAGGGCTGAAAGTGGCAGAAACACTGTTACTTAGAATTGTGGAAAGGGAGTCATGCTTAGTGCTATCAGGAGATAGGATGGAGGAGGGCCATAAAGTAGATCAGGAAGGTCAAAGCTCAGCATAGGACATACCACGTTTTGAGAAGGCTTGGTAGGGCCAAAATAATGATATATGAAGTGCATTATGGGTAAAAAGTAATGTGTAAGCTAGGGCTCTGAAGTTATGAGATTTGGTTTCCCTGCGACAAATTGCTATGCAGGACATCAGCCCGTGATAGGAATCATCGGCTCATCTTCACGGGCCTTCCGTGGTCTCAGCAGATTGAGGCAGCCCTGTTGCACTCTGTTTAAGAGAGGTCTCACCTTCCAGAGGGCATTATTATTTCTTCCTTTACAAGAGACATCAAGGTCATTTGTTAATGTGATGGACTACTTAATCTTGAAGAATCTGTCCTGAGTTATTCCATTGGCTATGAGACCCCAGTATATCTGGATCCTCGGGTTATCGAGTCATGCCGTGAACACAGATATACTGAACAATGTTTTCATTTTTATGGCTGATGAAGGAGAGATGATGGAGGGAGATGAACACCACCCTTTGCTCTGTGTGCTCTGACATTTTCTTCAAAAACCCGGTTGTCTATTTCCCACTCGGACTTCCGGTCTTGGTGGTTGTGGGCAGCGTTGTCCTTTTTTCATGTTTCATGTTAAAAACTATTTAAACCCAATTTCAACAGGGTAGAAATTGAACTGATAAATAAAAGAGTGGCAGGGTTTAATGAAGTTGCAGCAAATATATTATTAATTAGACCTCTCTTAAACAGAGTGCAGCAAGGTTACCTCAATCTGCCGAGATCATGGAAAGCCTGTGTAGATGAACAGATGATTCCCTTCACAGGCTGCTGTCCTGTATGGTAGCTTGTGCCAGGGAAACCAAATCCCACAACTTCAGATCTCTAGCTTACACAACATTTCTTATCATAACGGAGGGTGGGTGCCATCACTTTGTCCCTACTCAAGCTCCTCAAAAGCTGGTATTTCCTCTTTCAAGCTGTCACCTTCCTGCTGTAATGTCTGTATCTTTTCCATCTCATCACCTGAAAGCTCAAAGTCTGACTCCCCTTCCACATTGCTGAATGAAATCCTTTCTGCCTCTTTCAGCTCTCTAGGTTGAAAACGAGGGGTAGCAAGTCCTGGTGTCCACTACAAACGGCACAGAATAAAAGTTTTGATTTGAAAGGGTTAAAATTATTGTACCTTTCTGAAATCTTACTAAAAAAATTTAAGACTCTCACATTGGAGAAACAATTTGATTTTTAGCAACAGAAACATATCTGTAAAAAAAAAAAAAAATTATCACTTAATTTCCATTGTTGCCATAAAATGTGGAAACTACAATGCCTGCCATTATAAAAAAAACAAAGTTAATGTGTTTTGTTAACCACACCCCTACAAATGTGGCATCACTAGAAAGTCCAGGATGTCCTCTTGACAGTACAAAAGGAATCAAATAAATAAAGGGTGCTTGATGTACAGGTCTCAGACTCATGTGGACAAAAATGAATTGCTGGGTCTTAGGAGGATAACTCAAGCGAGCATAGTTGTCTAAAAGCCCTTGCAGACCTTTAAGTCATCTGCTTAAAATGCTGAGTTTACTGATTTTTTTTTTTTATTCATTTAACAGCGTTATAAGAAATGACTCGTTCAGTGAGACTATCTTCTTTGCACCAACAAATGCGATTACAGATTTGATTTTCTTTTTGTATTTTTATATCATTTTCAAAGTACTCTAGACAAAAAAAAAAAAAAAAAAAAAATACAGGAATAATGTGAGAATGTACTTTTTGCTTCTCTAATAAGGAGAATAAATCACATGAGGGCATAGAGTTGAGTTCAGGACATAGACCTCATGTTGGCAAAGAATATTACATGCTATTACATTTTCTAAACCACATTTGTGCATTTGTATAGCAAATATTTCTGTAACTTTAATTTGATTTGTATTTTATGTTTAACTGCAGCCTTTCCCACCTGTGAGCCCGTGACCCAGTTCAGCTGCTCCAATGGACGATGCATCAGTGTTGAATGGCATTGCGATTCAGGTGAGGGCAGGATCATTACAAGTTTCTTCAATAATAAATGTGCCTGTTATATCAGTCAACTGTGATGTTTATCTGTCATCGCAACTTTTATGAGTGTTTGTGCATGTATGTAGATGATGACTGTGGAGACGGCAGTGATGAAGTGGGCTGCATCCAGTCTTGCTCCAATACCCAGTTCCAATGCACGAATGGCCGCTGTATCCCAGACCACTGGGCTTGCGATGGTGACAATGACTGTGGTGACCTCAGTGATGAGAACTTAACCTGCAGAAGTGGATCTGCATGTAAGACTTGTCTGCATAAGTTATTAAAATCAGTGTAAAAGTTTTGAAATGGCTAGAGTAACACATCCCATTAAGCATTTGTTGAAATAGTTGTTAATCACGTTTTACAACAAGCAAGCAGT
Organism: Archocentrus centrarchus; assembly: GCF_007364275.1. Lineage (NCBI taxonomy): Eukaryota > Metazoa > Chordata > Actinopteri > Cichliformes > Cichlidae > Archocentrus > Archocentrus centrarchus. The sequence goes on from NC_044366.1 coordinate 10,098,772, forward strand.
GTTAACCCAATTTATTTGTAATACCCTGTTATAGATGAAGTCATCACAGAGGAGCTGTCTGGGACCACCTTTATGAGCAGTGAATTATATCTTTAGTATGCAAATGATTTTAGTTGCAATTCAAATCGACATTTAAATTTAGGTTTAATTACAGGTTTAAGAGTTAATCAGCTTGAGTCTGCTAACTTTGTTTTCATGCTCATGTGGAACTAAATCTTATCTGGTCTCTGTTCTGGGGAATTTTACCATCAGGAGTTGAATCATTTAATCTAATTACCACAGAAACCTTATGTAAGCTCCTAGAAAACTCACAGCTCACTTGCTTGTCACTAGAATGTGTATACTATTCATCAAACCATTTCCTGATGGGAACTGCAGGCTTCTCCTCCCCCTGTGTCTAAGTCTGCTTTTACCCTAGGGGGTTGAATTTGTCTTCGCTTTGCTTCTACTGTTTTTTTTTTCATTTAAGTATGAGGCCAGTTATTAATCCTATTCAAATCAACACATATACTGAATATACACAAATGTAAGCTTGGTCTAGTGGTGCACTGGTCAGTATGTCTGACCTGTGACTCAGGAGGTAGAGTGGGTCATCTACTAATCAGGAGGTCGGTGGTTCGATCCCCGGCTCTTCCACTGAGCATAATGACGTATCCCCCCCCCCCCCCCCCCCCCCCCCCCCCGATGCATCCATTGGAGCATGAGTGTGTGTGAATGTCAGATAAACAAAAGCTTTTAGGCATAGACAAAAGTGCTTCTATAAATATGTATGTGACTGGGGGAATGAGAATCTGAGTGCTCAGTCAGAGCAGAAAAGCACTATATAAGGACAAGTCCATAATTTCCACTATACAATAGAATTAATTATATTTTGCTTACATTTTTTAAAATGCATCATCAATTTTTCGGAGTGTGCTGACCTATTATAAATGCCAAATACCCTCCTTCCAATAATAAATAATTGTCAAGAAAGTATGTCTTTTAAAATAAAAGTTACCTACTATGTTTTTGCCTATGACAGTATGTTGTATATCTCCAAAGCATTCACTGTCAAATTAATTTTGTTTTAGTGTTGCCATCAGTGATTGAGTGCAGTGCGGAGGAATTCCACTGTGTCGCTGATGGAACTTGCATCCCAGAGCGTTGGAGTTGTGACGGAGATAAGGACTGTGAGGATGGGAGTGATGAGAAAGACTGTGAGGGCACCAAAAGGATGTGTGACCCCAAGGCAAAGTTCACCTGCAAAGATACAGGTACTGAATATAATACACCATTCAACAACACATAACAAAAAGCCTTGAGTAAAGTATGCAGATAACAGGTAGCTGCACGCAGAAAGATTCTTCCTTGTTGTGGTATTTAAAAGTTTTCAGTGAACAGTTCATGCAAACTGATGTCTCCTGGCTTTGAAATTTCTTCCAGAAGTTTTAGATGTCTGACTTCTTACACTTCATTAGTCAGCTGACATTGATGGTTTTGCTTGGACTGTGGCGCAGTATAAAATCAGATCCTGAGGCACAACAACTAAACTTAGCATGGATTTGAGTTGAGTAAGTAAATCTTGCATCATTTCCTTGAAACAAATGTGAGCTTAAATGACAGTGAAGTCCAGCATATGAGAGTGAGAGTAAGTAAGTCAGTCTACTATACACACACTATATTGCCAAAAGTATTCACCCACCCATTCAAATCATTGAATTCATGTGTCCTAATCACATCCATGGCCACAGGTGTATAAAACCAAGCACCTAGGCATGCAGACTGCTTCTACAAGCATTTATGAAAGAATGGGTCTCTCTCAGGAGCTCAGTGAATTCCACCATGTTACTGTGATAGGATACCACCTGTGCAACAAGTCCAGTTGTGAAATTTCCTCGCTTCTAAATATTCCACAGTCAACAGTTAGTGGTATTATAACAAAGTGGAAGTGATTGGGAATGACAGCAACTCAGCCACAAAGTGGTAGACCATGTAAAATGACAGAGTGGGGTCAGTGGATGCTGAGATGCATAGTGCACAGGGGTCACAGAGTCAGTAGCTACAGACTTCCAAACTTCATGTGGCCTTCAAATCAACTCATGAACAGTACATAGAGAGCTTCATAGAAGGTTTCGCAGTTGACAGGAGAACGGTACTTGTCTGACTGTATTGTTCCAAATGTAATGTTTGGTGAAGGGGGGTTATGGTGTGCAGTTGTTTTTCAGGAGCTGGGCTCGGCCCCTTAGTTCCAGTGAAATAAACTGTTCATGCTTCAGCATACCAAGACATTTTGGACAATTTCATGCTCCCAACTTGTTTTGGATTGGCCCCTTCCTGTTCCAATGTGCCAAACTGATGGCTGGACATTCTTCTTCAGGATTTTCTGGTAGAGAGAAGGATTTAGGTTTCCATGAATTACAGCAAGTCATCCACGTCCTGTAGCATTAAAGCAGCTCCAGACCATCACACTACCACCACCATGTTTGACTGCTGGTTTGATGTTCTTTATATGAAAGGCTTTGTTAGTTTTAATTAAGATATAACAGGACTCAAAACTTCCAGAAAGTTCAACTTTTGTCTCATCAGTCCACAGAATCTTTTCCCAAAACTCTTGGGGATCATCAACATGTTTTTTAGCATGTGAGATGAACCTTTGTGGGTGGGTTTTTCTCCTTGAGACTGTCCCATGGATGCCATTTTTGCCCAATGTCTTTCTTATTGTTAAATCATGAACTCTGACCTTAACTGAGGCAAGTGAGGCCTTTAGATGTGGTTCTGGGTTCTTTTGCGACCTCCAGGATGAGTTGTCAGTGCCTTCTTGGAGGAATTTTGGAAGTTCAGCAACTCCTCGGAAGGTTCCCCACAATTACAAGTTTTCTTCATTTGTGGATAATGGCTCTCACTGTGGTTTACTGGAGTTCATAAGCTTTAGAAATGGCTGTATAACTTTTTCCAGACTGATAGACATCAATGACTTTGTTTCCGAGCTGATTTGAGTGTTCTTTTAGCCTACTTCACTTTGTCAGACAGGTTCTATTTCTGAGTGCAGCTAATGAAATTGACCTCAGCTTTCCATAAAGATTTGATTAATCACAGTAAATTCATGATTTAACAACAGGATAGTTGCTGTTTTTTACATAGGGTAGGTTTAGATTTTTCTTTTTGCTTAATAAATGAAATAATTATTTAAAACTATATTTTGTATTTACTCAGCTTATCGTTATCTAATATAAAAATTTGTTTGATCTAAAACATAAGTGTGACAAATGTACAAAAAACTAAGAAATCAGGAAGGAACCTAATATTTTTATATTTTTTATATAATGTATTATATTAAATAATATTAATATATCATATAAAATTTTGTGTGTATATATATATATATATATATATATATATATATATATATATATATATATATATAAAGAAAATAACCTGCAGTTAAACAAAACAAAACTGCAGGCCTGTTAAAAAAATTAAAACTAAAACAAGCAAACAAAAGACTTACATTTTTTGGCCTTATATAATATTTATCAGTCACAGTGAATCAATATTTTCTCATACTAAACTGAAGATAATTGACACTGCTGTGTTGCTTGGCTCTTAATTATTACATTAACACACTTTTATAACTTTAGATGCTGTGAAGTTTGCATCTACACCAATCAGAAGAAACTTAAAATACCAAGTTTAAACAGTCCATGCAGCCCAACCGAGCGTCTTCTTGCATTAAGCGTAAGAAGGTCAGAAAAAAAAATCCGTTCTTTTCTGTCTTTAGTCCTAGAACTTTCCACTTATCACTAAACGCTTTTCTTTTTCATTTTTACTGCATGGTGACAGGTTGGCTAGACCACACACTTATTATTCTCTCTAATTCTGCTGTGTCAGATCTCTGTTCACTCATGCAGTTTGTTCTGTCCTTCTCTGAAGAACACAGTGCCCTCTCTGGAAATATTCAAAAAAGGGTTTCTAAAAAAGCTCGTTTTAGCAGTTCTGATGGATTAAGGAGAGGAAGAGATGTGTTACCTCACTGGATGGACATGCTTTCAAATAAAGAGGATAATCTAAAGCTTTTACACAATATAACAACAACATCTAGTATAGCAATAATTTAAGCAAGCTATGAAGTCAAGCTCAAGTACAATCTCAGTGCCCGTTCGTATCAGCTGCTTCCTCAGTTTATATTCTTTATGCATCAAAGTGCCAAATCTAATATGCGCTGCACTTTTAAAGTTATTTAAGCTTGCTTACTGTTGCTGCACATCTGCAGATCAATTTACAACCAATCTTCCCAGCCTTTCCTTTCCTTTCAGGGAATTGTGCTCTCTTTTTTTTTTTTTAATTTACACTCACATTTGGACACCTTATGTCATCTATGTGTGAGTCTAAAAAGCAAAGGAGGTCCCAGAACACAGAACACAGCCATACCGCCAAATAGTTTGTTACCGTAATGGAATGACACTCTTCTCTTGACTATGGTGCTGACTATTAATACTACATATTAATAAGTAATGCTATCAGTACAAGAACAGTCATTTATCCAGAAAGGCTTTTTTTCTTTTTTTTTTTTGCATGAGTCGTCTAATCTCGTGCCTTTAAATGCATTGTATTTGATAAGGTATTCAATCACAGGGAGGAGATTCAGCGAAGTCTAAATGGGGGGAATGATTTATTCTGAATTTGAAACTTTTAGTCTGAGACAGTTTAATGAGGAAATTCTCGAGCCAAATAGTGCAAGAATAAATCTGGGTTACAATGACTACTGTACTAAGCAGTCAGGCGAATCTAAGAGTTACTCATTTATATGGAAGTTCATATAGTCTGTGCTTTTACCTAATTGTATGGAACTTTACATTTGCATTACATTTTACTAGTATTTATTACACTAAACATGCTTCTGATATATATCAATAGATATAACTCAACAAATAAAATGTGGCACAGTATTACCCTTTAATGTGTGCAAGCTTTTGAGTTAGAAATCAAAATCATGTAGAAGATACCAGCAAATATGAAGATCTTTATACAAATAGCAGTCTAATTGGTGAGAAATATTAAAATATACACAGATTACACACAAAAACCACTTTAAATGCACTCATCTATTATTTAAAAATGTATTTGCAGCCATACTCAGAGGATGGACCATCTTAAGAAATAAAAGTAGCCATCTCCACGGGAAAATCATCTGTGGATATGCTACAGTTTTGTTGAATTAAAGATGAAACGTTTTGATATTTTAGTAAGCATTTTTATATTCGAAAAGAACATAAAACATGTATTTCACACTCAAAATAATAAGCAACAGCTATGTTTAAGAAATCCACTCTTTTTCCCTTTCGTGCCTCCCACTCCCCGAAAATCTGTTTTCAGGATCTGTGGAAAAATGCAAAACAGATCTGTGGGATCTGTTTTGTTTTTCCATCTTTTCCATCCTTGATTCATCCTCTGCTTTCTGCACATAGACACGTTAATAAATGCATCAGGTTGAGACCGTGGGATTTTCTTGCTGTGTCGTTCAAGGTGAAATTGTCAGGATCGGGACTGGTTAATTCAATTACACAAATGATTAACCTCCTTGTCCATGTGCATTACCACAAAAACAGCACAACACAGCATCTGTGCCCCGAGTGTCATGCATATTTTACGCATGGAGAAGCATTCGTTTTTATTTTTGTAACTATGGTAGCATTAAATGAGGCATTTAGAATATGATGGGTTAAATCAACAGTGTCATGTGAGTGCATTTTCATTTGAGAGCTTAGTGCGATGAAGCCAAACATACGCATGGACACACCTGAACACACCTAAGAGCTACCAGCATTAAGCAGTCGTGTCACCATCCCACGTCAGTTTGCACTGATCTGGCACCAAACACAGCCAGTGGGATCTACACTTTCTGTGCTGTGTTTTGATTGGGGGGGGGGGGGGGGGGGGGGGTGATCACATTCAAATAGAGATACAGGCTCCAAGTGAGAAAATGAAAGAAAATAAAAAGCATGCTGATACATCCCAGTGTCTCTATTGTTTTCCCTCCCCCACTATCCCACACTCCCTCAGTAGTTTACACCTACCACTTTCCTGCCCTCAATGAGGAATTTACCAATTACACTGTACTGCACAGCATAAGAAATATTGATTGTATGTGGACTTTTTTCATCACTTTGAATGCAGAACTGAGAAGCAGTCCCTCTGGGAATAATACTTGGCATGCGTATTTTAAGGATACAATAAAAGAGCTGCGGTATTAAATATCCAGCTCATCCTAAATGTATTAGTCAGCAGGGACGTTTTCATTTTTTGAGTCCTATATAATATTTAAGTCTTATGAATACTGAGATTAAATTGCTTAGTCCTCAAATGTTCATGTGCTTGAAAACATTTAAAAATATCTGTTTGTATTTGCTTGTCTCCTGCAGGCAAGTGCATCACAAAGAGCTGGGTGTGTGATGGGGACATTGACTGCGAGGACCGCTCAGATGAAGAGTCATGTGAGTCAGCTGTCTGTAAGCCACCTAAATACCCCTGTGCCAACGACAGCGCTGTCTGCCTCACGCCTGACAAGATCTGCAACGGCAAAGTAGACTGTGCGGATCGCTCAGATGAAGGACTCATCTGTGGTAATATTGTCTTGTCTTACAGTCTGTCTACTCAGATATTTCAGTATTTGGGCAAAAGAAAATTACGAAGTCATAAATAATTACTAAAATCTCATCTAATTTCACAACAGTGGATCAACCAATTGATCTGCTCTTTGACGCATGCTTTTGAAATTTATGTTCTGAAAAGCTTCCAGTCTACATTCAAATTCATCACAAAGCAAAGCAAAGCCATCTAGCTTATACAGTTCTTCTATTCTGTGCATTGTCACGCTGGAAAAAAGAGAATATTTTATCAACTGCTGTCACAAACTTGGTAACAGTTTTTGTAAAAAAAATACTGTTTTCCTTCAAAGGAGGTTTCCAAAAACAGCCCTTTTGTTGTGGACAACTAATGTGGACAGCTTATCAAACACTAAGTCAGAAAAAAAGGTTGGAAAAAGTTTTTGGAGTAGTTGAGTCATACCAGTGTCAACCGATTCTGACAAGTTACGCAGCAGATAATTAGACATATGACAAAACTTGTCAACAGTGAGATCCAAGCTGACTGTAACGGCTGTTCTTCACGAGGAACATTTACACCCACCTTTCAAGCCCACAAGAGAGTGTTTTATATAAGATTCACTTTAAATGGGAAGACTGAGAAGAAAGTGTCAAAAATAATTTAAATGATGAACTTTAAAAAGGATAGATTAATGAAAACCTGATCTGGTATCACCAGTTTAAGACCGAATAAAGACAACAAATACAGCAAGTCTTTGTTTAAATGCAACACTTTAACTTAATTCACAATGTATCGCCTTAAAAAAGTGAAAATGATGAAGCATGTGTTCCACTTTTCAAAGTGGAAGACAGTGTTCTCTGCTGAAGCACCTCACAGAACATGTGCAAACTCTCACTTTAATTTTTGTCTTATATCTTGTGATGTTGAAATCTCCCAGTGGAGCGCTTCTGTGTCGTCTCAGCCCTTCAGCTTCTGTAGCTTAGAGCCCAGCAAATGACTGGTATCTGTTGTCTGAGAGACCAAAGGGACAGAATATGAGAAAAACTCTTTCCTCCCGGTGATGGCAAATGTGGAAGTGTTTGTCCAACAGCCTTCAGATGAAAGAGATAATCTCATGTGACTAGCCATTGCCATCTAATCTCTTAAAGTGAGCAGTGTAAACACAAAGGTTCATTTTCAAGAGCATCACTAGCCAAGCCTCATGGGGGTCTTACAGGACCTTCAAGTGTTATTGTAGCTAAAAAGAGGTCTTCTGGCTCCTCATAGACAATTAGGCTGTGTTCAGATGGGACCTTAGGGGTCAGATTGAGTTGCATCACCTCAGTAGGATTCACACTCTCCATTTAGCAATGATGACCACTTTGCCCGTTTTCCCCTTATGTTGAGAAAGTCTAGTTCTTGAAAAGGGAAGCTTAATCACAGTGGGGAAATAAAAGAGGCCAGGTCGGTTTCATTTTCACCAATATTCTCCAACTTGACCTTGTAAACATGAACTTTATCTTTATACCAAGATGAGGAGCATAAAGTTCAGACATGTATTTTTATATAACTTCTGAAAAGAAGTGTACATGATGTCTTTTCCTGTTTTGCTTTGAATGCAAATAAAAGCCACTCTTCTTCTTGTGAATCCGCACCACCTGCTGTTTATGAGCTTGGTCATTACACACCACCTTTATGCTTATGATCTCTGCAGTAGCTCCGATTTGAAACATAAAACCGTTTGGGTTCATTCTCACTGATGGCAAGTTTTTTTTTTGTTCTGTTAGACATCTAGATACCATCGCTGTACACCGCCAACACACACATATATTTTTGAAGCCTTCTTTTAAATCTTCCTGCATCATTCTGTCTCTGTGTAGTTTCTAAGATGTTGTGACCTTTCTTTTCCTCAGATTTGTGCCTTGTAGCCAGAGGGGGCTGCAGCCACCAGTGCACTGTGGCACCAGGGAAAGGAGTTGTGTGTTCTTGTCCCCCTGGGCTTCACCTGGACTCCAGCAACAAGACGTGTGAGGTGGTAGACTACTGCAGCCGTCACCTGAAGTGCAGCCAAGTGTGTGAGCAGTACAAGACCACAGTGAAGTGCTCCTGTTATCCAGGATGGATGCTCGACTCAGACGGCGACAGCTGTCACAGCACAGGTAACAGACCCTAGCTTTTTAATGTTTGTTTGAGTGATACTGCTGGCTACCGTGAACGTGCACTACTGTGGGCCTGTGGCTGCAGTAATAATACATTTTGTCCTTGGGCATGCTGTACCTGTACAATATTTGATACTGAGTCCAAGCCTCTTCTGCAGTGACAGTGAGTAATTGAAAAATGTGAGTTTTAATTATAAAGTAACTTATTATTGATTTATTCTATAGACAATAGAAGCTGAAAATATGAAAACATAATGGGAAGGTCCTTGTGTTAGTGTCTCTAACTGGTAGAAAAAAGTGTAGAGGTAGTCTGAAGAAGAGTAATAGATGGTGATTTAGAGTATCTATCTGTTCAAATCCAATCAGATCTGAAGAGGCACCATTGCAATGAGAACTGTCTGTTTCAATCTCCACTGATGCTGAGTGAGGAAAGCATGCTCTTCCTTCTCAAACCAGCTTTGTTCCTTCATTCAGCTCTGCGCATATTCACCGCAGGCCTAATATCATATAAACACACATGTTTAACCAGAGTAGTATCACATAATAAATTCTGACTTTCTTCTAATGTGATTGCTGTGACTCACTAATCCATTTGATTATACCGCTTTGAAGCGTTTGCGATACAATAGTTACACACATGCTCTCGGACTGTCACATTCAGATTTATGGACCTCATTGTGATTACTCGCTTCTCTCTTTCAGTCCAAGATTGATGGCAGTTGCAGCTCTAATCTTACATTAGCGCAGGAAAATACACAATTTTCTCTGGAAGCTGATCTGAATTGTACAGCTTCGTCATAAATCACATTTTGCATGCAAACACAAGCATTCCACCTTAATGTTGAAAAAAGCGTTATTGGATTCTTTGTGAAGTCCAGAGCACACGTCTTTTCTTCCTTTTCCTTTTCACAGCTCAGTAATAAATGGATCGTTGGGGGGAAAAAAAAAAAAAGAAGCTACAATTACAAGTCTTCTGCAGAAGTTTGGCTAGTTTGGTTACAGCACCCAAATACGACATTGAGGCAAGGACACAGATTTAATTACATTTGTGTGCAAACAGCCCCATTCCCTAAAGTGTGATTTAGCATAAAGTGCTGTGAAGATAAGACTTGCACAAGTTTTTGAAATACTTCTATGTGTAGTTTGTGCACAAGTGTCCATGTGTGGCAGATTTTTTATGTTTTAGTTGTACACTTCTCAGGAGACGAGCTGCACTGGAGGCAGAAATAATCTTACTGTGTGAGCTAAGCCTCAGTGGGCGAGGCCTGAGAAGTTCAGTATGGAGTGCTGTTCACCAGCTTTACGACTTGTCACTAGATTTAGACACTTCTATGAAATTTATTTCTCAAAAGACACTGCTTACAAATGTATCTACTTTTGTCAGAAAATGGGAAAACGCAGCATGTTGATTCCCAAAGTATTCGGGAACAAATTTGTTTGGCTCTAACCGATGCATATAAATGTGCACCACATTACGGTATAAGCCACTGAGAAATGTTTAAAAGCATATCATCTGCACAGTGTACTGAGCTCAGTAGAAGCTGAGTAAATATTGAAGCAAATTAAGCTTAATTGTTGTAATTACTATGCAAATTTTAAAGTTACAAAAAGCAGTTGTCATTGATAAGACTAACACTGATTTCCTATTATGGCATATCAAAATGTTTTCTATTAGGAAAAAGAAAGCTGATGATATCTAAGATTCTAGTATCTGTGGGTCCTCATAGAGATGTGTAGGTCAAAGCTGGTATACAGTAAAATTTACTCAGTAGACCTGTTAGAAAACCACACAAACATTTTGACTGCCTACAACGTTCACTGGTATTATGTCATCATCCCTTCTCTTATTAAGAAGCTTATTGCTATTTTATTTCATTTGAAGCTAGCTAGTTGCAATTATCAGAAGAGTTGACATTAAGTTTAAAGATGGAAAGGGAATCAGACATTTCTAATTTTAGGCAAAGAATGTGAAGCACACTGATTTCACTCACATAACAAAATGCATACACAGTAATGGTGGGCCAGTAGGCAAGCTATCGAGTAATAATTTTAATATTTGCTACATAAGATCATTTTGATCCTTTGGTATCAAGACTCATTTCAATAGTAAAAGCTAGCATTACATGTTTTCTTTGATCTTTTTCTACCAAAGAGTTTAATCAACTGATTTATACAGTAAAACAACAATGCTGATCACCTTAAAACACTTTCATTTATTCATCCGTCTATCTTCTTATGCTTATCCAGTTCAGGTTCTGGTGGTGGTGGTGGTGGTGGTGGTGGTGGGATGGGGGTGGAGGTCACCTGGAGAACACCCTGCTGGGCATGTTGCCAGTCTGTTGCAGGGCTTAAAAGAAATATTTATTGAAAAATAAACTTTTGGTTTGAGAGAGAGAATTTGCTTCATGCTCAGTGTGAGCACACCATTAAGCCTTAGCTGGTAGTGTAGGGTGAAGGATTACAGGAGAGATGAGCAAGGACCCAAAAAGGTCAACAGTGACGTACATATATGCATTTATGTGTGCATAGACTACGAGGAATGCCGGTATTTTCACACTTTGTTTTTGATTTTACAAAAAAGTTCAGACCCTGTGGTTCTTAAAACAGATTTACTATGGCCATGGTTGATTTTAATTTTCATGGTAGTTGTTTTTTTTTATGTATTTGATTATTTGTTTTGTTTTATATTTGAAAATAATGATCTTAAAAATGTGCTAAATCTCTCATTGTGGTCATTGATACATCACAGTTCTAATCTTGTTGAAAAAGATGGTAGCCACAGTGTTAAAACACTTTCTTATGATGTACACTACATGATGTCCTGGATTGTGAATTCACTCCTTCATTAGATCCCTTTGAGGCTTTCATCATTTTCTCAATCCGGCATGAGATAAGACGAATAGACCTTCACAAACGAGACTACAGCCTGCTGGTGCCAGGACTGAGGAACACCATCGCATTAGACTTTCACTTTAACCACAGCCTCCTTTACTGGACAGATGTGGTGGAAGATAAGATCTACAGGGGAAGGCTCTCTGAGACTGGAGGTATGCTCACACACACACACACACACACACACACACACACACACACCTACATACACACACACACACACACACACACACACACACACATACATACACACCTACATACACACACCCATGTCTTGCTCATTTTTCCTCCAAGGCCCTGACAATGATATTGTTCTGTTTAATCCTGCTGCCTTTCCACATATTCATTTCTGATACAGTGGGTTGATATCGTCTCTCCTTAAAAGTTATCTCAGGTCGACCAAAGTTTGAAATTCTGCAGAAGTCTAAAGCTTTTGTGGTACAGAGTCTCCCTCTCATAAAATGATGAATCAGAGCTTCTCATTTGCTCTTTATTTCTGTGGGTGGCAGTACATTCACTGAGTTCCCTTGCCTTTACTTCCCTCTGTGGAGCAGTAGATATCACCTCTGTAGCTATTCCACCCTTTTGTGAGACACCCACAAAAGCTCATCCATCTGAGAATAGTTGTAAACAGCTGGATTATAAATATAGGAAAACCCATTTACCATGCTTAATGGAACCCTGTAGAAGGCAATCCCTTTTTTTTTATTAAAGAGCTTCCCTTAAGATATTTTTTTTTTGAGTTTCTTTGTTTTGAGTGTTTTCCTGAGGACTGTACCAACCACTGCTTTCTACTGACTGTAGTTTTTGTCAGTGCAATAAATGCTGTTTTCACACAGGTCTAAGGATTGCCTGAAATTGCTCAGATATAGCAAACACTGTGAGATTATCTTGGTTTAGGGAAGGTGCAGTACCAGGGTAGAACATGTAGCCACTAGGGCCCAGGGTGGCCACTCACAAAATGAGGATTACCTTGACACTTACGTGGTCCATTCTTACATGGACTCAATCAGACATTACACTGACTTTGTATGAAGGAATTAGCAGGGTTAAGTCTGTTTAATGTCCATTCTGACTTATTGAGACGTTTGCCTTCCGGCATGAAGTTCAGCAGTGTAGTGTTAAGAAAAGTTCAGGGCTGAATGAATGTGAAAAACAGGCTTTAGTCATGCAATTGTGTTGCCAATGTTGTTTCAGGGGTAACAGGAATTGAGGTGGTTGTGCAGCATGGCCTGGCCACTCCGGAGGGTCTGGCTGTGGACTGGATCACAGGGAAACTGTACTGGATTGACAGCAATCTGGACCAGATCGAGGTGGCCAAGCTTAATGGAGAAATGCGTGCTACACTAATAGCTGGAGGCATGGAGCATCCACGGGCCATCGCGCTTGACCCGGGACAGGGGTATGATCTGCACTAACTCCCTCATTTACAGACTCCTGGTTCCTCTGTTTTCCATCAGGCACCAAAATTATCAGAATAAAGTAAAGCACAACCTCCTTTTCACTCCTGCATCTGCCTCTGTGTATGAACATGTCTGCTGTCTTGAGGTTCATTAAAGCAGCAGTTATAGAATCCATTCTATAGTGCTTCGCTCTTTATTCCAGTAATAACAACTGATGTACCTAATACCCCCAGCCACTTCTCTGGCTTTATATGCTTTACTGCCCATTCTCTCTTGATCTTCAAGAATGTTTTTCTCTAAAACACTGGAACCAACCAAGAGTTCTGAAAAAAATGCTTTATTCTTATTTGAATCATTCCCCTCTGGGCCCAGTTTTTAAATCATGCTGCTGTTTATCCTGCTGAGATGCATGGAGAGAGTATTTGCAGAATAATCTGTGGCTTTGAAATGGCTGACTTTCCTTTGCCCTACAGTCAGCAAGCAAGTCTGCAAAGGCAGAGTAATAGGTCTAACTCATTATTAGCCAGTGATGCTACACATCTGGAAACCTTGCATGTTGCTGCCTAAAGAGAGAGAACTGCAATGAACAAAGGAGGAGTTATTTATATTAAGCCTGAAATGCACGGGGCATTGTTTATAGGTTGTAGGCAAGGTTAGGTATAGTGCCTAATATGTTAAATATTTGTCACAGTTGAAATAATGTTGCTAATATATGCATTAAAATTTTCTATTTCATATATTACATTTTCCCAGAAGTTGATTTTAGTCACTGGCAAATAGGTGCTTTTTTATTCCTACTTCTTTGCATGCTGTTAAATGTACAGCTGCATCCACATGCTTTATTCATTAAAATAAATAAATAAGCAATAGGATAATAGGAAAAGGATTACAAGTCAGTAGAATCATGCTCCTACTGTTACTGTTTTTACCGTTGAATTTTCTTTATTGTCTTTCCATTAAAATTTTAACACATATCATGCAAGTAAGGATGGTTGCTTAAAAAAGGATGCTTTAAGCTGGATGAAATTCATTTGTAAGAACAGATATTGGGAAAAACAAACAAACAAACAAACAAAAACAAAAAAAATATGTACAGGGGTTGGACAATGAAACTGAAACACCTGGTTTTAGACCACAATAATTTATTAGTATGGTGTAGGGCCTCCTTTTGCGGCCAATACAGCGTCAATTCGTCTTGGGAATGACATATACAAGTCCTGCACAGTGGTCAGAGGGATTTTAAGCCATTCTTCTTGCAGGATGGTGGCCAGGTCACGACGTGATGCTGGTGGAGGAAAACATTTCCTCACTCGTTCCTCCAAAACACCCTAAAGTGGCTCAATAATATTTAGATCTGGTGACTGTGCAGGCCATGGGAGATGTTCAACTTCACTTTCATGTTCATCAAACCAATCTTTCACCAGTCTTGCTGTGTGTATTGGTGCATTGTCATCCTGATACACGGCACCGCCTTCAGGATACAATGTTTGAACCATTGGATGCACATGGTCCTCCAGAATGGTTCGATAGTCCTTGGCAGTGACACGCCCATCTAGCACAAGTATTGGGCCAAGGGAATGCCATGATATGGCAGCCCAAACCATCACTGGTCCACCCCCATGCTTCACTCTGGGCATGCAACAGTCTGGGTGGTACGCTTCTTTGGGGCTTCTCCACACTGTAACTCTCCCGGATGTGGGGAAAACAGTAAAGGTGGACTCATCAGAGAACAATACATGTTTCACACTGTCCACAGCCCAAGATTTGCGCTCCTTGCACCATTGAAACTGACGTTTGGCATTGGCACGAGTGACCAAAGGTTTGGCCATAGCAGCCCGGCCGTGTATATTGACCCCGTGGAGCTCCCGACGGACAGTTTTGGTGGAAACAGGAGAGTTGAGGTGCACATTTAATTCTGCCGTGATTTGGGCAGCCGTGGTTTTATGTTTTTTGGATACAATCCGGGTTAGCACCCGAACATCCCTTTCAGACAGCTTCCTCTTGCGTCCACAGTTAATCCTGTTGGATGTGGTTCGTCCTTCTTGGTGGTATGCTGACATTACCCTGGATACCGTGTCTCTTGATACATCACAAAGACTTGCTGTCTTGGTCACAGATGCGCCAGCAAGACGTGCACCAACAATTTGTCCTCTTTTGAACTCTGGTATGTCACCCATAATGTTGTGTGCATTGCAATATTTTGAGCAAAACTGTGCTCTTACCCTGCTAATTGAACCTTCACACACACTCTTACTGGTGCAATGTGCAATTAATGAAGATTGGCCACCAGGCTGGTCCAATTTAGCCATGAAACCTCCCACACTAAAATGACAGGTGTTTCAGTTTCATTGTCCAACCCCTGTATCGATGCATAGTGTATCTACCCGGTGGAAAAGAGTTGGATTTGAAAATCAGACAGGTCTATTAGCCCTGTATCCAAGCATAAATGCCCAACACAACCTTGATCTTGTTTGTGTGCTTAGTTTTTGAATTGCAGATTTGTACAGTTTGGGTCATAAGTTTTCATATGCTCATAATAGCCATGAATGCCATTCTGATTTTGGGCTTTTTTTTTTTTTCCCAGGGTGGAATGATTGTACAGGAAACATTGTTAATGACTTTAGGAAACAAGAATTGGTGTTTGAATTTATTTAGGATTTTTCTAATCCACGCAAGGAATTATAAATACAAAATGTATTACAGTAATCCCTCACTTATCGCGGGTGTTACATTCCAGGACCACCTGCGATAAGTGAAAATCCGCGAAGTAGGGACACTATATTTATTTTAAGATTTATACATTATTTTAGTAGTTATACACTATTTTAAGTTTTTATAAACCCTCCCCACACACTTATACACCAAATATATACATTACTGTACAACACGTACTACGCATGTGAAGAACGAGTACCGCAAAAACCCGCGAAACAGCGAAAATACCGCAATAAATATTTTACACTAATATTGATTGAAAACCCGCGAAACAGCGAGCCCGCGAAAAGCGAACGAAGTAGCGAGGGATTACTGTATTCAGGAATATTTTTTATTCTTGAATACAGTAGTCGGGAATAATAGTCTGTATGTATAATTTATTAAAATTATACATACAGGCTCAAATATATACATACAGCTCCACTAATATTTGATTAAATGTCTCTTAGCGAGTTGCACCTCAACCATACACTTGTGGTAGCCATCAACCACCTTCTGGCATAACTCCCTTCAGCAGAATTGGTAAGTCAATTTAAATTTGTTGGTTTCCTGGCACAGACATGGCTTTTAAGCATAGTCTACAAAATTTCTATAGGGTTGAGGTCGGAGCTTTGGGGAGGCCATTCCAGATGCTAAATGTTAGCCTGCTTTATCCATTCCAAAACCAATTTTGATGTATTTTGGGGATTATTGTTTTGTTGGAACGCCCAATTATGTCCCAAGTTTCAACTGTCTAGATGTTGATTTAAGGGGAAGTTGAAGAATTTGGATGTTGTCCTCCTTTTTCGTCATTACATCCGTTTTGTGCAATGTACCAGTACCACTGGTAGCAAATCAGCCCCAGAGCATGATGCTACCATCACCATGCTTGACAGTTGGTACAATGTTCATACATTTGAAAACTTCACTTCTACTCCTCCAAACATATGCATGCTATACAATCATTTCACCCTGGAAAAAGAACACTTCAAAGAAATCATTAAAAGCTTAAATTACCACGACATGAGATGACATTCATGCCCTGTGTATGTAAACTTCTGATCATAACTATCTACGCAGTAAATATATGTGTATTTACAGCACAGTATTCTTTCTCACATAAGTTTTCAATATAGTCATTCACACTTGAAGCACTGCCCCCCCACCCACAGCCACACCCCACTCCCACCCCGACCAACGTACGTGACTCCACAATTTACCCACTGACAAGTTTTTGACATTGTTTGACATTAAAAAGTATTTAAGACATGTTAAAAACAACACTATTAGTTACTTTTTCAGAAATTAGGTATATTTGTAACCACTGCGATGCAGGAAATATAGTTAATTTTACACTTTCTCTATCTACAGAATACGTCATCAGCAAATTAAGCACAACATTAAATCAATTTTTCTCTGCTGATGGTGTGTTGCTAGTAGCTCACATAAGGTGCTTTCGTTGGCTTAATGCATCTCAGAACTAACCAGGAGTTGTATATTTTGGCCAGTGCTTTTAAGATTAGAGCAAAACCCAGACATTCCAAAAATCAATTTAACACTCTTAAGAAATGAGTAATCTGCTCATGCACTCCCCCTTTAGTACTCTTTCACATTTGGGAGGATGACTACAGTACATTTCGTGGTTGTGCAGAGTAGGATTAATGGGTGCTTTTGGTGCCTAAAGGCGCATTTCCATTACAGGGCAATAATTCTAATCTAATTACTCAAATCCACTCAAAGTAGAGGGTCATTGATCAGGGAGGCCTTATCAAGTGAATAAGGCTATTGATCTGGACAAGGATATTTCTTCCTAACACAGTTTCGTTGTCGTCGGTATGTGATTTAAGCTTGAGGACCCATTTTCCCCTCAGTTCTGGATGACTTTGTGGACCAACGTGGGATAGCATTGATGTTTGCTGTGTTGGAGTCGGACTCAGTGTAGTGTCCTGGTCACATCAATAATGGTGTTCATTTTCAGGCCTCATTGAGCTGTGAAAAGTCATAATAAAACAGATGGCCTCCCATTTCCAGGCCTGTCACAGATGTTGAGGGTTGCACTGGATCGCTGGTGCTGTTCTTGGACAATCATCACTGTCACTGTTGGTGTTAATACACACAGTTACAGCATCATTTTATCATGTGCAATTACGATCTTTTTCAGCTTTCTGGCTTTGATAAACAAGAGCAAATGATTGCTTATAAAGTCTAACAGCTATTTTTGTGGATGTATATTTGTTTCTTTGTATATTGTTGCTATGCCTTTTACTGAAAAAAGCAAACAGATAGATGATCAGTACTGATAACTGATTCCTATTTTTATTTTCCAAGGATCCTCTTCTGGACTGACTGGGATGCTACTTTCCCCCGAATTGAGGCTGCATCAATGAGCGGAGGAGGCAGACACATTGTGTTTAAGGATATGGAGATTGGAGCCTGGCCTAATGGACTAACACTGGACCATTTGGAAAAGAGAATTGTTTGGACCGATGCACGGTTAGAGTTTTCATGTTCTGTGTGGAAGCATTCACACATTTTATGACTTTTAAGACATGTATGACATTAAATGCTGCAGCAATTTCCCCATTCCCTGAGTAAAAATGTTACTTTTCATTCCCCCAGTAGGCATTAAATAATGGAGAAAATGTAATATTTAGTACAATGGCCATCTCTCAGTTTAAGTGGGTCTTGAACAATTTAGTAGTTCCATCAGTGGACTGGAGGGTTTCACTTTGATCTCCCTATATCCACTCTTCCCTTTCAATGCATTTGAAGAGTAGTTTAAAACTTTGATATGCTGTTGGTCTCTCTTGAACAGCTCCGACGCCATTTTCTCTGCCCTCTATGATGGTACTGGGGTTATTGAGATCCTCAGGGGCCACGAATACCTGTCCCATCCCTTTGCTGTATCTCTCTTTGGGGGCAATGTCTACTGGACAGACTGGAGGACAAACACTTTAGCAAGAGCCAATAAGTGGACTGGGCAAAATGTCACAGTCATCCAGAAGACAAGTGCTCAGCCTTTTGACTTGCAGATCTTCCACCCCAGCAGGCAACCACAAGGTGAGCTCATTATTTCTGGCTTTACTGTTGGAAATGAAAAATTCACTGAAAAGGAAAGCTTCAAATGCACATTGTTTCAAAGTGCAAAGGTTATATGTGTGTGTGTGCACCATATAAAACCAGATCATCACTATGACAGCAGTGCTTATTTCCTAATAGGAATTTGTATGAAACAGGAAGATAACAGAGTTTAGAGTTTGAAAGCCTAAATTATAACACTCGGTTACAATAACACAAAAAAGGAATTTGGGTTTAATCCTCTAGTACCACTGGATATTGACCGTGGAACATTGTTCTTTAAATCTCAGTCTCATTTAGCAAGGGGAAGAAAAATTAAGCATATTGCAATTAATTTCAGCCTCTACCTCTGCCCTAATTTGGCCTGTCAGTCAATGAGCATGTGTCTGAATGGAAAAGGTAGTCATGCAGAGCATTACTGTAGCTATCTTGAGTTAATGGTACCTTTTGAATTGTTTTTTTTCATCATTCATATTATTGTAATTGGCTTATACTACTAAAAGTTTTTTTTTCTTGTACAAAATGTGAATAAAGGAAGCTGCTAAATGTGAACCACATCTGCCAGTGAATAATTGTGCCATGTCCAATAACCAAATCAATTAGAAGTGTGAATAGGGTGTTGAGGTTGTAGAAAATATTCAAAATACTTCTGAAACTTCATTAATATTCATTCCAAATCTGTATCCGCATCACCGTGGAACAGGTAATCAATTTTGTTAGAAGCTAAATAAGCCAAGATTCTGACCACAAAAGATGCAGTGCTGATGTGCTATCTGACAGGAGGCCTACACATGTAAGCCAATTTTTAGTTGATATGCAGATCAGCTTGCAATATATAGTGCCAAACCTGAAATTAATAGCACAGGCTGCATTTTCAATAGACTTTTTTTTTCCCCAAAATGGGCGGTTTAAAATAGATTTTTGATTTATTTGTAAAACAGATCCATCAAAATAAAACACAGGATTTTGAAAGATTTTGGTCACATTTGCCAAGAACCTGATTGATGTATACGTCTTCATCACAAATGTCTCTCTCTTTTGCCAATTTTTAGCTTTGTCCTTATTGGTGTTCTTCATACACTAATAACTGAAAGTATTTTGCTTGTATGCCTTCACACGCATATGAATGTGAATTCTTAATCCACAGGGTTTAATATGATTTTGGCCCACCCTTTGCAGCTATAGCAGCTTGAACTCTTCTGGGAAGGCTTGGCTTGGCTTGGCTTACAGGCTCCCCTCTAATTCATCCCTAAGATGTTCTATTGGATTGAGGTCAGGATTCTGTCCAGGCCAGTCAAGTTCTTCCACACCAAACTCACTCATCCACGCTTTGTGCACTGGTGTGCAGTCATGCTAGACTAGGGAGGGGCCATCCAAAATGTCTTGGTATGCTGAAGCATTAAGAGTTCCTTTCACTGGATCTAAGGGGCCGAGCCCAACTCCTGAAAAATAACCCCCGGATGGAGAAGCATTATTTTTCACTCCAGAGTACACGGCTCCACTGCTCTAGAGTCCAGTGGTGGCGTGGTTTACACCACCGCATCCAATGCTTTCTATTGCACTTGGTGAGGTAAAGCTTGGATGCAGCTGCTCCCTCATGGAAACCCGTTCCCTGAAGCTCTGTCTGCACTGTTCTTGAGCTAATTTGAGGGCCACATGAAGTTTGGAATGATTAACACTGCAGAAATTTGGCAACCGCTGTGCACTATGCACCTCAGCATCCATCGACCCCGCTCTGTCATTTTACATGGCCTACCACTTTGTGGCTGAGTTGCTGTCATTCCCAGTTGTTTCCACTTGTTATAATGCAATTCAATTCAATGTTATTTATATAGCGCCAAATCAACAGTCGCCTCAAGGTGCTTTATATTGTAAGATAAAGACCCTACAATAATAGAGAGACTAATACCACTAACAGTTGACCTTGAAATATTTAGAAGTGAGTATTTCAGAACTGGACTTGATGCACAGGTGGCATCCTACCACGGTACCACACTGGAATTCACTGAGCTCCTGAGAACGACCCATTCTTTCACAAATATTTGCAGAAGCCCTCTGCATGTCAAGGTGGCTTGTTTTTATGCACTTTTGGCCATTGAAATGATTGGAATACCTGATTTCAGTGATTTTGATGGGTGAGTGAATTCTTTTGGCAGTATAGTGTATGTGAGCCACAATCATTAAACCCTTAAACACTAAGTTGTTTTATCTATAATCACAAGTTCTGTCAGTAAATCTACATGTATACACTAAATGTCCTTGGGCTTTATGAACCTTAGGTACCAGGCCAGAGTGATGCAGAAAGTTACTTTAGCCTAATGGATGGATGGATGGATATCAGAGAGTGAAGAGCAGGCATGTGAGACTGAGAAATAATGATGCTGTTTATTTTAATCAGACTATTGCTAGTTAGACATGGAAATCACAATACTTGTCTCCCAATGTGATATAATTGTTATTATAAGCATTTTGTGATATGCTGAGCTTTGCAATAACATAAACTGCAATTGTGATTTATTACAGATTACATCCACAAAGGTAAACCTTATCAATTTTATTTTAATCTAAAAAGACAAAGTTCTCAGTCTCTTCCTCCCAATTCAGTCATTTTTTTTATTGCTGCAAAATGGGATTTTCAAGCAAACAGACTGATCAATACTGTCATGAACGTCAATAAATAAATGTCGCGTGCACCTGACAAACTGAACTGTCCCTGCTAGATTGGAGTCCAATTGTCTACTGTAGTATTAGAGAAATTTTGAATGTGAGACAGCAGTTGCCAGTCTCCTGAAAGATAATGATATGGACACAGCTGTACCCAGGCTCTACAGCTCTGTACAGCCTGGGTGCAGCTGTCTACAGAAGTCACAGTGGCCTCACATACCTGGTTTCCAATGTCTTGAGCACTGACAAAAGCCATCGTTTTCAACAGCTCTGTATGGATGCAGATCTTTGCACATAAAGTAGGTGGTGGATTGTCTTATTTTCTTAGCTCTGGGAGATAGCTTTGTCATTCTAAGTGTGTCCTGTGCTGGTTGGTTTTTCAGTTGAGCTGATTTAATGTTCACTTTGCCGTCCATGCTAACATAGTGGTGCATGAGATGAGCCCTCTTATTCATAGTTTTCACAGAGTATTTTACTTTTGTACAACACTCCTCGCAAATCTCATGTGTCACATCCATCTTCTTTGTCCCACCCTTGTTAAGACAAAGTAACTATGTTTGATTTAAACAGGTATGGTGCAGTTTTGATTTGTCTCTCCGATGCTTCCATCTTTGTTTTACCAGCATCCTCACTAGAAGAAAAAAAAAAAGCTCAAAAGCAATACCTGGTGCACTAAAAAAAAAAAAGCCCATCCATCCTCTTCCACTTCAAGGTTGCAGGAGCCCATTCCAGCTGATACACCCTGGACAGGTCACCAGTCTATCACAGGGCCAGCAAATCAAGACAAACCATTCATGCTTACATTCACACCTAGAGTCAGTTTAGACTCACCAATTAACCTTACCTCGTACTTGTCTCTGGACTCTGTAAGGAAGCTGGAGCACACAGAAAACCCACAGACATGGGGAGAACACACAAACTCTACACAGAAAGGCCCCAGACTGGATTCAAACTCAGGCTCTTCTTGCTGTGAGGTGACAGTGCTAAGCCCTGCACCACTATGCAACCCTGAAAAAGCAATTGATTTTATCATTTGTGTGCTTAAAGTTCAATTTGGTATCTGCTATTTATATCATAAAATATTGATTGTATCAAAACGTTGCAGTTCTACGCTCGATTCTTAATGAGCCTCTTCACTAAATTGAACAATTTTGTAAAAATAGCATCACATCATGTTTTGATAACAAAAAAAGTCCCTGTCCTAAAACAGCGATCTCCAAGGTGAAAAAGGTTAAATGTCAGTGATTCCACTGCTGTACAAGTGTGTCACGAGTTTCCTTCCTACATGTGCTTTTTCGTGAGTATTCAGAATAGATGAGTGTGAGCCAATGCCACTGCTTTTCCAAAGAAGACAGTAAGCATGTCTAATCCTTTCCGAAAAAGCTCAACTGGGGATGAGTTCACTATTAGTCACTCTAGCCAGAACCTCTGTGATGCTTCACTAAACCGTGAACATTTGGACCAGAAAAAAATAAAAAAAATAAATAAATAAATGAAGGGATGTGATGAAGATGGGAGAGTTGAACACCAAAACGCAGCTTCTCTCTGAAGCTATTTAGCAGGTTCCACAGTGGAGCTCCACCGGAGGCATAAATGGCCTTTAACTGCATGACATGTCAGGTTTGTAAATTAGTCCCAAGGCCTGGCAATTATGATGACTAACAGGTTGACTATATACAGAGCAATAAGAAGCCTATATTCATTATGCTGTTACAAAGAGTCAATCACACAAAATAAATCACAGAAAAATGGCTCAGCCACAGTCATTAGACTGCCACAGTCATTCATTGCTCCACCAAATTTCTCTTTTGAGCTGTTGTGTTAGTTTCCCAATATAATCTATTTAATGGCATGAAATTTTTAATGTTCTCTATATATTAGCACTAAAGATTTGTGCAAGTTAAAGTAAACTTGTGCAAATCTTTACATAAACATACATTTATGGATGAGACAGAAAATGAGTATGTGTTTCTCCTATTTTTGAGAAGTAACAGTTTTCACCGCCTTGCCACGGTGGGCTGATTTTAAAATGTATTTGCTGCAAACAACTCTGAAAGTTTCAAATAAACCAGCGCTTTGGCTGCGGTGCTGTTGCCTGTCGTTCCTCAAGACAGCGATTCAGCCAAATGCAGCACTGTTAAGCTGTCTCCTTATTAGCATACTTAGTCAGCTGGGTGTTGTTTCCAGAATGCAGAGACAGAGTAGCTTTTTTTTTTTTTTCCTCCAGTCTTAAATGAGCCACATTTGTGATGCAATGAGATTCTCCAATATGTTACTGAAGGAGCTTGGGAAATAAACTTTGAATGCGCTTGTTTGACATGAATCATCCAGAGCAGAGAGAGAAATGCTTTTGTCGGACGCATAAAATATGACTGCAGCATGATGAGAAATTATTGAACTGTGGGTGACTTTCTTTAGTCTGACTGAGGTGATTTATTCTGAATAGAGTACAGTAAGAAATGGGAAAAAAAAAAATGCGGTACTTAGTATTGCACCTACAAGGGCACTGCTCAATTTAGTTTGCTTTGCAAGTTTAGTAGTAGCACAGTAATAGAAGTACCAGTGATACTGTCACTCTGAATACTTAAATGAGATTGAAAATCTACTTTATCTGGATAACTTGTAATTTATTTGTACACCTCTTAACCTCTTCAGACCAAAATCAACAAGAGAACAACCTGAAATAAACCCCAGCAGGGGCACAGGATAAGTGAATATCAGCTGAACTCGGGATAACTGTTGCAAATGTGATATTTTCTCTTTGTGTTTAAGAAGAGACACCCTAAAATATTTCACTTATTTCTCTTTAGAGTGAGTGACCTTTGTTAAAAACTTACGTTGGTGCTTTCATGTCTTGTTTTCAGAAATACCACACTTTCATGCTTTAATTATTTATTTATTATTATGTTTTTGGTGTGGTACAAAATCATAATCATAGTGGTTTACAGCTATGCTTTCTTTTTTTTACATACATAGTCAGACAGACATGTAAATGACACAAAGGCTTTTTTCTTTAGTGACGTCCGCATTCAGTTATTATTCCATCTGATCTCTCAGCTTGTCATTTTTTTGTTGAGTGTTCTTTTTTCTTTCCTCTTCTCCCCATCAGTTTCTAACCCGTGTGAAAAGAATGATGGACGCGGTCCCTGTTCACATCTGTGTCTCATCAATTACAACCGCACAGCATCCTGCACCTGTCCACACCTCATGAAGCTTTCAACCAACAAACAGTCCTGTTTTGGTGAGTGAGAACACCTTCTTGATTTTTTTTTTTCATGTTTTTTCCTTTTAAGAGTACAGATTATTTTCTTTTTTTTTTTGACTGTCAACAGCACCTACATCAGTTATTATTACAACACATTTACCTAAAAAAAAAAGTGCACTATGCCAGGTTATTGATTGCTTAATTATCTCACCAGCATTGAAAAGGTTCCTCCTGTATGTGCGGCGGTCTGAAATCCGTGGTGTGGACATTGACAACCCTTACATGAACGTCATGACAGCCCTAACGGTGCCGGATATTGACGATGTTACTGTGGTGGACTATGATTCCCAGGAGGAAAGGATCTACTGGGCTGATATCAAAACTCAAACCATCAAACGTGCATTCATCAATGGCACCCAGCTTGAGACTGTCATTTCCTCAGGTGGGTTTATTCTAGACATTAATAAATGAAAAGATACCCTGAGAGTTTTTGTTTGTTTGATTTAAAAAAACAAAACAAAACATACAGATCAATGGGATTTTAGTTTGGAGACTGTGCTGGCTACTCTATGTTTTCAAGCTTACCATCTTGTTATTTTTTCCTAAGGTAGTTCTGACATAGCTTGGACTCATATTTTGGGTCATTATCTTTCTGTAAGATAAACCCCTGACCAACTAGGTGCATACCAGAGGGTACTGAATGGGACTGCAGAATGCTGTGGGAGCTGTTTTGATTCAGGGTACCTCTCTCCTGTATAAGTCACCAACCCTGGATCCAGCAAAACAGCCCCACACCATTACACTTCCTTTTTCATCTTTTCACCTACTTGATGGTGTACAAAAAATCCTGTGTGATGAACCAAAGATTTTTATTCATCAGTGCATAACACCTTCTTCCAGTCTTCAGTAGCCCATTGGCAATGTTTCATGGCCCTGACATCTGACATCTTAGCAATGGCTTTTTTGCTGCAACCTGACCTGTCAAACCTGCAACTCCAAGTCTTCTCTTTTCAGTTGAAACTGAAACTTGCTTACTACTATGACCAGTATTAAGCTGTGCTTGAAGCTGTGGTCTTGTGAGCCAACTATCGTGCAAGCTGTTGACTCTCAGAAAGTTGTCGTCTGGTTCTGTTGCGACTTCTTCCTGTTAGCAATTTCTGAGTGCCTTTTGATGGTGAAGGAGACTGCTGACTGAAATGTACATTATTTTTCAGTTTTGGGTAACTAGCTATTCATTTCCATAAAACTGCTTGAATTTCCACAAAAAATCTTCAGGAGTTATTCATTATATTAAAGTGTGGTAATTATTATATATTATATTAATTATTATAGTAATTATTTGCCATTTTTTATCTTTACTGTATTGCATATGCATGTATGTGTTTTCAAGACCATTCATGCCTTTATTTTGCTTGTTATTTTATTTTTATTTTAGTTTGTTTAAGCACACAAGCCTGACAGCTTTTTCATGCCTTTCCTGACAGATATAGTCAACTGCCGCGGTCTGGCTTTGGACTGGCTTTCCAAGAACTTATACTGGCTGAGCTCTGAAAATGACGAGTCACAAATCAATGTGGCGCGCTTTGATGGGTCCCTAAAGACGTCCATCATCCACGGCATTGATAAGCCAAGGTGCCTTGTAGTGCACCCTGCCAAGGGGTAAGTAGATTAGAGCAGTCTGTGCACTTTATGAGAACTTCACCTTCAGTGCATAGTATTAAGAAGCCGCACCTGGAAGAAAAAAAGAGGGATCAAAGCCTTCTTGTAAAGAAACTGTTATTCATGCTTGAGGTGTTTTCACAAGATTGTCAAACAAAATGTGCTGGCTTACACCGGCTTACATTCAGTTTGCAGTTTAATTATAGAAAACATAACATCCATTGATTATGGTGTATGACTCATGATATATTATGCCTAATTGGATTACTACATATTCTCTTCACATCTTGGGCAGGAAAATGTACTGGACAGATGGCAACACCATTAACATGGCCAACATGGATGGGAGTAACAGCAAGGTCCTCCACCAGAATCAGAGGGATCCTGTAGGTCAGTATGAGAGCTTTGGATAGCATACGGAAACAGACCTCCTATTGAGCTGTATCTGATCTTTGATCTCAATATAATTAACCAAATTATTAATTTACATGATTTACAACAGATCTGTTGTGTGCTCTGCTGTCTGAAAAATGTGTACCCCACTGCAAACATCATCTCAAAGAAAAGAGAGATACCTGAGTGTATCTGCTGGTTATGATTCCATTTTTAAAATAGTTTAACTTAAATAGTGATGTGCATTTAGAAAAGGAGAGACACCCTTTGCTTTCTGAAAAAGTAGGGCAAAACTACAGTTGGCAGCTAATAATGTATGCTGAACAGACAAATAGAGTTGTTTGACTACAGTATAGTGGAGTAAGGTTTTCCGCAGATAAAAGACAGCCTAATACAAACTGTAGGGGAGAATGGTGGAAATGTTATGGTTTGGGATCACTTCATTACCTTAGGGACTTACTGCCATTAATTCAAATAAGACTTTTGTATTGTATCAAAAAAGTGCATAAAGATAATATGAAGCCATCTGTCTCAAAAGTTGAAATGAGACCTGGAACTGGACCATTCAGCTGAATAATGACTTCAATCAGAAAAGCAAATCTACCCAGAAATGGATCAAATAGAACTAGATTTGAATCCCATTAAATCGCTGTGAGGAGTTTTGTAACAGGCAGTACGTTCTGGAAAACTGTCAAATATTTTGTAACCAAAGAAATTTTGAGTGGAAGAGTGAAACTTCAGAGAGGGGTGAACAATCTTGCAAAAAGACTATTGTTATTATTAATAATAATAATAAAGTTTTAAATAATAAATACTGTGATTTTTTTTCCTGAAAAATGCAAACTTTTCGTATTTTTTTTTAACCATTTAAGTACACCACTGTTATTTGTAGGCACTGTTTCAAATATATTTAAAAATTTTCTTGTCTGCACATTTCAAAAAAGACAAAAAAATTATTACATGGCATGATAATAAATAAAGAGACATAGGAAGAATCCAAATAAATACTTTACTGAAAAATAAGACTTCAATATATCTAATGCTATGCAAAGACAATCAACTATATTACCACCAATTCTTTTAAGAATTTAAGATTTTTTAAGAAATTTAGCATGAACAATAATTAGTGTGAATGACCACAAAAACTCCTTTAGCCTATTGTTGTGTAGCCAGTGGGTGTCTGGCTGGCACAGACACTGTCCTGGGCCATATGATCTTTCTGTTGGTGTTGAGTGGACCACTACAATTAGCTTTTGTCTGTTTTCTCAGAAAAGAAAAAGGACTATCTGGAGTTGTGTGCACATGGACTTTTGGCAGCTTAGACCTTGTTACTATGGTGTGATGTATTTTTGCACAACAGATTTTCGCAGAAAATTCTATCAGTATCATTCTCTGGATTGTTAGTTGGTGCTTGCTGCCTAATGTTTCGCTGCATGTTCATGAGATCCATATTTCTGTTATTACCAGCTGTAACAGCATGAATATTTATCTTTCTTTCTGTGTGAGTCTGCTTTTGTGGCTGTCTGCCTATGTGTCATCATGGCACAGTCATCTACTGTGGTGTGAATTACCACAAAGGCAGTTTTGCATTCTTTGGAAGGTGTATGTATTGTATATTTTACTATCTATGGGCAGATTTTGTTTGAAAAAAAGGGGGGGTTACAACTGTGTAAGATAACCTCAGGAAACATAACAGATTGTACAAACATTAATATTTTCAACAAGTGCTGTGCTCTGAGAACTCAGAGGCAACAGGAAGATTCTGACTAGTTGTACCCGACAATAAGTTTTAGCTTGATTTAGCAACAATAATCATCTGTTATTCATCTCTACTAGCTTTTGTTACATAGCTCAAGGTTAAACACCCAATTTGTCACACAGAGCAGCATTGTCTTCACCACATTTTTTTTTCTCCATTCTCCTAGGCCTGTCAGCAATACAGATAGGATGGGGCTCCATATTTCACTGGCTTCATTTATGATTATGGGGCAGACCTGGGGACAAGAGTAAATTAATGATGCATTGTGACTGTGAATCTGCCAGACATAAATCCAACACATGGTGGGAGGCATTGAGTTGTCTAGAGGTACACAACTGAAATTGCTTTTAGCTCCCACCATTAACAGTGATATTCTAGCCATTATATCAGCCAGGAAATGGATTCAAAAGCAGCCCTTTTCCTGCTTGTTCATTTTTCATGCCAGCTGGATTTCTTTTAAACAGATCCCCCACAAATAAGCATCAGTAAACACAGGAACATATCTATTAGCCCACACTCAAACAAAAGCAGAAAATACTTAAAAGTATTCATACAGCATCATAGCAATGCATTTCGGAACTGCATCACGTTAACCTGCATGTAGTATGCTTATTTTTATATACACTTTATCATGAATACCCAGCAAAAATACTCAATACCGTTTTAGATACCACAGGGGGAAAATAACCAAAGTAAGAGGCTTTTTTTTTTTTTCTACAATAAAGATTAGAGCAATACTGGCCTGTGTAAATGTATTCAGCTATAGACTTTGTGCTATATTCTCATTGCTGATCACCGAGGTGTTAAGGTAGACTGTCACTGTTTTTGCCTAGTTTCTGGTAGGCTTTACTCAGCTTCAATCTGGGACTTTAATCAAAACTCAACGTGTTTTAGAAACGATTAATTAGCCTGTTAAATTAAAACTGTCTATTACAGAAGGGCACTGAATATTGAATGTTTGCTGCCTTGTTCCAAGATTAAAATAATCATTTTCTTATTATCTAGTTATTACCTTATTGGTAATAACTCCTATCATTCCATGCTAGGAGTTACATGGCGTTAACGTGTGTGCCAGCCAGGTTAACATTTATGATAGCTGTTTAATACTTCAGTGTTGTCAAAATAGGAATTTTACTGGCATCAAGACATTCTTCATAAAGACCAGGCTCAGTCTTTAACTTTGCTTCGTCAAGTTTGTTAAGCTACCGTTGATGAATTTTGCTGCTAGTGAGAGGAAGGACTGTGTGCCTGCCTGTCTGCAGCAATCTTGTGTGAAGATGTGTGTCAGCTGAATTAGTATCCGAGTATCAATTTTTTTAACAACTCTACTCGGTACATGTTGCCTACAGTAACCACAATACTGAATTAAAAAACAAAAAAGTGCTGTTGAATTTTCAAAATTTTCGTATTGAAAGGTACTGCGAATAATGGTTATGGTGACATCCCTAGATGGAACACAAAACATTTCAAAAGATGATTTGACATAAACATATAGTAAATAATCCTCTTTTTTTTCTGTCTCAAATGAAAATATTAATCTAAACTGAGCAATATTTTACATATTCAAATGTTACATGTTAATTGTATTTTGTGCCCCATTTTATTTCTATTTTGTTTTATTTCTATTTCTTTACTACTTAGTTTATATGTTACTAATTGAAAAAAAGTCTAGGACACCCATTGCTAACCTGATATCCACTTTTGGCTTGTGCTTTCTCAGGTCTCTCAATAGACTACACTGCCAACAAGCTATACTGGATAAGCTCAGCCAATGGGACAATCAACAGGTGCAATCTGGATGGCAGTGGGCTGGAAGTGCTTGAGACTCTAAAGAGGGAGTTAGCCAAAGGCACAGCTCTGGCCGTGATGGGTGAGTGGAGCTTGTTACAAGTACATCAGATTGCCACTGAGGATTACTCAGCGTGTGAAAGGATTACATGTTTAACCAGTTAAGTGGCTTTAGAATGAAGCTATTTAGAGTGCACTTGCAAACAGCTGCACTTCACTCAATGTGAAGAATTAGGGGCATTAGATAATTAAAACACAAAACAGCAATGATTGATGATCGATTTTCTCACCCTTTTCATAATGAAAAGGGTGGAGGATGTTCATTACGGAGTGATTCTTGGTATCAGTGCTGAATCCAGTGTGTCACCCCATCTATCAAGCTGTATGTTAATTTTGAATGCCTGAAATCTAAGTCATCATATTGTGGATGAAATCTTACCTGCAGAAAACATTACAACATCAATGCAGCTATACCAGATGATTCTGTGATGCTTGTAGCTAGAAGATTGTTTTGTTTGTCTTTTTGTTATCAAGTTTGTTTGTGTGTGGGTATGTGCACATATCTGTGTATGTGGGTATGCGTATTTGTGTTTTGCTGTTCGATTTAATCTGTATTTTATTGCATTCTACCTGCCCAGGGACTGCAGATAGAAATTAGCTTATAGCTAAATCTGGTACAATGCATCTTTTCCTTTTATGTGATTAATGTGTACATGGTTCATGGGCCCTGAAAGAAAAAAAAAAATATATATATATATATATATATATATATATATATATATATATATATATATATATATATATATTGGGGAAGACTTGAAAACAGCCATTTTTCATGGACATGAGGCAGTCAGTTCCTGTCCGCCAGTCCATTAGCTAAAACAAGATATGGACCAAGATTTGAATTTTCACCACCCAGAAAATGCTGCTAATATTACACCACCATAAGCCTTAAACATCAACCTATCAATGAAACAAATATTTTGACTTCAATTAATGTCTTTTTAGGCAATTACATGTGAACACCAGCACTCTTGACCGATCTGGAATTGCTAATTGGCACTTGCAGTGTTTGGATAACATTGAATTTTATCAGAAGAGACTGAACTAAAAAAAAAAAAAACTGCTTTAAAATTAGTGAAATAATTTGTGCGCATGTGCGCATTTGTGTGAATGGAAATCTTTAGGGAGTTTCTGGGGCATTAGACCCCATGAATACAGAATTATTTTAAGTGGTAGTGATACCATTTGCTGTACAGCAAAATGCCCCTGATGGACTCCACTGTACAGACAGATAGTGGTGGAGCAGTGGTGAAGAACACTGTTAAAAATCTCAGTAGCTGTGATATGCAGCAAGGCTCAAGTAAGCTCAGTGGGAGGCTCTGTAGATTCTGTTCCATATTAAACCTGGAGGTGAATGGACTGGTAGAGAGTTTCATCAAACTGGCACTGAAATGAAAGCAAAAAGCAGTAGAGAAAGAGACAGATTTAAAAATTAATAGCAGCACAATGATTGGATGCCCTCGGTACCCAACATACGCTCGCTAGTGCTAATGGCCATGCCCGCTGGCAAACTATGATGATAGCGAGCCGGTCCGATAGCTAACAGCTGAAATTCTCAGCCCAGCACAGGGCGATCGACCACTAGCTGGAACCCTGAAATAGCACAGGTGTATGCACAGCATAGTCTTCATCTGTACAGCAGTGGTCTACTGCAATATCCATGTTTCAAATATGACTTGAATCACTTTTCATTCTTTTCACTTTTGTTTCACTTTTTTTTTTTTTTTGAACTGCAGAGTAGAATCAGAATTTAAAATTGTCTCACACTACTGCACCTTGACAACTGGGAAACCTCCCAGCGAGCTATGTGAATGCATTACACTTGCCAACATTGGTAATTAGAAGAGAGCAAACAGGCTTATTGAACAGAGATTTTTTTGGTTTTGTGTGTGGTTCTCAACCAAACTGCATTTCGGGGGGGACAAAAAATTATAATAAAATAGAAGACTGTTGTCAGACTAATACTGTGTGTTCTTGAAGCATGTTATTAATCATGACAGGTCTTCGTTTTCTGTGTGGTGGGTATCTGTCAGCATGTGCAGAGAGCATTAATTACTGTGTTGCAGAATAACACAGCAGTGGCAGAATGGAGTCCCACTGTTTTGTATGCTATTAGATTTGTGCAAGTGTAAGCTACAATTTATAGGTTCATTTTTATAAGCATTTTTTATAGAGAATAGTTTGGCTATGGTGGAATGGATGTTGGGAGACTTCATTATTGCATTTCACAAATGGGATATAGAATGTGAGGTGACATAGACTAATAGCTTGGTTCCTGTGCTGGAGTAGGTACAGCAAAACAGTGAAATGATGTCTGCAAGTCTCCATCAATCACAATTAACGACATTTTGTTATCTTGAAGAAACTGAATGGTAGAATGAACCACACTTTACTTTATTACCATTCCATTTAGTAAAACAGAGATATTGTACTGGTTCAACACCAGTAATATAGGTATAGTTAGAAAGAATAGTATTTAAGAATGATATGGCCTATTTTAATGATAGTTCACAATTTGTTTTATGATGATTTAATAGATAATCTATCAAATATCTTTTTTCTTTTTTTTTCTTTTTTTTTACAATGACCGCCTGAAGTCTTAAACTCATGGACATCGCTGTACACGGAGTTCTCTCCCATGAAATGCTCTTCTAGGCTTCTACTGCAGCCACCTTCAACTGATGCTTGTTTGTGGGTCCCTCTGGATTCAGTTTTGCATTTAATAACTGAAAAAACATGCTCTATTGGACTGAAATCAGGTGACTGACTTAGCTATTGAAAAGAATATCTCAGTTTTTTTTTTTGCCTTGAGAAACTCGATCAGTATTGCCACATTTGGCTGAGTCTGAGCACAGGGTGTAGCCCTGTATACTTAAAAATTCATGCTGCTACTTCTGTCAGCAGTCACATCATCAATACACTAGTGACCCAATCCCACATCCCACATGTCCATCCCAAAACACTGCCCCCACCCTTGTTTGACAGGTAGTGTGATGCTTCTGATCAGGAGCTGTTTTTCCTCTTCTCCATAATTTTCTCTTTCCATCAATCTGATACAAGTTAATCTTGGTTTCATCTATCCAAAGATTTTTTTTTCTTTCAGAACTGTGCAGGCTTTTTTTTTTTTTTTTTTTTTTTTTGTTAGATGTTTTCTGGCAAAAATCTGATCTCACCTTCTTGTTCTTGAGTGTAACCAGTGGTTTGTGTTTTGTTTTAAACCCATCGACATCTTTTGATTATGGACTTGGTACACTGATCTCATCGAGAGTGTTCCTGACTTGGTTAGATGCTGTAAAGCTGTTTTTTCTTAACCACAGAAATAATCCAGTCGTCATGCACTTTAGTTGTGTTCTGTGGTCTACTGGATGTTTTGGTATCGCTGAACTGGGCAGTGCATTCATTCTGTTCAAAAATGTATCTGATTTTGGCCACTTCTAAAGTTTTTATCTCTGTTGTTTCTTTTTTTTTTATTTTGGTTTCTTTTTTTCAGCCTAATGTTTTCACGTCTCAGTTGCACTGACATCTCTTTGACTCTCATTTAAAATTACAGTAAAATTAATTAGTAAACTATTAAATACAAATTTAAGACTTTAGATCAACTTCAGACATTATTCTGTGCATGATCTGTTGATTAAATGATTTAAAATCCACTGTGGTGGTGTACAAAGACAAACCTACTAACATATTGTCTTTGTGCAACAAATTATGGACCTATCTGTATGTCAGAAATGAGAAATAGAAACCGTTCTTATAAGGTTTATGTTACCCTGAATTTATGTTACCATGTTACTGTACATGATGCCATCATTCAGTCCTCTTTTGCTGTAGCTCTCTGAGCATAAACCTGTAAAAGTTACAGGGTCAGCTGAAAATGAGGCTGGTGGAAGAGAGTAGGACAGCAGTCAGACAGGTCATTTTCTGCTTCTGAGATTTCTTTTGTGGTTGGCATGTGCACAGTCTGTCAGTGATGCCCATTACAGGAAATGTCCCTGTTGCAGCTTTAGTTTTGTCGGCATGGTGTGATACGTCGTTAAGTGCATTTGCTGACCATTTGCTCTGTTTACCACAAAGTTCTGTATAGCTTATGTCTCCTTCTTTTGTCTTTGTAGTTCAGCAAATTCAGATGAAGAACTTTATGGAAAATGAGCAAATACATAAATACTACAGCATGAGGATTGCAATATGGATTTACAAATAAATGCATGCATTATCTGCTTTGGTGGTGCAAAACACTGTAGGTAGCATTAAACTCCAGTATCAGTACCAGTTAATTAAGGACTTTTGTATCCTTTGTGGTTACTCAATCAATCAATGTTAATGAGCATAAATCTGGGAACCATTTGTTCTCATTTCTGGTCTGTAAAAGCTTGATTGATCAGTTAGTCATATTTGAAGTGGTTAAGGTTACTCCAAAGAACCATTGCGTGTAAATGATGAAAGCTTGTTTACACATGATGAATCTGTATCTCTCTCACAGCGGGAGGTAGATGCAGGCATACAACTACAAGCAGACAAGCATGAAAAAGGGCTTAGCAAATTTGCACTGGTAATCGGGAATGCACTTCTCAGACAAGAATCGTACATTATGCCAGGCTTTTCATTTTGCCTTGATGTCTTAGTGATTGCTCATGCTGGATGTGAAAAGGTATAATGAAGGTACTGTTCGTGACACAAGTTTGACCCACTCGGGTCCTAAGGCTCTGTAATAATTGGATTGGCTTGAGGGAAAAGTGAGGGCTTATTTTGGGAGGTGTGAGTGATCCATCAGCTGTGAATTGCTGGGGATCAAACTAGCAGTTGAGGTGGAAATTGAATATGATGTGCCACAAGCGAGCAATCACACCTAGCCAGTGATCCCAACGGCATTAAATTAACACAGGGTGCAAAGCTAATCTCGGCTAGCATGCCCTCCAGGGTGTAATGTTTTGTAAACTGCATGAAGACTGTCATTCTCACTCATGGGAATTTGTCTGATTTCTGGAAACGAGTTTTATGTTTCTTTCTGGATGGCATTCAGCCTAAAGCTATTAATGGAAGTGGGAATTGTTTCTGTGTGTGTGTGTGTGTGTGTGTGTGTGTGTGTGTGTGTGTGTGTGTGTGTGTGTGTGTGTGTGTGTGTGTGTGTGTGTGTGTGTGTGTGTTCAATAAAACAAAAAAGTGCAAGATTACCTTCTGGGACATGATGGTGTAAAATGTATAGGGCACATTTTCTAGGTGGTGCTTAACATATTGGCTTGAATGAAAATGCATTTCTCATTTAAGTTTGGTTGCTAATCTAATTCAAGAGGATGTTAAATTGCACCAGGTTGTGTCCAGGAGCAGTACTGGTCTGAATGGCTGCGTTAGCGCAAAGCAGAAAAAAGGAAATCGGCTTGTAATTGACATTGCGCTAAAAGGAGTCATTTAATGAGTGGTTGGTGCTGAAAATGCAAAGGTGATTGCTCGGGTGTTCACCGTTGCTCCTGGAATCTGCAATGATTTACAACTTTAAATCATTTCAGAGTTGTTAGATTGTCTCCCTCTAAGTGTTTTTTTTTTTTTTAATGGAAGCAATATTAAAACTCGGGCTGTTGCTTTGGCTTGAACCTTCTGCATCTTTTGTTCGTTCAGCCCCTGGGGGAAAAAGATATGACTTTTAAAACAAAGTCTATTGTAGCTACATTTGTGTAAATTAAATGTGCATTATGTTATAGATATTAAATTCTAGTAAGCATCTTTTTTAGTTTTCCTCTTGTTTGATTTTATCCTTTTTAAAATCATATTGCTCTCCATATGATGTTTATTCTGTAAGGAGAGAGCCCACTTAACTCCTCTTTACTTTTCACCTCGGTGGGACTGTAAAATTAAAAGTTCCTGTCATGTCCGTATATACGGCAGAGTGCTTGGCATGGACTGTGTGTCCCTGAATTCTGAAGGTGGCAGTTTGAGGAGAGAGAGGTGTCAGTGGGTTTGGTTTACAGCAGTCAGGAGCCTCTGGTGCAAATAGGCACATTGTGCCTCCAGTACGTGTTCTCACTTGCCCAAGTACCTGAGAGATCCATTTATAGAAATGGTCTGCCCATTTCAGTTAATAATGGAAATGTTTGTTTTTTTTTTTCCTTAAGTTTAAGCTGTATTTATCTAACACCACATCACAATAACAGTCACCTCAGGGCACTGTATATTGTAAGATGAAGACCCTACAGTAATTTTGTGGAAGAGATTCAGTGGAGGTAAAAACCTATCTGTGATTGAAGGCTGCAACTCATCAGCAGCAAGTGGGCAGAGAACGAAACAGGAAACCCACTTTTTAATCTCAAATCAGCTCAGAGAATGCCTCAGTTATTAAGGGGCTTTAAGGAATAAGTGTGCCAGCCTTCGGAGATTAGAGTGCAAGCTAAAGCACACCATTTGCACTTGAAATTTGTGATGAAGGAATGGCGTTTGTGCATATGTTTTGAAAAACTCATTTGCGTCATATTCTGATTTTTTTTGTTTTTTTTTTTTTTTTTTAGACTTCTCTCTGAAAAAGGCAAAATATGGCAAAAAAAGAGATGCTATTTGGCATTGCTTTGAAAATGTAGTTAATCATCTGTATCTGTGTTCAGATTTTTAAGACATTTTCATTGCTGGTTACAGGGGGAAAACTCTGGTGGGCAGATGATGAATCTGGAGAGCTGGGAACAGTCACCAAGAGAGATGGACGGAACCTTGTTATTTTGAGAAATAAGACAAGTGGGGTGGTTCATATGAAGGTGTATGACAGGGACAGTCAGAAAGGTAACCAGTTTCTCTCATATCAGTACACATATATACAGATAAAGACACACTGTACCTGCTTACAGTACCTTACTGTTTTCCTTTTGTTGGTTTTGTTTAATATTCAGGAAGAAATCCATGCCAAGTAAACAATGGAGGATGCTCACAGCTCTGTTTCCCAACGTCAGAAAACACCCGCAGCTGTTCCTGCACCGTTGGCTATAACTTGCGTAGTGATCGCATGTCTTGTGAAGGTATGATTCCCATTTTCCTTGAGCCATTCATTACTCTAAGTGAGAGGGTGTGGATCCGTGTTTAAGTGTATATGAATAATCTATACATGCCTCAAAGGGCATTCATGAGTTCTTAAGCTTTAATACTTTTATTTGTGGTCTAATAGATCCCTCTGTGATTCTGTAGGTGTTGACTCATTTCTAATGTATTCCATCCATGAGGGAATCCGAGGAATTGCTCTCGACCCGAATGACAACAGTGAAGCCCTCATGCCCATCACAGGAACACTGTTTGCTGTGGGCGTTGACTTTCATGCAGGTATGTTGAATTATATCATAAGATAGCAGAGTCCCATTAAATCTTGCTGTTGAGCTTGTTGAGCTTGTTAAGAGTTGTTTTGTTTGACATTTTATTAAACATTCACACTTCATATTGGCCCTTTTTTTTCCCCCCTTTTTTTCTTTTTTTGCAGTCTGCAAATGCTGTTTCTTTTTTTTTTACTATGTGGTCCTTCCTACCTAGAAAAGCTGCAGATGTCTGCTTCAGATATCTGCTCTGATCAGATCAGGCTACATAGTATCAATTTTTCATATACACCGAGCAGCCACAATATTAAACCCCCCTGATAATTGAAGTGAATAACATTATTCATGTCATTATAACGCAATGCTGGGACACCTCGTGGCGTCTGGCATTCAAACCCATGTTTATGCCCCAACAGGTTTTGTTTTGGCAGCATGAGGGGGACCCTGTAGCAGGCAGGTGGTTCAAACATTGTGGCTGTCCATGTATTCAATACTCTATGAAACCATAGCCTGCAAAGGATTCTTGAAATGCTAAAGAATATTTTTTCATTATGTTAATGAGTTTAATTACATTTAAGCCCTTCAAAATAGGACACTGTTTATAAAATGGCTCTAATTCAACAATGTTTTTAAAAACCCTTCAAATTGTATGAAGTATGTTCTTCAGTTGCATCTTGATTATTTAATTTCAGACCTGCTACAGTGGTGTACACAACCACAAATATGTAAACAGCAGTCCATTAAAATATGCTAGGAAGTCACGACAGTTTAAATAACTCTAATGTCCAGTGCTTAACAAATGTATTAGACCACCTGTCATAAAAACAAGAAAACTCAAATATTTTAGAAATTTGTCAAAAACTTCTTTAAAACTAAAAATGATATTTTAATTTGTTAGGCAAATAACAAACTGAACTCACATTTTTATACCCATATTTTGGCTGGCACACTGGACTTCTCTGAGAAGTCAGAAATTAATTAAGCATAACTAAAAATAATTTCTCTGTTCAGGAATGCAAGTTAATAACAGTAATCTGGCATGTTAATCGAAGAATAATAATAATGCGCTTTACTATGTTTTTTCTCATTTTTTTTTTTTTTGTAAAACAAAATTTAAAAAATTCATGGATACCATTAATAATTACATTTTAGCATTAAAAATACAATTTTGATTAAACAGCTTGTGCATAGTGGTGGATTAACCATTACAGAAACATAAAAAATATATATATATATATTGGTAATTACCAGTACTGTGAATTTAGGGTAGCTGTGGCATAAACCTTACACCGGGTGGTGGTCTAATGTTAAGCTCTTTACATTAATGAGGTAACAAGTAAACATACAGATAAGTAATTCATCAACATGCATGGTCAAAATTAGGTTGAGTTTCATAAGAAATGTTATTGTCTTGCATGGCTGTTGCCACTTTTTTGGTCTACTCGTTCTCTGTCAATCCTATTATTTTCTTCTTGTAATTCAAAGTACTCATTGATATACAGTATTTACTGTTGCATTGGAACCTTTGTTCATACTTTGAAACTTGGGAACAAACGTCACTTCTTTCAGCCACTACCTCTGGAAAGTCATCACATCAGTCATTTTAGAAAAATAAATGTTTTGTATATATTTTTTTTATTGTTTAGGGAAAATGTACAAAATTAGTTTTCTTGTGTGGATATTAAGGATTGGCTTTAGATACTTATGCAAAAATAGCAAAGGAAATGTAGGCATTACACCATCCCTCAATTTAATGCAACAGTTACTACTTTGGCTAAGTTCCATTATACTACACTCTCATATTCCTTTGCTTTATTTCCTGCATTAGAGAAAAAAAAAATCTTTCTTCCACTATTAAAGAAAAGATAAAGATCTTCGTTCTACTAGGCTTTGTGCATCTTTTAAATAATGGTCTAGCTTAAGCTTATCCAGATGACAGAGCACTATGCCTACATTATGGGGAAACTCAGCATGAATAAAATCAACCATTTCCCATGTAAACAATCGTAATCCAAACCAATTCCCAAGATACTGCACAAAGTGAAGCTAACGTAACATTGCAAAGCATAAACCCGGCAGCTTGTGCTGACATTTATTACATCTTTCACATGATATGCAAAAATAATTGATTTATTATGCTGACAAATACTATAAACATAGTAGAGACTGAAAAAGTTAAATCTATATAATACATGTATAGCAGGTTACCACTGAAACATGATAAGAAGTATGGTGGGGAAAATTGT
The DNA here is from genome assembly GCF_007364275.1 of Archocentrus centrarchus. NCBI lineage: Eukaryota > Metazoa > Chordata > Actinopteri > Cichliformes > Cichlidae > Archocentrus > Archocentrus centrarchus. The sequence continues at coordinate 10,138,613 of NC_044366.1, forward strand.
GTAAAGGAGACTGCATATGCACAATACAAAAAAATAGTTTGTATACTGAAGATTTGTAGCAATTCTTTTTAGAAATGCAGTAGATAAAAATGGGATGTTTGGGTGATTCCACATGCATTTTCTCCCCTGTCACTGGAAAGGAAACTATTATGTACTGACTATTGTTTACTAAATTGGAAAAAAAAAAAATCCAAATGTTGTTTTTCAATGCAGTGAAAACAACAGATGGAATTCTGCTCATTTCCTGAAGTTTTCCATCAGATGTTTCATCAGTTGATAGCTTGGTTATTTGGTTTGTAGCTGTGGTTGGCCAGACAGCTACTTAACAGCTCCCCAGAGGATGAAACCAGCCTCTCATTTTCCACTTTTAAATAAGGCTGCTCAATAATGGAAAAAATCATGATCAGGATTATTTAATTTTTATTCACGATTACCCACTGCATTAATGCACTTAAAGAACAATGAATGCCTTGAACTCTAGTGCACTTCTACAATCTCTTGAAAATAAATTCTAAATTGAAAATAAAAACAGAATATATAAATAAAATATAAAAATTAAAATGCAATATAAAAAATATATAAATAAATTGCAATCTAAATTAATACATTATAAATTAAACACTAATCATAAATAAAGAAATCAAAATTCAATTAATTGCACTGCTACTTTTAAATCCTTTAATCTCCTTGCATCTTAGACGCTCCCACCACAGCAGGAGACAAGGAAGAGATAGGTGGAGCGAGGAGTCATGTCGACCAGAAAAGGGCATTTTACAACACGAGACATTCTTTTCTCTAAGCCAGGGGTGTCCAAACATTTTTCACAGAGGGCTACATATGGAAAAATATAGTCACTGATAATTGAAATTGTTTAAATTTATAGCCTAGATCAGTTTTCCATTAATGAATTTTCATGTATTCTGTTGCAATAAAGGTCTTTTCAGGGTGATGGTTCCCTCTTCACAGCCCTGCATAAACATGGGAAAATATAAGGGGGAAAGAGGAAGGGTATATGTAAGCTTGTTATGCAAATATGTTATTGGGCTTGTTAACAGATTTATGTTTGTTGCAAAATGTTATCAACTTAAATTGACTGAATTTATCAATTAATTAGACTTATTTACACATTTATATTATTATAATATTATATAATAATGTTTATTTTTACCTTACCTATAATGGAAACAGTGTTGCACTTAGTGGGCACAGTGATACAATGCTTTGGACTGAAGGATCGCAGGTCAGGAGTAAGATTGGTGGTTGAGATGTGGAGGACATCACAGTGATGGCTGTCGGTCATTTTGGTTTTCAGTCTGCTTTTGTTCAGAGTTAATAGTAAAAATGTTGGCTCACATGTGTCTGTGGAGCCAAACAGACTCATCATTCTTTTTTGCATGGCATCTTATCAGAGGAACGTGTCCTTTTGGATGGGTGTTCTGGAACTCCTTTTCATTGCATGTCTGAAATGTGATGACAATAAAGTTTTTAGATTCTGATTCTGATTTTCCAAGCTCTGGTAGAAGTCAGGTAAGGACAAGAGCCCTCGTGCTCAAATTATATTTACCGTGTTCATCACATCGCCAAGCTGGACTGTTGTGGGCTTCTTGATGAATGATGCATTTTCACAGCCTCACCTCCACTCTTTTTGACCTTGGCGCACACCATAGGGGCCATTCCTTTGAACTCTGGTCATAGCTGGGGCTCCATCCATTGTAATTCTGCACAACTCTTTATTTTTTTATCTTGACCCAATTATGTCAAAAAATTAATCGGGTGATCTATGCATCACTTTTGACCAAATTCAGTGTGAAATTCGGATTGGTAGTTTTGCTGCAAATTTGTTCACAAACAAACTAACATACCAAAAACAATATCCTGTTCCCCCTCCAGGGCAGATTAAGAACTCCTGAACAATATTTTATTGATGTTTGCAGCTTGTAGCATTTCCCATTCTTCTTTTCATACACACTAGCTAATTTGAAGTGTGAATTTATTGCTAAAAGGTACCAGCAGCAGCATTATATCCAGTGACACAGAATAAGTCAAATGTAAGTACAAAAGTAGCCTGGGTAGCATTTTCCCTGGAAATTTTAATTAAAGTATAAAATAATTGATAAACACTTTAGATTTAACATTAACTGAAGTAACTTAACCTCGTAACTCTCCAGGAGCTTGCACAATATTGTCACATAATAAAACTGAAAAATGTTTTCTACCTGGGATGTTTTGTCTTGGGTCGAGCTTTTTAACCAGCTGCTTAAAGCCCTGCTTTTCCACCATGTAACCACATCAGTAATTTCCATCCACTGTTTCTTCTTCTTGTCATATGGAGTCCAGCTAGCAAGTGCTCCAACGAAGGTCGGTGGAGTCTTTTGTTTCCATTTGGTTCGAACATCACCAGCTGCTAGTACGTATATAGTATATGTAGCCTGGCTGTACTTTGTTTTTCCCTCAAGTGGTGAAAGGCATTTGTTGTCTCCACCTTTTTTGATTAACAGTTTTCCTACTTTTGAAAAGAACTGCTTTTGAAGTAGCTCCCTTTTTAGATGCTAAATCATAATTGGAGGCTGACATAAGTGACTCTTACTCCCATACATCCCCGGACTTGTCTTGTTATTGCACAAACTACGGAACCTAAACTCATGGCATTGCTATAGCAATGAAATCATGATGTGACATTTTTAGATCACGTAAAAATTTATACCAGTATTATCTTGGATGATATGATATGGCACAGGCCTAATAGATACAAACAAAACAGTTTGCAAATATTAATTCCCAGAAAATAAAACCTGGTGAAACAGAAGAAACTAGAATAAATAATGCCACTGGATATAAAGTCTTAAACTTTAAATTAAATGGCATTTTGGACTAAGGGGTTCCTTATGTACATTTTCTCCTTCTTAAGAAAAAATCTGAGTGCAGAGAAAAAAGCCAAGTTGGGTCCCCTGTTATACAAGTAGTCACAAGTCAGTGTCTTATCCCTTGGTCTCTGGAGCTTGAAAAGGCGACTGGACTTCTTTTTGTTTCTTGAAGAAGTCCAGTCGCCTTTTCAAGCTCCAGAGACTACTATGACCTGGATGACTGAGAATCTACACAGACATATTGTCTTATCCCTTGACTATCACAAAAGCCTAAAACCTCTTTCTGAATACGAGAGACCTCAAAGGTCAATGGCAATCTTAAAGTGTGACCACAGCTTTTGGAAAAGAGGTAATAACCTGAATCTAAAATTAAACATTGCCAAAGTACAGAACAAGATTGATGATTGCCCTCACCTTCATTTATTTGGACAGGTGAACACACAAGTGTATTACTAAGCCCATCCAAGAACACCAGCTGATAGCTCACACATAACATTTACATGTCATTATAGAGTCGAGGTTGCTGGAGCGGAACAGATGAAATCCCTGCAGCTGCATTGTGTCATATATCATTGCTATGTTAACAGAGTGTAAATGCACTGGGAACAAGAACGTGCAATTAAGCATATTACGCCAACTACCCTCTTAACAACCTGTACAGCCTAACTGACAGTCATGCAGGAAGATGCACTTGAAGACAGCACTATAAAAGAAAAAAAAAGGAAAACCACACTTTTTTATATGCTTATTTAATAGGGCTGTAAAATGATAAAGGGCCTGTTACAGTTTTACAAACACCATGTTTTGCATGAAGCAGTATACTGCCCTGTAAAATTTTCCCAACATTTGCCTTTCCTATCCAGGAACTGTATGTGAACACGGACCTGTGGCTGAATTGTGGGTACTTCTGCTATCATGCTTTATTGTGTCACGCAAAATCTGGTGAAATGGGCCATGCTACAGTAAAGTGTGGTTTCATGAGCTGCTTAGTTTGAGGGCTTCTGTGGTAGCAACATTCATCATGTCATTTACTCTTATTATTAACTGCAGGGTGTATTTTGCAGGAAATGATACTGTGTACTGGACAGACATGGGACTGAACAGAATATCCCGAGCCAAACGTGATCAGACCTGGAGGGAGGATGTCATTACTACCGGCATCAGCCGTGTGGAAGGCATTGCTGTTGATTGGATCGCTGGTTAGTACTGTCACTACTCAAGCCCTGGAGTTATTTCCACAGGCTGTCAAGTTTGTATTGATTGTCAAAAATTCACACTTAAGGTGCCATCTAGTTATAGCACTGAGTAGATGTCATTGTTGTGATCTGGATTGCCGAAAATCTTTAGGCCTTGGTGACAAAGTCCACACACTGTGACACAAATGCATGTGAAGAATTATATTTACTGAATAGTGTCTTTAAGTTCTCTGTCCAGGAGGATGAATACACATCTACTTTATTTAAACACATGACTATTGCTTCTTTCTACACAGGCAACCTGTACTGGACAGACCATGGTTTCAATCTAATTGAAATCTCTCGTCTGAATGGTGCATACCGCTCAGTGGTCATATCAGAAGGACTTGATCAGCCTAGAGCCATTGCTGTACATCCACAAAAGGGGTAGGAAGTGACTGTGTGTTTTCATGTTTTTGTTTTTCCTATACCACTGTAGTATTCCTTATAATCAGTGCCATCTCCATAGTTTAAAAACATTTTCTGCAGACAGAAGATTTGCTTGGTAAAACTACAAATAAAATGAACAGAAACCAGACCAGGCAATTGCCTTATTAAACCAATGCTGGCTTACCACATATACACTCAGTGACCTCTTTATCCAATCAGACTACTATGTAGTACCAATATAGCGCACAGAATCGGTTAACCGTAACATCAAACATCGCAGAGAGGGGGGAAAGAAATGGCTGTTTCTTTGACTGTGACATGATTGTTGGTGCTAGTTTGATTATGTCTTAAGCTTCAGATGGCCAAGGATGTTCACTTACAACAGCACACGAAAAAAAGTAAAATCCTCCAGTAAGCAGCACTTCAGTGTTGTGTTGACTTCTGCTGAGGCATGCAGATGGTAGGCTCATAATTTTGTATTGTACCCAAACTGCGTGGTGCCAACACTCCAGTCTGGTGGTGAAGTCATTGCGTGGCTCACTTTTGTCACAATAATACCAATCACTAATTATATTAATTACAGAGGCTACCTTAAAAATATTTATTTGTCTACTTGCATTTATTTGTGTCTGCAATTTACCATCTTTTTGGAGTAGAATAAAGTAGAATAAAACTTTGCTTTTGTTGGTTGCTTTTCAGGCAGTAGTTCAACATGATAATTACATACATACATGCATACATATAAAATTATATACATTTGCTAGAACATACAAAACCCAATACTGGATCCAAATGTTCTACACTGTTGCCATAAACCATGGCTACCTCCAGATAACAAAGCAAATGTTATCTAAAAAACATTTAAAAAAATACAAAATAGTATTTGTTTTAAATAATATTTTTATTTTAAAGAATAGATTTCATTAAAAAAAAAGTTGCATAGGCCAGCTAATTCAGGCTCATTAAGATCACACTGTATTTGGGTGTTATTATGCCGGGCAGCTATCTCTTCTGGACTGAATGGGGGCAGAACCCTTGCATCGGTCGTTCCCGCCTGGATGGATCCGACCAGGTTACCTTGGTCAGCTCAGGCATCATGTGGCCCAATGGAATTTCCATAGACTATGAGGTACAGTTGCACACAGACAATATATCATGTACAGTACCTACCTCATCTTACGCTCTTGTAGCTAAAAAAAAAAAAAAAAAATCCTATCAAAGAGGTTCAGTTTCTGTTATGCATTTTAAAATTACCTTCCAGGAAAATACATTATATTGGTGCGACGCACGCACAGATAAGATCGAGAGGATCAACCTTGAGAACGGTGAGAGCCGGGAGATTGTACTGTCAATGGCCAACGTAGACCTGTTCTCGGTGGCTGTGTTTGGGCCTTACATCTACTGGTCTGACAGGTAATTTGTTATTTTCTCAAATGCAAACACATGCATTTGCCTGCAAAGCCTTTATAGTAACCTGACATTGCCCTTCTACTCCTTTCAAAGGTTCCATGGAAAAATATTAAACAGCAGGTCTTCTTGCAATCTAGAACACTTTTTTTAAAATACTCCAGAAATCAGTGTCATCAGTTTAGACATTTTTTCCTCAAAATACTGTAAAATCAGGCACACAATAAAAATTGTAGCACCCTAGTTTTGGTAATTAAGTCCGTTGATTTATGCATTTTTATAGATGCCTGCAGTTTTTTTGCATGTGTTGTTCCTAACAGCAGAACAAAAGTTTGAGAAAGGTCTGAAACCATTGGTAAAAACAAAATAAATAACTAGTGTATTTTTTTATTTTTAATTTCTATTTTTAATCATCAGTCATCTTATTCTCTGCAGTTTGCTATGATGATAACAGTGGAAAGAAGCTGTATTCTGATTTTTTTTTAATCTTTGACAACCTCAAATGTGTATTGACAAAATGCCTACAGTTTTGTATTAGTATTTTCAAATGACATTATAACTATTCACAGTATGTCTGTCTAACTTGCTCATCCTTCCCCCTGCCATAGTCTACAGTGAAAATATAATAAGTATTCTCTGAAACTACTTGCTGTTTTGCCCTTGTCTCTCCTGCTTTTCAGGGCCCACTCAAATGGTTCAATCCGACGAGGCTTGAAGACTGATGCCAGTGAGGCTGTGACCATGAGGAGTGGTTTAGGGGTAAATTTGAAAGATGTGACAGTCTTCACCAGAGGCAGAGAAAAAGGTACAGTTTTTAACATTATCATCACACAGTTTCTCTTACTATCGCTTATTATGCCTATTGACTTTTATGTAATCAAATTCCAAATCTGTGGCTGCTAGATTTGATTTTCATCTGACTTGTATAACTAGGCCAATTTAAACATGATTGCTCAGAGCAGGAATGGAGGCAAATGACTAACTAAGCACATGTTGTACTTTGAAGGCACCAACCCCTGTGCCAGAAGTAATGGAGGATGCCAGCAGTTGTGCTTTCACCTGGGCAGTGGTCGCCGGACCTGCTCCTGTGCACATGGCCGCTTGGCAGAGGATGGCTTTGCCTGTGAGCGTTATGAAGGTTATCTGCTCTACTCTGAAAGGACTATCTTGAAAAGCGTCCACCTTTCAGATGAAAATGATCTCAACTCGCCCGTCCAGCCTTTTGAAAATCCCACTTTTTTCAAGAATGTCATAGCGCTGGCCTTTGACTATAGTCAAGAGACAACTGGAACCAACCGCATCTTTTTTAGTGATGTACATTTTGGAAATATCCAGATGATTAATGATGACTGGACAGGAAGATCTGTCATCGCAGAAAGTAAGTGCATTTCATATTCTGGCAATGTATCTACATTACTTTGTATTGTTATCTAATAAATCCACCCTAGAAGTCCACAACAGCAAACATGCACTTATGTCACTTTGTAGAGCTTCAGTTTTCCTGTGTGGTTTGCCACAGTGTGCAAAAGGATTAGCCATAATCGTCACACCTTTTCTTCACTTGGTGTGTTTTCAGTCGTCTGTTTCACATATCTGCTGTGAGAAAGATAAGATTTAATTTGAATAAATACATCTGTCTAAATGGCCGTGTAACACTCACAATTCACTTGCGTTTTATGCACATAGCTGCATATTTGTACACTCTATAATTTATTCATACTTATATATAACTGGTGCTGTGTGCTGTGTTTTAAACCCTAGAAATATAGTTTGAGTGTAAAGGGACATTGCAGCTCATAAAATCCACTGCTGTTGTTGTGCCGCTCACATGCTGCTTCTTCTATAAAAGAAAATTAAGGAGTTTTTCTCCTTTAAATAGGGAGCAGGGCTGTTATGAGTACAATATAGCACTGAAACCATCTCTATTGATGAATGTGAAGAGTAACAGTTCTTCTTCGATCAATTTGTTTGTTTACTCTGTTTACTCCTTTGAAAAGACAGATGAATTCCAAATCAGTATCATTTAATACCTATGTTTGAAAGTTTTTTGCATAGTGACTGTTTCAGACTGAACAAGGATCAATCGCGCTCACTTACTTAGAACAGCTCAGTCAGTTCTGTCTTGATAAGATGACTGGAGTCAGATGAACAACAAAAATCTCTGTTCTGCTCAGCTCGTGTCCTCTGGTATTCAGTGACGTTCCCACAGGGAGCAAAGCTCAGCACCTTCCCACCTCCTCCTCGCACTGAGAGACTGGTGGAGTGTTACTGATCCACTCTCACCCATCCCCCAACCCATCTTTAACACTCCTGCTGAGGGAGCTTTCTGCTTATTTATTTATCTTCTAGAAATGAGCAAGTGTTATCAAGAACCATCTGTCTGGATTTTTAAGTGTCCTTCACGCCTTAAAACTTGTGAAATGCATAATGAAAGTGGTGCAAGGAATTTTTATTTTAAATGCTGTTCAATATTTTTTTGTTTTGTTTTACATCCATAATAATTCATGACAATACCTATTTTTCTAAGAGTGGAAACAAACAGTTTTTTATGCATGAACGCTGCATACAGTAGTACAATCTTGTGACCCCTATGGTTTCCAATTATTTTATTTGTGAGTTGAATAAAAGCTGCACATCCACCTGCTCTGTACTTCTCTTGATGGAATCAGCACCTTTAGTCACTACTGAATCTACTTCTGTACGATCTCTTCTTTTAGTCTAAAAGTTTCTGCCCGAATCCTGTCATTGAGGAAAGGTGAAGATGTTAATCATCTATATTTCCCTAATTAAACTCTGTGTCCCCCATTAATTAGTCCCTTGCCTGGCCAACAATTTGTTAGAAACTCCAACCTGCCAGACAGGTTTTATTTCAAACTATTAATTAGTGGTTGGCTGACTCAGGTAAAGTCTTAAGTATTCTGGAGTATGGTTTATGGGTTTTTATAAACTGGGGTGCAGCCAAATTAACTAATACTGGCCACATGTTTGCCATTTAGACAGAAATGTCACGGACAGCCAAAGGTGTGTGCAAAAATGCTCACTATAAAAAAATCCAATTATCCAGTTGTTTGGCAAATTAATTACTTTAATGTACATTTATTTACTTTTTTAGAAGAATGAAGGCTGTACAATATCTCTTATTGCACAATAAATTAATATATTTTCAGACTAATGAGGTATACATAAACATACAGTGGAGGTAGGTAATCTTTCCAAAGCTGTAGCAAAGCCATTTTTTTCTGTCTCATTGACAAATTGTTTGTGAGTTTGGCATTACTCATTTGTAATAAGTGGGCTTTATCAGGAAGGGTACCAAGCTTTGTTTTAATCTCTCAGGGGAAATTGTACATTTCCTTAATCTATGTGATCTATTCAAATTGTAGAAGTTTGATTCAGCTGAGTCTTCAGGACTTGCCTTACTCTTGGCGGTGGCAGCTTTCCTAGTGGCCTCTTCATGTTTCTCATTTGCCTGTTCGATTCCAAGGTACTTATAGCTGTCCTCAGTGTCTGCAATGTTGCCTTCTGGTAGTGCAATCCCGTCAATTCTCACTACCTTCCCTCTCTTTGTTACCACCCGACTAACTTCTCCAATCCTAATGGCATTCCAATGTCATTTCTGTAGATCCTAGTAGTGGATCAGTGAATTGATATCTTGTTCACGCTTGGCATGCAGCTTGATGTCATCCATGTAGAGGAGGTGGCTGATGT